>NC_090448.1:283644676-284000676 GCF_031143425.1 Pleurodeles waltl | reverse complement strand
CAGGGTCTAAACTGAGGTTGCATAGAGGGCAAAAACACAATGGAATGGGATGCAGTCCTGAACAATTGAAAGCAGCTGGGGTTAATTGAAGCATTCCATCTGTTACCTTGTTTTTTGTATTTACTTATGACAAGGCAGACCCCTTTGAAGTTCATTAACATTTCTAGGCCCACCTCAAATAGTCTTCCTGCCAAGGGGAGAAAACACCTTACCACTCCCATGTTACTACCTCTGCTCTGATAACAGTTTTCACACCCCATTAAGATCAAACACTTGATTGGCAGCTGCTGGGGAGCTAGAGAAAAGGCATTTTTCTCAAATGTAATTTTCCAAAATGTTTATTAAAAATCCAACTTCATCACTGAAGTAGGAGTTTAAGAAATATTAAAAAGAATTGCTGAATTATTTTTCTAGCTGGCTCCAAACCAGAGATTTTGAATTAATATCTAGTTTTCTCATAGGACAACCAGGACCTTCTGTAGTGAAAATAGCTTTTAAGGGCTTGTCCCTGCAGGAGTACGGTGACTTTAAATTTCAATATGTCCCATTTTAAACAACATGTACCCTACCTTGTGGGCTACAAGGCCAACATAGGGGTGACTTGTTAATATTTCAAATGTAATATTTAAAAGGAAAGTGTTCTCCGGTCTGGTCAAATAGGCAATTTGGGAAAATTGAGCTGTCTGTGTAATCTACAGCAGCCAAGTTACAATGAATGGCTGAAAGCTATGTTTTCTTTGTCACGCTAGAGGATGGCACAATAAGCACTGAAGTCCATAGATTTTATTTGCCTTTCCATACTTTCCATGCCATTGGTACACATTCCACACCATATACAAAGACATTGTAGAAGAGTTAAATATACATATTGATACATGTTTTAGGGGGTCACATAACTTTCACTGGGCATTTAACAGCAGTGCCCCAAAGTGCAGAGTATAAACTAGCAATTCCATTCAGCTAAAAATTGGGGTGATCATAAAAAAGGAAGGACATTTTGTCACAATTAAGATCTGTTTATTTGATTAATGGCCAACATTTTTTAATTTCACATTGGAAGAAAATCTTTTGGTTTTGGAAACATTAGTTGAATGAGAAATTAATAATCCTTTAATATTTGAAACTCCCACAGGGACACAGTAATAAAGTAAAAAAACAACAGTGGAAGAATCCCAAAACACATTAGAAATATAGAGCAAATTTTAATAAATAAAATGAACCCAACATGGCAAAAACTCGAATAAGCGGAACAGAGTTATGATATTTTAAACTTTAAGGTTTAAATTGCACCATAAAGCATTTACCACCAATCTGTAGTCATCTGGTTGCACATGAAAGGTACATGGATTAGGTGTAAAACCGAACAAAATGTTGCACAAGTCAGATACACGGAGCAGGTTCATCCCAGTCAAACAGTTGCTTTGAACTTTAAGTCGCAAAACTAGGCACACTGCACAGGGGGTCCAGGCAAACACATGTTGCTTTCCAGAGGTAAAAACTAGATCGCCTAGTGCTCTAATTTTTGAGGTAGCTTGGTCAAGCAGTTAGGCTATTCTTGGAGAAGTGCAAAGCATGTGCTGTACTCAAGTATTAATCATGCATCTCACACATTCAAAGGAATAACTTATATAAAAGTACGTTTTAAGATATGGATTTTTGAAGTTTTAATAAATGCAATCTTTCTGTGCGTAATTACACACCATAGGAATCAATAGGCAGTCACTTTTAACAATGTATATAAAATCAAAAAATGGGTTTACGAGGTTATGCTTTTGCAGGTTGGTTGTGGTCGTTGGTGGGCACACTGTGCCAGTTAAAGAGGCTCAGGCAGCTCCCGGTTCCGGTGGGAGCTGCACTGAAAGTCTCTCGGAGTAGATACATGGACACTGGGGGGGCACTTGAAAAAGGGTGGTTCTTGCAGATTTGATGGTAGTGCCTTAGGGTCCCCTTGTGGTGTCAAGTTGGCCTGGGGCACAGCTGGTTCCTTGTTGCAGGGTGGCTGGGTGCAGAGGGAGTTTGTGAGGAGCTGCGTGCAATGAAGCCCTTTGGAGCTGGAGGTAAGTCTCTTTGACGGCTGCTTACAGGACATCGGGGCACTCTCGCAGGAGGTCTAGGGTGTTCCTGAAGTCCCTCAACTGGGGCTTCCTCCTTGTCCTTTTTCAGCTCTGGCGGAGCTAGTTTTCTTAGTGACTGATGTAATTTGACCAGTACCCAGGGTACTGGTACAGTACGGACACCAGAGGGTGTAGTGCCACCAAACTTGGCACACTTACAGGGTTTGTCCAGGCAGTTAATGGTGTGTTGTCAGGTCTGGCTATGACTTCAGGTCCGGGAGATATTGGCCAGTCAGTGAAGTGACCCTCACTAGGTTGTTGGTTCTTTGTTGGTTGCAGAGTGGTACCTCCACTCTGGAGGGAGATATTGGATGACTGGTGAAGCTTGGAGGTTGTCTGGGTTTCTTGAGGTCAGTCCACTGTCCAACTCCTCTGCAGGTGCGATTGTCGAGCCTGGGTGTAGCAGGTCCACAGTTTTCGTGCCTTGGTTCTTTTTTGCAAACAAACACAAATGTTGGATGGAATGCAGAACCAATCAAACATTCATCCCCAGACACAGATCTGGGTTCTATCCATCAATTTGTTTGCTCACAAAACCACCCCTGTTTGACCCACCCATATGCAAATCAGTCTTGACCCTGTTCCCCATGGGAACAGTCCAGTCTGAATTGCCAGGCCAGGTCCTCCCTGGACCGGAAACAAGCATCCTGGGGCCATTTTCAGGGTACCAATTCATTACAACAGATTTAGGGAAAGAGCTCTGGCCCAAGGATCCTAGTTAGCATGTCAAAAAGGTGCCCTCTATCACACACTTGGGGGCATATTTATACTCTGTCTGCACTGAATATGCGCCTAAAATTTTGACGCACATTCAGTGCAAACCTTGCCCCATATATAAACTTTGACGCCCGAGCCCGCGGGCGGCAAAATGCTGCCGTGTGCGTAATTTTTGGGATGCGGCAACCCGCCTTGCGTTAATTATATGCAAGGTAGGCGTTCCCGTCCAAAAATGACTTAAACGGCCATGCGTCTTATTTATGCTTTCGGGCAAAAATGCCGCACAGCTGGGAGGCCGAGCCGGAAAATGACGCACAGCCCGATTTGCGTCAAAAATTAACACCTGGGTCAGGGCAGGTGAGAAATGGGGCAAACACACCTGTATTTAACCAGAACACACAGAAGCAACAGCAGAGTAGCACAGCAGCAAAAGGGAGACATGGAGGTGCTTCTCATCCAGCGTGCACACTGACGCAGAGCCCAGCAACAACAACAGCAGCTACTACAACACCAGCAGGGACCCCAAAGGCAGCGCAGAAGGCAGGAGAGGATATTCAGCACCAGAACAACCCTTCATGGGCTCAGGGAACATGACATCATCCAGAGGTACAGGTTGAACTGGCAGGCCATTCAGCAGCTGCTGCGCAACATAGAGCCACAGTTGGCACCCACCTTGCTGACACCCCACACCATCCCAACAGAAACCAAGCTGCTTGCCGTACTTCACATGCTGGCAAGTGGCTCTTTTCAAACAACTGGTGCCCTGGTTTCTGGAATATCACAGCCATCATTCTCTGCCTTTTTGTCCAAAGTACTGGATGCCATCATTGGACTCACACCCCGCCACATCTGCTTCCCTAACACACTGCAGAAGCAGCAGGAAACAAAACAGGGGTTTTACCTCATTAGTGGCTTCCCACACGTCCTTGGTGCAATCGACTGCACACATGTACGCCTTGTGCCACCTGCTGCAACTGAACACCTCTACTGCAACAGGAAGCACACACATTCCATCAATGTGCAGGCCATTGTCGATCACCAAGGATTGATCACCAACATCGTGGAAAAATATCCTGGGAGTGTCCATGACTCATTCATCTTCCGTCACTCTACCATCAATCAGCACTTCCAGGATAGACGGTATGGCAATGGACTACTTGTTGGTAAGTGCAGAAACCTACTTATATACACCCTGCACAGCAACCCCCTAGGACACACAACACATACACCACAACAGCAACATGTTGACAGGAACACACTGAGGTCATGATATCGCTAGCCATGTTTCATAGGCCAGCATTGAACCTGTCACACATCTGAAATGAGTGTACAGTCTAATGTTAAGACGTCAATGATCACAACGTTTGGAGTGGTTTGCCTAATTGTCACCTTGCAAAATGTAAGCATCTCAATGATGTTTAAATTAATCCATTGCATAAGTCTAAAGGTATGGGATGTCCAGGGTACATTGATGTGAATGTGTTAACAACACTGTCAAAATGAATCTGTGTATGGAACTATCATATAACCCCCAATGAAGACACAGGGACACCTGTATCACAAGTCACAATGCCAGGGAGTACACACTGTACTGCAAATCCCAAAACATACTGCTGACAACCGGTCAGCAGGCAAACACTTGTTCAGCCAAGTAAACAACCCAATGCAGATGGTACATCCTACAAGCCTATGAAGCAACACAATAACACAAAAGAGTCACAGACAACACAAGACAACTACTGCCATGCAAGGTGATATTAATGGGGCAAGCTACATCAACAAGATCCCAATCATTTTCTCTTTCAGCTGATCAGGGGTATGGGATCCAGCCATGGAAAATGACACCATTTGGCAACCCAAGCACTGCAGCAGAGCGTCACCTTGACGCACACAATGACGCACACAGGAGGACACGCAGCATAGTAGAGAGGACCTTCGGCATCCTCAAGTCGAGATTCAGGTGCCTCGACATCATTGGTGGTAGCCTCCTACATTCCCCTGAAATGGTCTGTAAGATCATTCTAAAATGTGCCATCCTGCACAACATTTGCATAAGAAGGAACATTCCCCTCTTGGAACCAGAACCACACATGCCTGAAGAGGAGGATGGTGGCCTGCAACATGAGGGGGAACAACAAAACACAGCTGCTGGATTGCGTAGGCGCCTACATATCGTAAACAATTTATTTTAAAAATAATCACCATCACCACTGTTTTAACTAATGTAAATAAACACCGATAATAATCACCATATCATGGTCTGGCTAATCATTTTGTTCACCATTCTATCTAACTATCAGAATAAGAGTTTAGCCTCATGGAGCATTGCTGATATACCGATCAGGACACAGAAAATCCCAGAGCAATTGTGATGCGTATCATACAACAGTCACATACACAAACACTGTAAATGACATATATCCAGTACATTTCACCTTTGAACAGGCAATTTGCAGAGGACCACACCTATATCACACATACATGTTGGAAACATGGTTCATGGCAGCATATGGCACACAACTAAGACACCATCACTCAATAAGGGGAAAACAAGACTCATACATGAGTCAGTTGATGTGCTATTGCATTGGTAACAGGAATGTATGACCAGACCCTTGACAGCAGTAAGTCCAACTGCATCCAATCTTTGCAAGGACTATCTGTGACTAGAGTTCCATATAAGCAGAACATAGACAGCACAAGTGCCACACATATGACAAGCATTGCGCACATGACATTCCATGTACATGTCAGCCCATATCCTAACTCCTGACACACCTGTGCCCCTGGTCACAACACACCTGTCTGAAGAGGTCCCTGGAATAGTAATACTGTATGTGTACCCCAATATTCCCTCCTCTACACACACAGACAAACAATAGAAATCCTGTGTGCCACACCCTTTCCTATGTTATGCCATTGCCATAGTACATCTGACTGCATGGACGTCAGGTCAATTAATACACTGGCTTATAGTTACTAAGCCTTTTTAGTACCTGTAGATTGCTTCCCATGTGAAAGGTACTGTTGGCCATTTGAATTCAATATTCACATACAGGACTTGTGAGAAACAGATGCAGCACACACCTGTGATCACCTCCATGCACACCACCCATCTGACCATGCACTGCCCCTGCTGATGCCTGGAACAGCATAGAAGTTGCCATTTTGTCAAATACACTGTTATGCATTGCTACTAATTAAGCCGTGTAACACAGCCCTTGGGTTCATGTGTCACCTTCAAAAACACAGGAAATACACAGTTTTCCATGTCAAGTGTCTTGTTCTTCCTCCGACCAGTCTTAGTCAGACCACTGATTATGTAACTTGTGAAATTGCTGGATCCAGATATACCCTGCATCCTGTCAGCCTGACTGGCACCTGTCTGTGCATCACCCTAAAGATTCCTTGTGGCTACATATGTACCACACTTGCTTTACCAAACCTCACATTCCTCAGAGGGTATTTTGTCATGTGCTTCATCAATGCATACCCAAATACATTGTATAGCATCATCTGCCTTTTAATCGTACCATATTTGTTAAATTGTCTTTGAATACCAAAATCATGGCCCATCCCTTGTCTGGGTCTCATTTATGCATGAACGACAAAGTGTGACAGTGTACCAGGGCCATATGCAGGGATTGAGTACGGTGCCTCCAGCAGAACCAGCTACCTCTGATAATGTCCATGAAAAGTCCACACATGTTAGGACCCTGAACGTTCACACGCTGAATCACATTGCTCACAACATATTGAGGGGCTGTGCGTGGTGAATAGCTGCGAGAATAATCAGCACAAAGGCTATGATATTCCTAGATGCAGTGGGAATTTTAGAGGCCAACCTGTGTACAAATGTTGTAATGACACCTGCCGGAACATGACAACTGAGACCTTATCTCACGCAGCACAACAAGGTTGCCCTGTTGACAGTCTCATTACACGTCTTCAGTGACAGGGTGGGACCATCCCCATGTAGGTTCTCATGTACTCATCGACTTTACTCACAATGATCTCCAAAGGATACTCAGTAGATACAGGAATAGCTGCCACTGACTCATGATGAGACCTAGACGTAACTGTGACAACAGACACCCCTAAAAATATACAGGATCAACATTGGACTACACACATGAACAAGACACCGCTGTGCAATTGATCACTGGAAAAATTTGGACTCGTGCTGCCTCGTCTGCTGGTCCACCACTGCCACTGGAAAGTTGTGACTCCGTCATATGACCACAACTGTGGCGTCATATTACATTTGTGGTTCACCTTTGGCTGTCTGGGCCAATGACATGGTAACTACTTTGTCTATGCATGTGCCGGACTCATGGTGGGTTCACCAACAAGTGCCTAGGAAGCAGTTACCAAAACATCTAGGACATGGGATGGGCATCTTGTGGACCATTGACATGAACAAGCGTCTGCCATCTATCTGGTGCATGCTTTGTCATTTGTGGTCTCTACGTTACCCAAAATCTTGGAAGTGCACAGAACAGATGTTGCTACATGTATGATTAGCAAATGTCCTCTCTCATTTCCACAATGACTTGCATCTAAGGTTTGGACACATTGACTTCACATTCATACAAGCATATTTGCAATAATGCATCTTGTGATGCGCACACACTGGGTCGACTAATAAATCAGTAGCCACTGCACACACATTGAGCCATAGGCATTGAGGTATTGTACTCATGTGCGTCACCTTGCTATCCTCTCCTGATGCGAAACATGCCCAATTTGTGCAATACATATATGTGGGCCACACATATGGCCATCTGGTGCGTCAGCCAAGAGTCAAAATCCTGTTAAGGACGTAGCGGGTCATGGTCCGCTGCAGTATGATGTCTCACATGTGAACATACACCATCAACACCAAAGTGGGTGCAATCAGCCTATCTCAGTTGTGTCCCAAATGTAACATTACATTAAAATGGAAAAAATACCCAAAACCAGTTCATGCCCTGAAATTGTGACGTTTTTATGGTTATGCATCATATTTTTTCACGCATACAGATTGTGCGTCATATTTTTCGATGCACAGGAGTGAAAATTAGGCTGCAGTCGAAAAATATGACGCACAATCTGTATGCGTGAAAAAATATGACACATAATGATAAAATCAGCAGCCATTTTATGCAGGAAGAGATGTAATAGGATATCCTGTTTACAGATTATGTACAGTGGGTGTGCTTTCACTTTCACTTTGCAGTCTGTGATTCTTCTAGACTGTGTGGCTGTGTTCAGAGTGTTGTCCAGTGATTTTGTGCTTTTGTGTCCTTTGTGCTACATTACTTGTTACTTTGTGAAATACATATTGTTGTTGTATACTGTCTGAGTGTGTTTTGTTTATAATTGTCCGGTATTGTAATGTATTTGTTGTTTGTGGGAGTCTGTTGTGGGCAGTGCTAGTTTGGGGATAGTTGGGCTCTTTTAGTTGTTAAGTTTACTTATTTTTTGTACTTCTACTTTCACCCTTTTCTCCTTTCTTCTTCTTTATCTCCTATTCCCCTTTTCGGTGCTGATATGTTGGGTAGGCCACGTCTTGGCAGGATGGGTGAGGAGGAGCTCGGGGGGTTTATCTGGCTGGTGTGCCATTTCCTCCCACTGATGATCGAGGCAGGGGGCAGGGTGATACAGGGGTATCACACCGAGGCGCGACGAATCCGGTGGGGAAAGGTGCTGCATCACTTGCAGTGCGTGTATGGGAGCCAGAGGAATGACCACCACCTGAAGCACCGCTGGGCTGACCTCATCACCAGGGAGCAAGATCTGCTGGACCACCTGGGAATAGTGATTGGTGGCCCTGTTGGTGAGTACAAATCATGTAAATCTGCACAATTAAAAGCTCTGTAGTGACATCAGATGATTTGTACAATATCTGCCGGCTAAGTTGCTGACTGTGTGGAATGCTGCGGAAACATACAGGGTCATTGATGGACTATGTGAAGGACCACAATTGCTAGATGTTAGGAAGCACGTGCTCTGCAAACTTACAGAATACTTTTGCTTAATGTAATTTGGTGCCGCCTTTGTGTCAGACAGCAACACAAAATAGGAGCCAATCATGTCGATATAGGTCACATTTGCCAGTGAAGTACAGATTTACTAAAATATTGGCAACCTTTGTTGACGCAATAGCTAGACTGACTTTAGAAACACTACATGATGCAGAAAATGAGTGCTGGCTTCACGTCAATTGATGATAGCAATGTGGCCCAGACATATGTCTCATGTGTGTCTGGTGAGTGTGTAAGGAATGCGTTTTTGGAAGTTCTATGAATGTTAGGGATTATTGTGGTCCTTCATCATTTTGGATACATGTCAGATCTGGATTTGAAAACATCGGGAAAAGGTGTAAGGTGCCCTCAGCTAACATCTTACACTGGTATTTGGAGTTTGTAGTGGCACATTCCAATTAGGGATGGCAGTTCAAAGGTATGCACATGGGTTCATATCTCTATGTTTGGTGCAAATCACCATTGCTGGACCACATCAAATGAAGAAACTGTACCAACATTAGGGCTTACAAAAGTCCCTGCCCCTCTGTACATTGTACCTATGTGTCATAAATGTGTCATGGCCACATAGGCTTTTTGACTGGTAATGCAGTCCTCAAGTGACTTTGGGTGAAGGTGCATGCGCTGGAGGCTGTCGTGAAGTGGATGGCTGTTGGGTGGGTGTGTGCCTGCGTTTGTGTACTTTGGGAGGGGGCGTCACAGACACACTGGGAGAGGACACAGGGGACGTGTAAATGGTAGTGGGGGTGGTGAGTGCACGTGAGCGGGGTATGGTGGTGGGTGTGCTGGTGCGGGATGTAGTGGCTGTAGTGGTAGTGCATGCAGGTGAGAGTGTAGACGAGACTGGGAGGGAGGTGGGAGGCAATGAGGAGGGGGACACAGTGGAGGCAGTGCATGTTGGTGTGTCTGTATGTGTGTGATGCTTGCATGAGTGCCTGTGGGATGTGTGGTGCTTATGTTTGCCAGAGCTTCCCTTGTGTGTTGACGTGTGTGCATGCTGGTCTGATGGTGTGCTTGGGATAGGCTGGGGTACAGGGGATTGTGTCTGGGTGGAGGAAGTTGGAGGGGGGAGGCCAGAGACAGGGACAATGGCTGCCATCAGTGCTGAGGCCAGAGTTTGCAGGGTTCGATGAAGGGCAGCCTGACCAGAATGAATGCCCTCCAGGAATGCATTTGTGTGTTGCAATTCCCTTTCTACACCCTCGATGGCATTCAAAATGGTAGACTGCCCAACAGTGAGTGACCTGAGGAGGTCAATGGCCTCCTCACTGAGGGCAGCAGAGGTGACAGGGGCTGAGGTGCCTGGGGCGAAGGTGATGCCCACCCTCCTGGGTGAGCGGGCACGGGGCGAAGGCTGAGGGGCTGCTGGGAGGGCGGTGCTGGTAGGGGGGGTGGCGGCTGTACCTGTAGAAGTGGGGGGCACAGATTTTGCCGCCACCACAAGGGAGCTCCCATCGGAGGACGAGTCCGTGTCGCTGGTTGCAGATCCTGTGACCGCCGTGAAGCTCCCCTCGCCCTCCGTCCCACTGGTGTATTCCGAGTCTGTGATGTGGCCCTCCATGGCCATGTGGGATGCAGCTCCCTCGTGCTCCGGTGCCACTGTACCTCCGCCTGATGATTCTGATGCACACAAGAATAGGGAGACCACAAAAAGGGGGGGACAACAGAAGAAAGAAATGTTGAGTGCATGGCTTACCGCTGCCGTTGGCAGACAATACAGACACAGCAGCCCCCTGCACTACGCCGCGCTGTTGAGCTCTACAGGTGCAATTCCTGGGCTATGGCCTACATAGCTATGGTCAACATCTGCACACATAGATGACACAGGGGCATGTATACCTGTACTTGGCACTCTACAGAGGTGGGGTGGGGTGCCACATGGCCTGCATTATGGAGGGGCCTAGCCTACAGGACTCGCCCTGGCCTAGGGAAACCAACAGCCCTCCTCCCCCACCCAGACACCTTCACTGTGCGCAAAGTTTGCTGAATGATGTTGTACTCACCCCCTTGTGTCTGCTGTGATGCCCTCAAGCGCCCATCCAAATCAGGGTAGGCCACCGCCAGGATCCGTAACATCAGGGGGGTCATGGTTCGATGGGCACCCCTCACACTTTGGGAGGCCATCCCCAGCTGAGCCTCCGCCGTCTTCTTACTCCAGCGGCGAATGTCCTCCCATCTTTTACGGCAGTGGGTGCTCCGTCTGTGGTGGACCCCCAGGGTCCGGGCGTCCTTGGCGATGGCACGCCAAATATCCTTCTTCTGGTGGGCGCTGACCTACATGAAATGTACAGGAGAAGAAGAGAAGTCATTAACAACTGCACCATCTAAGTGAGTGGCCCACATCCCTAGCCTTGCCATGGCACATGCATTCACAGTCCTTCATGCACGCAGAACTGTGCCCCCTTCCTTCTTACAGCCAGCCCTCTCCACACAGGCATAGCCCATACAACGTGCTCCCTGTGTACTTACCTGTTGGTCTGGAGGACCGTAGAGTAGCGTGTACTGGGGGAGGACCCCGTCAACGAGCTTCTCCAACTCCTCTGCAATGAAGGCAGGGGCCCTTTCCCCAGACGCACAAGCCATTGTCTCTTCCAGACCGAGGTCACAGCAGCACTTGCAGTGTAGGTCCTCTCCTGTCGAAGATCAGGTATCGAGTGATTCAACAGATAGAAAATGGCGGTCACATGCGTGGCGGTCACGTCCGCGGCAGTGCGTAGCATCACCGCCGGCGTACATCGTCATTGGTTCCTGGGACCCATAGGGTTAACCAATGCAGCATTGCGCCGCGGTCTATGACCGCCTACCGCAACGGTGTACAACGCCAGCGCAGTTACCTCACATCCCATTGTCCCACTTTAGAGGTCAGGCAGCCGCCATTTCAGAGGCCCACATGGCCTAATTACCAACTGCGTCACACAGACCTAGGCCTTGTCGCACAACACAAATACAGGCCAGATTCTGTGTATGAATGGTGTTCTGTGTAGACTGTGGGTACATACCTCCGAGTTGTTTGACTCTGTGGTCGCTGTTGTCCTTCCTAGGCACCGTCCGCTGGGACATGGGAGGAGATGGCGGAATCCTCCGGTGTACCGACCGCTGGTGGACCTGTTGACAATGGAGGAGCGACATTTGATCATCACCTACAGGTTTGACCGTGCCACAATCCAGGAACTGTGTACACAGTTGGAGCCTGACCTGATGTCAGCAATCCGCCATCCCACAGGGATCCCCCCTCAAGTGCAGGTGCTATCAGTGCTCCATATCCTTGCAAGTGGGTAATTTCAAACAACAGTGGCCATGGCATCAGGGATGTCCCAGCCTATGTTTTCCAACGTGTTGTCCAGAGTGTTGTCTGCCCTGCTGAAACACATGCGGAGCTACATCGTTTTCCCTCAGGTGGAGGATTTGCCAACAGTGAAAGGGGACTTCTATGCCCTTGGACATATCCCCAACATCATAGGTGCCATTGATGGGACCCATGTAGCTCTGGTCCCCCTCCCATAGGAGTGAACAGGTGTACAGGAACCGGAAGAGTTATCACTCAATGAATGTACAGATGGTATGTTTGGCAGACCAGTACATTTCCCAGGTAAATGCTATGTTCCCTGGCTCTGTGCATGACGCCTACATCCTGCGGAATAGCAGCATCCCGTATGTGATGGGTCAACTCCAGAGGCACCGGGTGTGGCTATTAGGGGACTCTGGTTACCCCAACCTGTCATGGCTACAGACCCCAGTGAGGAATCCCAGGACCAGGGCAGAGGAACGCTAAAATGAGGCCCATGGGTGGACTAGGAGAGTGATCGAACGCACCTTCGTCCTCCTGAAGGCCAGGTTCAGGTGCCTCCATATGACAGGTGGTTCCCTATTCTACTCACCAAGTTAGATGTGCCAGATCATCGTGGCCTGCTGTATGCTTCACAATTTGGCTTTGCGACGACAGGTGCCTTTTCTGCAGGAGGATGGTCCAGATGACGGTGTTGTGCAAGCTATGGAGTCTGTGGACAGTGATGAGGAGGAAGCAGAGGAAGAAGACATTGACAACAGGGACTCAGTTATCCAGCAATATTTCCAGTGACACACAGGTACCTCTATCCTGTCTGTCGATTTCAACCACTATATGGTAACTCAGTTGTACATTTCCCTTACGGTTTCACAGGTGTGGTTTCCAACGTGTGTCATCTGCTTAGATTCCTCTTGGACTTGAGATGTGTGACATAGGTATGTTGACATTACATTTGAGAACGCATTTTGTCACTGTCATTGCTAATACACATTTTCAAAATCACAGACTGACTCCAGATTGTTTTGTGCTTCAAGGGTGTTTATTGCAGTGCTAAATATTGGAGGGGGGTTGTAAAATGGTGAGGGGTGATGGTGGAGGAATGTCCACGGCAGAGTCCAGTCTAGTCTCACAGGTGCATTGCCCATATGGTCATAGGAAGTGGAGCTGGGGCAGTTCCATTATGGACAGGGTTACAAAGTGGGACAGTAGGATGACAATCAGGTGTCATCAGTGCCACAGTGTCCCTCCTGGTGTTAAGTATCTCCTTCAGCACCCCTATGATGGTGTCCAGGGCGGTGCTGATGGTTCTGAGTTCCTCCCTGAACCCCAAATACTGTTCCTCCTGCAGCCGCTGGGTCTCCTGAAACTTGGCCAGGACCGTTGCCATTGTCTCCTGGGAGTGGTGGTAAGCTCCCATGATGGAGGAGTGGGCCTCGTGGAGATTGGGTTCACTAGGCCTGTCCGCCCCCTGTCGCACAGCAGCCCTCCCAGTTTCCCTGTGTTCCTGGGCCTCCGTCCCCTGGACCGTGTGCCCACTACCACTGCCCCCAGGTCCCTTTTGTTGTTGGGGTGGTGGGTTATCCTGGGTTCCCTGTAGTGGTGGACACACAGCTGATTGACGTGTCCTGAGGACGGAGGTATGGGCCCGCTGGGTGGGTGCTCTGCTGGTGTTACCAGAGGGTGGATGGTCTGTGGTGGGCTGTGCCTGTGTGAGGGGAACCGACTGTTCCGAGGCCCAGAATGTTCTGGGCTGGTCATCTGGATCCAGTAGGACAGAGCTGCTGTCATCACTGTGGGCCTCTTCTGTGGGTGGGGCGGAGATGTCTGGACCCTCCTGTCTGGTGACGTTGGGTAGTGGTCCTGCAGGGGTGGAAAGGCATGATTACTGCATCTGTGTGTGTCATGGTGTGCAATGGGTGGGTGAGTGTGTACCCCAGTTCTAGCATTCCTGTGTGGGGGCTTGTGTGATGATGGTTGAGGGGGGTGTTATGGGTATGTGCAGTGGGCATGCTTTAGTGATGGGTGTCCATGCATTGTTGTGTCATGCAGGGCTTGGTGTTGGGATGGGTGGTTTGTGTTATTAGTACATTAGTGAGGAGTTGGAGTGATAGGGGAGGGGGCGAGGGTGGGGGTCTGTGATAGCATGCAGGTAGGGTGGGGGATATGATAGTTAAGATTTGACTTACCAGAGTCCATTCCTCCACCGACTCCTGCGAGGCCCTCAGGATGCAGAATAGTCAAGACCTGTTCCTCCCATGTTGTTAGTTGTGGGGGAGGAGGTGGGGGTCCGCCGCCAGTCCGCTGTACCGCGATGTTGTGTCTGGAGACCACGGAATGCACCTTCCCCCGTAGGTCATTCCACCTCTTCCTGATGTCGTCCCTATTTCTTGGGTGCTGTCCCACTGCGTTGACCCTGTCGACTATTCTTCGCCATAGCTCCATCTTCCTTGCTATGGAGGTGTGCTGCACCTGTGATCCAAACAGCTGTGGCTCTACCGGTACGATTTCCTCCACCATGACCCTGAGCTCCTCCTCCGAGAACCTGGGGTGTCTTTGCCGTGCCATGGGGTGGTGTAGGTGATGTGTGGGGTGGTGTATGTGGTGATACGTGTGGTGATATGTAGTGGTATGTGGTGTTTTGTGCATGGAAGTAGTGTGGGTGATGGTGTTGAGTGCCTGTGGCTGCTAGTTTGTGGATGGTGGTGTCTCTCTCTGGCCTTCTTTCAGATTTTTTTGTCGTAGGGGTTTGTGGGTGATGTGTTTGTGTGTTTTATATAGTATTGAGTGTGTGGGAGTGGTGTGTGTATGTGTATCAGGTGTGTGTATTTCGAATTGTCCAATGTGGCTGTGCTTTGGAGATATGTGTGTATTTTTTGCCAGTTTATCACTGACCTTTGGTGTAGCGGACTTGTGTGGGTATCTGAATTTTGTTGGATTTCAGGATGTGGGTCATAATAGCTGTGGCGGATTTCCGCGGCCACGGCGGTGTGTTGGCGGTCTTCTGCACGGCAGTAAGCGCCTTTTACCGCCAATGTTGTAATGACCCCCAAAGTCTTTTGCCATTTATACAGCAAAGTTTTTAAGCATAGGTTTGACAAAGTGTCAACCTTGCCGAGCTGCAAAATGACAAAAGCCATTTACCACTCCAGGCACAGTATTACAGCTTTGGACTGGTAAAATACCGTCCAAGTCATCCTGGAATGAGTAAAAGCAACCCCTGACATGTGTTTCACTCTCATTAGAGCTCATCAGAGAGGTTTAGCTTTGTCCAGACATAAGGGAGCACCCAGTATAAGTCAAAACAAATCCCTTTCAGGGTTAGAGTGACACATAAACTATGCAAAAAAAAGAATAGAGAACTCTGGGTAGTTCCCAAGTTTAGGTGGAGAGCATCTCTAGTAAGGAGCACTTTGCAACACCAGCGACACTCTAGATTTGCTCACCTCAAACATCTGTTTATCTAGCAAAGTTTTTAAGCATTGGATCAGCACAGTGCTATCCACGCCGAGCTAGATAGTGACAAAGTCTTTTGCCATTTATACAGCAAAGTCTTTAAGCATAGGTTTGACACAGTGTCAACCTTGCCGAGCTGTAAAATGACAAAAGCTGTTTACCACTCCAGGCACAGTATTACAGCTTTGGACTGGTAAAATACCTTCCAAGTCAACCTGGAATGAGTAAAAGCAACCCCTGACACGTGTATTATATAACATATATATTTATGCATATATATATCTATATCTATATCTATATATATATATATATATCTATATCTATAGATATATATATATATATATGGGCACAAGTTATAGTTATCTTGGGACATGAGTTACTGTTACTTGAAATAACTCTAACTTTAACAGCAGAATTTCTATGGTTTTGTGTGGGTGAATTCAGAACCTAACTATACCGTCCCTGTAACCTTTGTTTTTTTCAGCGAATTTCTAAGGTTTTTTCAAAGGCTAATACCTAACTATAATGTCCCTATAGCCTTTGTTTTCTTCAGTGAATTTCCCTTTTTTTTTAACAGAGCAGGTGTTGGCCACAGGTTCTAAACCCACGACACACACAATCTTCGGCTGTGCGCGTTGAGGCTTTGCCACATCCCCATAGGCACCCACCCAGGGCCTTCGACCATGCACGTCAGGGGTTGGCCTGCAGCCAGGCTCTGCAGCCAACCCCCGTAGGCATAGAATTCTGAGCCAAATATGGTCTCTGGCTGTGCAGGACAGGTGTTTGCCTCAGAGCTTTAAATGGGGCACTTGCTTTGTTTATATTTGTAATTCCTTCCCGTGTGAATGCATCCTGTCCTGCTTAATAATCCAAGAAGAGGTCACTGTTTTGCGCAAAATGTCCACCCAACTGGAGTACTTTCTACTGGCTAATTAGTAAGTGATACCTTGTTGGGTAATGTGTAGTGCATATTTGACAGCTGCATATAGGATCCCAAGGTAATGTCTCCAGTGACCTTGTGTGTATGTAATTTTGGCAATGTGGATGTTCCTCAAGCATCTTCATACAGAAACCTGCAATAATATGAATCCTCATGTAGAGAAGATGACAAGACTACAAAGAGTTGAACCTCCACCAAACAAGGGTAGTTCCTCTTAATTATATGTAGTAAGTGATTCTTTGTTTGGTAGAGACAGGCTCATGTTACTCTGCATTAAGAAAGCCTCTCCAAATCGGTGGGACACATGCTCAGGGGAACTTTTGGTAAGCTGGCCACCATCCAGGAAAAAAACTGGAAGAAGTTGCATACCACTAATGACTGGACTGGGCTTCTAAGTTATTTTGCATACTCGTAGTGGCTAAAAGGTAGGACAACAAGCTGTGGTCTCAACAGCAGAGGAGAAGAAAGAACTCACTACTCACTTTAGTACTGGAGACCGCGGAGAGAGCCTCAAGGCGTCTGCGGTCTTTGCTGGCTCCCTGTCAATAGCAGGAGACAGCATTGCTCCTGCCCACAGAAAGCAGCTAAAATGCTGCTCCCTACATGAGGGGGCAATCCTTTCACCTATTTTCCTACCCACCTGACAGCAGGCAGGGAAACAAATAAAAAGCCCGCTCCCTGCAGGCAAAAGCAGTTTTCCTGCTCTCATCCACTGTAACCAGACTTACAGTTTGCTCTCATTTGGGGGGGATCTGTGAAAGCTGCCGTAGGCCAAAGCAAGCTGCTGTTTTGAAGGGCAGACACCTAAAAAGATAGACAGACAGCCACAGGGGTGACATCCCTCAGGGCCTTAAGTGGCTCCAGGACGGGGCCACCCTCCTTCACTGTGCAGAGGGCGAGCCCCGGGGAGGTGCCTGATGTCAAAAACAGCTGTGGTCCCCTCTTATGCATTTGATAAGCCCTGGAGAGGTAGTGGTCCCTGGGTCTCTATAAGCCATAGGAGAGCAGTCTGTGTGGCCCCCTCCAATGTTTATATCTAGCCCCAGGGAGGTGGTGGTCCCCAGGTCTCTAAAGAGCATAATGAGTCTGGTCGCATTCACTCCCTCTGTAAACATTATGTGGCATGCACCTAGGACCTGGCCCATCGGGGGGAGCTAATCTTTAAACAAGTGCAGAGAACCAGGCTTGTTCCTTTTAAAAATGCTTTTTTGCCCTAGCGGGGATCTTGGGGGACCCCAGCACCAAGGCTAAGGAGTCAGGGTATTTCTATCCTGTCACCGTATCTTTATTTCTTATGTAGTTTGGGACTCCAAGTCCTAAAATGGCTGCCAGCACTTCGTGGTTGAAGTGTTGCCAGCCAAGCAGAGCTCAGCATGAGATTTCTGGGATCCACAAAGGCTCCACATCCCTAGATAATTTTTTTTTTTATTTACACTAAAACTACTGAATGGATTTACACCAAAAAATCAAAGAGGGCTACTTCTGGAATAAGAACTACCTTTCTGCCAAATTTGGTGTAATTCTGTACACTGGTTCGTTCTGTAGTAGTGTCTAAAATTCCCTATGGGAAATTGCATGATGAAAAATTATTTTAGGACCCCCTCTTTCTCAGCCCTCGCTTGACGAATCACCCTGAAAGTTTCAAAACAGCAGCTGAACTGATTGTCATACCAATTCTGAAAATTTATGAAGATTTATCGAACTGCGCCAAAGTTATTGGCAAAACAAAAAACACTTTTCCTATGGAAACTAGATCCTAACTATAACTACCTACTGCAGACTGCCAGTAGGCAATAAATATATTTATAAAATGTACATAGTGGAGGTCACCTGTAGGTAGTTAAAATTAGGACCTAGTTTCCATAGACACAGATTTTTTTGTATTGCTAATTACTTTAGCGCTGTTTAATGAATCTTCCAAAAAAATTCAAAACTAATTTGCCACTCACTTCAGCTGCTTTAGGGTGGTTTGTGAAGTGGGGCCAAGAAAAAGGGTGGGTCCCAAAACATGTTTTCCCCATGCAATTTTACATAGGGATTTTAGGCACGACTGCAGCTTGAATCGCTGACAGAATTACACAAAATTTGGCAGAAATCTATCTCTTGGCCCAGAAAGATCTTTTTTTATAATCTGGTGCAAATCTGTTCAGTAGTTTTGGAGTTATTAAAGAAAACTGATTTATGCATATCCAGAGATGCAGATCCACTGCAATGCCATGATTTGCTGGCCACAATCTGACAGGAAAGTTGCACCTGCCATTTTGTGAATCAGGACACACTTCCCAAGGGTGGAAAATAAAAATAAAATCGGATATAAGGGGTAAGGACAGAGGATTCCTGACCCCACAGAACTGAAGGAGGGGTCTGTGAGGGACACTTCATAGGAAAGAAATTACCCCAAAAAATGTTTGGGGTAACCATGGATCATCCACGTGGTCAGTTTACCCCCCCTGTGAATCTGCCACAGAACCCAGGATCCAGACCCCTATTAGAAACAGAATACACCCACTCACAGATGCAGTCACACCCTCACTCACACACCAATCCACATACTCACACAACTACTTACAAGCTCACAAAAATACTACCACACCCACTCATGGACCCACACAGCCACTCACACACCCATTCACAGTCACACATCCACTCCCACTCACACACTCATTCACATACACACCCACACACACACACTCACAGACCCACAAAACCACCAGCACATCCCCTCACAGGCCCATACAGCCACTCACACACCCATGCAGTCACTGTTACATCCACTTACAGACCCAGAGAACCACTCACATACAACTCACTAACCCACACAGGCACTCACACACCTACTCATACAGCCACGTACACACCAATATATCCACTTACACACCCACTCACAGACCTACACAGCCACTTACACCACCACACGCATACCCATACAGCAACATCAGGTCTGTGGATACATTGCAAATCCTCCGACAATATAGTAGGCAGACCCCTTATTTGGATGTGGATCTGTGGTGGAATTGAAAAGGATTTTAAAACAAAAATAAAAAGTGGTTGGGAAAAGGGCTAGCTCTGAAAAAAAGCCTTTGTGTAAATTTTAATTATGGATAGAACAAAATGCATTATTTTAAGTTGCTGAGGACAACCCTGTTGCCTCTGTCTATGAAATGGACATTGTCTTTTTGATATATTCCGTCCATATCAAAGATTAAGGTGTTATGGCATATAGAGTCCATGTTGCGGTTTGTAGAATTTTTTTTATTTACATGCTTCCTGGATTTCTCTAGCTGGGGTAAAATTCAGTTGATCACTGCCTCTTTTGTCTGTAGCATATATCGGAGAACACCAAGGCAGTATGTGAGAAATGTGGAATCAATCTACCAAAGGTATCCTTTACTAGATTTTCCAGGCCTACCCCAGTAATTGTGCCCAGGTCAATGCCACCACAGTGCACAATCATAAGGTCTGGATGCTGGCAATTTGCAGTGCATTCTACGAATGGTAGCAATTGATTCAACATTAACCCTCTTTTGCCAACCTAAGTAATGCCTACAGTAGGTAAACCTAGGTTCCTGTCAATGCCACTCTTTCTAGCACTCTCTCTGACCCAAAACAATAAACCATGTCCTACAATCTAGACTCTGACCATTTAAGAGACAAAAAGGAGTAGCACACAGGAAAAGGCTGCAGCAGAATGAGGCAGTTTAGAAGGTGGAAGGCAGTTAAAATGGAGGACAGCAAGTAAAATATAAAAAAACATATTTGATTGGATAGTGGAGAGGTGCAGGGAACTAAAATTAAGTAGTGGTTTTAAGAAAAAAGTAACTAACTCTGTGATTGGGTTTGGAAAAATAAAACAGAGCTATGTTGCTTGGGTCATGCTTGTAATTGCAAACAGTCAACCATACTTACTACAGTTAATGTGAAGCTAGTATGCTGTTGAAAGAAAGTCTTGTGAACATTTGATCTGCTGGTAGGCAGAGACTATTGGAAACATGGTTTCTATGGAAATGGAGCTAAAAGAGTGTGGGAGAAGGGAACAAAGGAGACTGCAGTGTGAAACTGAAATGTAGACTGATGTACAAAAACTGTTCAGTAGAGAGTTTATGTCTTGTAATTGATAATAGTTTATAAAGTAAAATATAAATGAGCCATGTGAATCCATGGATCCGTGGAAGTGCACAAAACCTACTGAATTGGGCTTCTTTACAGGAAACATGGAGGGGTTCACAAATAGTGATTTTAGAATTTGTATTACAAAAATAAACAATGAAAGGACGTCTGTGATTTGCTAAGTGCAGCAGGATGTGTGAAAGCACAGTGGGAATGGTAGTCATTATTGGTACTTTTCTACTGAGAGTGGGGAAGGATTGCCATATTTCTGACTTGAGAAATTCAGTGGCAAACGGATCCTAACAGATATTAACATAAACGATGGACAACAGGAAAAAGATTTTACAAGTATGTAGGATGTACAAAAGAAAAAATGTTTAAAAATCTATGGGAGTATACAAGCTGAAAGGAAATATATAGCTTCTAGAAACTACCATAAAAGGCTAAATAGAAGGAAGATTAGATGAAAACATTAAGTAAAAAATAATGAACAGCAAAGGGAGAAAAAGAATTGCTAAACTGAAAATATAATTGTTTGATAAGAATAGTATGAATGAATGTGTTTGAAATTGGATGAGGGTGCTTGCTTATAGTATGTTAGTTAATACCATGTAGTTTGCACCCACTCACATAGCCAGGCAGGCACTCACACACTAAGTTTCACGCCTACAAAAACACTTATGTACCCCCTAGTCAAATAGACACATAGGCCCTCATTATAATCCTGGCAGTGGCGGTGGCGGTTGGACAGCCGCAACATTACAACTGCAGCAGTAGCGCCGTTGTTGGACCACCAGCAATACTCGTATTCCTCCATAGGAGGGTCTGGCGGTGCTGGTGGTCCTAATAACCAGGGCATAAGCATAAGCAGCGCCACCCTGGAGATCACGACCCCCCTCTCCTCCAGCGGTTACATGAAAGGCTGGCAGAGACGGGGTGCAGGGTGTCCTTGTGGGGCCCTACATTGCCAATGCACTTGGCATGGGCAATGCAGGCCCTCCCCGGCCAGCTCATCACAAAGTTCGCTGCCTGCTTTTCAGACAGTGAACTTCGTGATGGGTGCTAGTGCACCTTACGCACTAGAACATTGCCGCCCGCTCTTGTATGAGCCAGAAACAATGCTGTAGGCTGTATCCCACTATGCCCTGATCCAGCGGGAAACTTGTAATGGGGCCGGCAGGGAGGCAGCTGCACTGACAGCATCCTACCCATCGGGACTTCGACAGACAGGCTTTTTCCGTCCACCAAAGTCACAATGACGCCCAAAGTCACTGACACACTCAGTCACATGCCCATAAAACTATTCACACACTCATTTCCTCACCTATACATCCACTCACATAGTCATTCACACACCCATGCAGGTACTGTTGAACCCACTCACACATCTATACAGCCGTTCATGTACCCAGCTCTCAGTTAAATATGCACTTAAACCCTCATACACCCAGTTATACACCCTATCACCCACCTGTACAGCTACCCACATACCTATTTAACATTCAGTCAGACAGCGACAGAGGCACTAACATATCCACTCATACACCCATACAACACTTATGTATACACCACTAACAGAGCCAATTGCACACACAGTACACACCCAAACACCGCTACCACAGTCAGTTAGCAATCCATACGGCCACTTACATACCCATTTAGACACCCCATGCAGTCACTAAAATACCAAGTCACACAGCTGCTTACACATCTGTGACACCGACACAGGTACTGATACACTCATTAACAAATCCATTCAACCACTCACACACCCTGTCATCTACCCTTATAGCCACTCATATACACATGTATTACCTCGGACACCTACACAGCCTGTTACACACTAAAATACCTAATGTTAATACTCACTTATGTCGCTACTCACTTGCCTACAGCATGTATTGTAATAGTATTTAACATAACAGTAAATGTATTCTATATTTGCTTTTCAGATATATGCTAATGTTTAAACAGATATGAAAGATGAAACAGTGAGTGATAAAATGAAGAATTATGCTTGTTGACAGCTTCCAAAATCTGGCAAACAGATGACATTTTTAGTACAACTGCCATATGGTATTTGCTACAATGAGTGACCATATCTTGCAGTTTTGGTAAAACAACGGGGATGGTAACCATCTGGTCAAGACGTAAGGGTCCCACAGAGGGTCCAACTGCTGATGATGATGTACCACCTTCCCTCTCTCTTTTCATGTTGTGATATGTCCTTCATATGGATTTCATGGATCCAAATAGAGGATGTGTCATGTGAAAACGTCTTCACCATACTTCTTGACAGTTTCTTGCTGCATATATTGCATTGGAAAACTTTTAGGCAGAATTGTCTTTTCTCCTGAAGGGATAGTTAAATATTTTCAAATGTTGGAAGAATTTTTTGGAGGTGGCAAGTCTTCTTCTTTGTCCTACCCTTCCTCTTCTCTTTCAACTTCAGCAGAAGACATCTTAACTCTGAAACTCTCTTCTTTTGAAGAAAAGCCAGAAAAACTATGGAGTTATACTTTTGAGTCTGTCTCCCGAGAAATGTGAAAGCCAAATAACTGATTTAGGATATGGTTTGGTAGGTGGATGGGTGAAGACTTGGGGCCTGACTTAGAGTTTGACAGATGGGGTTCCTCTGTCACCAACATGACGGATATCCTGTCCAACATATTACAATGTCATTTTATCCTATGGAAATTGTAATATGGCAGATGGGATTTCTGTTACGTTTGCGACTGTCAATTTCTAAATCAGGCCCTTAGTATATCCAATTAGAAGTTGATGTTTGGGTGTGCTCCTAGAATTGCAGCAGGTTTGTGGTGGCATCTCAGCGGATCCATGGATCCATAAAATGAATACAAAAAGGAGAAATACTTTGTGCATTGCATTCATGTAAAGTTTACATAAGATACCTTGTATTGTTTTGTTAATTGTTACTTTCAAAATGTATAATAAGAATAAGTGGGTTAATAAAATGTATATACAAACTTGTGGAAATGTATATTACTGAATTGATTGTATGGGTGAAATTGGAGACCAATTTATAATAAAAGGCGGGGAAATTCACCAAATAAAATAAAAGTCACAGGGATGTTATAGTTAGGAAATAGATTTTTTTTTCAAACTAAAGATTCACTGAAAAAGTGCAGTTTACAAGGACATTATTGTTAGGCTCAGATTCTACACACACAAAACCATTTACATTGAGCAACTATAGCTATCTGAACTAAATATAACTTATACCTCTGCAATGCACTGCTTGTGACCTCACATAATACATTACTCATGACATAGTCAGTCACATTACTGATATCATCTATAATTACATCACTGATGACATCATTTAGCAAAGTAAACTTCAATATAACCATAAAATATCATTTTTATTTCATTAAGAAAAGGAGACAAGTGAGAGATGTATAGCGGAAAGCTCACTGGAATCATATTGTTAGACCTGACAACCTTAGGGTGGTCTTCCTCCCAACTTATTCCTGCCTCCCTCCAATTTTTGACCTTATTGTTGCTGACTTTAGGACTCTGTGCATTTTACTACTGCTAACCAGTGCTAAAGTGCGTGTGCTCTTTCCCATAAAGCATAGTAACATTGACTCATTTAATTTACTTCTAAGCCCCTAGTAAAGTGTAGTACATGTGCCCAGGGCCTGTAAATTAAATGCTACAAGTGGGCCTGCAGCACTGATTCTGCCACCCACTTAAGTAGCCCCTTAACCATGTCTGACGCCCACCAATGCAGAGCCTGTCTATGCAGTTTACACTGCCACACTGACCTGGCAAGATGAACCTCTTGCCAGGGCTAAACCTTTCCTTTTTTACATAGAAGACACCCATAATGTAGAGCCTACATGACCCACAAGGGAGGTGCAATGTATTTAAAAGGCAGGATATGTATTTTTAGGTTTTACATGCCCTGGTAGTGAAAAACTCCCAAATCTGTTTTTCACTACTACAAGAGCTATCTTTCCCATAGGATAAGATTGGGATTACCTTATTATATTTTATAAGTGTAATTCACAATCAGGAAGAGATATGTTTATCAAGTTTGATGTCTCTGGACCCACAATTTAAAATCACAACTTATGGTGAAGTCGGATTTTAAATTGCAGTTCTGAAAATGCCACTTTTAGAAACTTGGCATTTTCTTACTTTAGCCATTTAGGGCCAGATGTACAAAATACTTATTTTGCATTTCCTAAATATCAACTCCTTAGACATCGCTATATAGGAAATACACAATGGTATGTACAAAAATAGAGATTCCCTAATAGTGATTCCTACAGTGTAGGAATCACTATTAGGAAATCGCTATTTAGGCCTAAAGACCCATAGGTACAAATGGTTTAGCATTTCCTCATTTGCAATTTCCTAATAGGGAATTACAAATTTGGAAATGCTAAAGCAAGGGTGATGTTCAGCCTAAGGACCCCCTTGCTGCACCCTGAAAAAAGTAGTGCGTATGTAAAACGCATACATGCCCTAGAGGCATGTGTGCACTATTTTTCACTTAAAAAAAATCATTTTCTGCTGCTAATTTAAAATTGCACATTGTTACCATCAACTTGAAGTCGAAGGCAATTGCATTTCCTAAATGCTCATTTTACATTTAGGAAATGCTTGGTGCATGTGCCAAGAAATCGCAAATAGGAAATCCTTATTTGTGATTTCTTATTTAGGGAATCAAAAAATGCGATTTCTACAGTGTATAAAATCACATTTTACGGCTCCCTAAAGGCCCTTTTACGTAGGAAAAGGCTGTTTTGTATTTCTTAATTGGCCGAAATTGTAATTTATCCTGTTAAGAAATGCAAAAGGCCCTTGGTGCCTACTGCCTGATTCCAATACACGTCTGGGGTGCAGTTACAACTAGGCTTGTGCAATCCCTTCAGACAGCCACACACAAAGGGAGCTTAGATGTGACTGATGGGCGATCCACAGTCTGATGGCTATCCTGGGCAGGATGAGAGGGAGGGGCTAACACACCTGAATGGACAGTGTCCTTCCACACACAAAGGGCTGCATAGCCCCCTGTAGTTTGTCTGGATCCAGGTTAGGAAGGGAGGCAGGAAGGGAGGACCTCTTTGCTCATCAAAGACCTTTCTTTGAAGTTTCCCCAATTTCAAAGGCACAAGTGACTATAAGTATTGGACCTCTGGCCCCACTAACCCAGTACACTTCTGGACCTGTGGATACTCTGCCAGGAAGAGGAACTGCTGTGTTGTTGCAAGGTCAGCCACTCTGCTGAGCTGCTACTCAGCTGGACTCCTGCTTTACTGAGGCAACCTGTTGCCTGCAGCCCTCTTGCCTGGGAGTGAAAAGGACTCAACCTACATCTCTACAACCCAGAGTGACTCCAAGGGCTGGCTGACTGGTCTTCTGTTTTCTGAAGTCCCAGGTAGACAAAAGACTTCAACTCATCCTGGACTTTGCTTGCTGCAAGTCTTGCCCTGTCAAGTGGTGCCAACCCAATCAGATATAAAGTGCTGTTTCAACAAGAACCCATGCATCCTCATTGGAACCTCTGCATCATCGCCCTCAAGTGAGTTGGAACCAGCGCATTCTCATCACTGGGTGGAGTGGACCTTGCACATAACCCTCGGAACTGGCGCTTTGCCTTTTGAATTGATGTATTGCTTACTGTGGAAGCAGCAGCTGCGCATCACATTCAGAACCAATGTGTCACACTGTGAACCACCACATCAATGCAGTTGAATGGAGAAAATTGATGCATCTCATCCACTCTGCGGCTCGAAACTGACACATTGCTTCGGCTGCTTTTCACGTCTTCGTTGACTGCGACTCATCCCAGATCAAGGTACTTTCATTCAGTGGGCCCATGTGGGTCCCTGTATCCGGCCTGCACTCCATCGTGGTTGGCCTGAATTCTTGATTTTATCTCGGTCCAATGCAACCAGAGATACCATTTAAGCACCTGTTACTTACAAGCACTATTTTGCATTTATTCTTAAAATATTTGTACATCGTCTTATTGGATTTTTGTCATTTTGGTCTTGTTATATTTATTAAATTACACTCTAATTTTCTAACCTGGTGTGGATTTTTTGTGTGTGGTGTGTTCACTGCTTTACTGTTTGAAGTACGAAGTTGCACCAATACTTTACACATTGCCTCTTAAGATAAGCCTGACTTCTCTGTGCCAAGCTACCAGACAGTGAGCACAGGTTAACCTAAGATGTGTCTGTTACTTACCCTGACTAGGATTGTGGTTCCTGCTTTGATACATTGAATACCTCTGCCAACCAGAAACCCAGTTTCTAACACCTATCAACTACTACATTCACTTATCACTCTAACATATAGGCTAGTCTATTGGAAACCACAACACCATTTGTGAAACTGGAAAGAAGATTTAGTGCAAATGGTAAAAATGACTCAAACCAACTGTTGCAACATACAACTAGTAGAAAGGTCTTGGAGAACAGGCCACTGTGTCACAAACCAATAGTAAAATGGTCCTTGAGAAACATGTAAGCACAGAGGTCAGTCTGTTATAAATGTATGCTGAGTTGTCATCCAAGAGAAACATCTTAGTGGACAGATTGATTTATTGCAATTTACAACTACAGTCATTCATCACAAAGGAGAGAGGTCTAGGGCAACTGCTCAGTATGTCATAAAACAGATCTATACTTGGGTACACTGGAATTATAAGATAGTGTGGCTGCGGCCATTTTCACATAATTATAGATTTACAGTATTCATTACATAATCATCTGCTGCATAACCTACTGATTTTAACAAAACAATTCTAGCTCAAAAAGTTGAAAAGTTGCTAAAAATGCAGCAAGATGTGTTATGCAGTGAAAGGCCCTTTGCAACACTGGACTGGTCACTTTTCTGTTGCTTAATGCTATTTTTGATGTTATACTGGTACATATAGAGACAATTTGAAAAGGCCCTTAACAGTTTAAGATTGTTATGAGACACATCATTACCTTTACAAAAGAATCACAGATAATTTGAGATATTTATGGAACTAAAAAGTATATTGATTACATAAGTAAGTTTTGAATCCTTTCTTGTAAAAATATGTTGGTTTACATGCTATTTCATGAACGTAGCTTAATAAAATAAACTTGCTTGAGAAACACTAGGAGATAACATACACCATTGTAGCATGCAGATATAGTACATGCTTTCATATTTAAAACATCACACCTATTTACATACATTTTAGTGAACAACTGACATGGAAAATGGGACAACTTAGATATAATTGTTAACTTTAATGGTAACACATTTCAGAGATCTCCAAAGCAAGCTCCAGACATTCGCTGGTGTCATGGCATGCATCAAGAATGCTACAGTCGCCATCACATGAGCAGTTACAGTCATTACTTAGGATATCTTCATCAGATGTGTGGTAGTATATGTGCGATGGACAGCACATGTTAGTCACTATTGATTCACATGTCTTGGGTAACATGAAGAGGAAATCACAAAACTGGCAGAATAAGCAGGTCAGAATGAGGGAAGCACATTGATCTAAGAAGAAAAGGAGAAGAAATCATGAAAGACAGTGCATAGGAAGAGGAAAAGTTAAAATATGCTTATTTTACTTGATTATTTATTTGCAGTGCATGATATGTGGCCTGTTTGGAATAGTAAGAGATACAGGTGGGAAGGTACAAAACTGAAAACATGTTAAATCATAATTTCTCTTCAAATATAATTTGTGTATATTATATGAAAGCTAAATTAATTTACACATCTTATCATTTATAGCCTCATTATCAGTTTCTTTTGTAAATGTTTGGCAACAAACACTTGCTTGGCTACTCTACTTGAATGCATGATCAAAAAGAGCCAAGGTCACCAGTTACGAACCAAAATGACTGTTGACTGGTTCCATATTTTTTTTGCTGAGCAACAAACAAGGTTCCTATCAGTTCAAATCAACCAGTCCAATCTGCCGTGTCCCAGGGGCTTTTTCCTCTCCTGTTATTTTGTAAGATTGACAGGCTCCCTATGTTTCCTTACTTTACAACGTCCTTGCTAAATGTCATAACCGTTTGCATGGAATAAGACCTCCCAAATAAAACATGGAGAACATCAACCTCCTCTTATGAAATCCAGATGAATAAAATGTATCTCTCGGAAGGAAAATTACCCCAATTCTATGGCAAGGACAAGGCCTCAGCTGAAGCATGTTTTCTTTATGTGTACTAAATAGCAGCACAAATGTACTTTACACATGGTAGGACAAGTAACTGATGTTAGATACAGTACAACATCATGATTTTATTAAAAGACCAGAGGCTACCGTTATGCATTAACCTTTTAGTTGCTACTCCTGCTGTACTTTTAAATAACTTTTATCCTACAATAATAAAACACTCCAAAACTGGAATCTTACTGATATATAAATAGTATTGTAATAGAACGTTCTTCCTCATTTAAATGCTGCTCCAGCACCTTTATTTATACATAGTTTCTGTAAGGTGGTTAAGTGTGTAATGATATGAAATTATAACCTTCTAATTTATAGAGGCAATGTGAGTAACAGGGATTGTTTGGTAACATTTTTAAAACTGTGTCTGATTTAGTCTACTTTGTCTTAATCGTTATAACGTTAACCAATGGATAGCGTCTGTATCAGGACGTAATGTTGTCAACACAGCATGAATAGGAAATATTAGGACTTGTAGTGTACTTTTCAAAAGGATGGTATTATGAAATCAAATCGAGCATCACACTCCCATAATAATCAGCATTTATGAGACCATACAGTGTGGCGCATCTGATAAGCATAAGGAGGTGTGAGTCCAATAGAGATATGCGTTGTTAAGACGTTACGCGCATCAGTGCGTGTACAAGTAAAAGCGTATGGAGCATCTACAATTGTCACTGCATGTGGGTGAAGCAAGTCTGTGAGACTATGCGCATCAGTGTGCATATTAGTAGAGTCAAAATGATGTTTTAATTCAAAGTACATCGCTCGCAAACAGACAAGTTCGGAGGTTTGAGTAAGCTGCTGACCGTCTCCATTATTCCAAAGATGATGCCAAGACGCCAATGGAAGCATCACCTGCACGCTATTACATGAATTAGCAGACATTTTGCCGTGTGCATTCATTAAAGCATTCACAGGTGATTCACATTAGTGCTGAGAAAGCGTTATTTGGTTGACTAGCAACGGCCACCAACTGATTGTAGAGCCGGGGACAGGGAGGTTGGTGATAGTTTTAGGAGGAATACAAATTAATGAAATATATAAATGGCTTCAGAGGAAGACAGTGAAAAGCAAGATTATGGAGAAGACAAAATGAGTGAGGACAGCATTAAAAGGCTGATTATGAAGGAAGTTAAAGTTTCAGGTAAGGAGGTAGTAGAATCATTAATGGAGAACAAACGGAAAGAAATAAGACCAGGGGGAGAGCTTTGGAGTTTTCAGAGGAGGAAACAGTGAGGAGTGAAAACAGGGAAAAGAAAAACCAAACCCCTGTATAAAACATTAAATAAAAATAAGAAAGATGTACTAAACTCCATAAAAAAGGTTGGCGTTTGTAGCGGCATGCATCTCAAAGGTGGCCTTAGCATTACACAGTAGTCATCAGGTGATGAGGTTTTTGAATGGAAACATCTTATATTTTTGACATAAACCAAGATGTTGGTCTTACAGACCCTCTGTCAGGAATAAGGCCATGCGCGTTCCAGGTTTCACCCGAAACTCCACTGCGGGATTCTGCGGCGCTTTATGCGCACCACTTGTCATCCCCTTTTGTTCCAAAGGTGGCCTTCAGCATCGTCTGCCCTGTGGCAACGCTCATAGAGCTGCAGGTTCAGGACATTGGTGGTCAAGATGCACTTATCAGTGCTAGTCCATGAAGGGACTACAATTCCCATGTTTTTAGAGGCAGCAGCCATCTTGGGGTGTGGAAGGCCTATAAAGCCCAGCCACATCCAAGCACGTTGCTCACTATTTTGAAGACTTTGATGCAGCCAGACCTCGTGGGGGTTTCTCTGGAGAAGAGCAGAGTTCCTGATTGGCAGAGTGTCATCCAACTGAAGTATCCTTGTTTCCATGGTGCATTCAAAAACGAGTGGGTTGTACACGTGGCGGTAAGGCCTTGATGAATCCAAGTTTGGAGGAAGTCGTTGCTTCCAAAAGGTAAAGCACCCCTTAGCATAACGAGCAAAGCGTTTTCAATTTCTAGAGTGCAGCGGCCTTGGCGCAACGATCAAAGGCATTTCAGTTCACAGATGTAAAGCACTCTTGGCACGACAATTCAATCGCTTCAGTTCACAGATGTAAAGCGCTCTTGGCACGGCAATTCAAGCGCTTCAGTTCACAGATGTAAAGTGCTCTTGGCACGACAATTCAAGCGCGCTTGGCACGGCAATTCAAGCGCTTCAGTTCACAGATGTAAAGCACTCTTGGCACGGCAATTCAAGCGCTTCAGTTCACAGATGTAAAGCGCTCTTGGCACCCCAATTCAAGCGCTTCAGTTCACAGATGTAAAGCGCTCTTGGCACGGCAATTCAAGCGCTTCAGTTCACAGATGTAAAGCGCTCTTGGCACGACAATTCAAGCACTTCAGTTCAAAGATGTAAAGTGTTCTTGGCACGGCAATTCAAGCGCTTCAGTTCACAGATGTAAAGGGCTCTTGGCATGACAATTCAAGTGCTTCAGTTCACAGATGTAAAGCGCTCTTGGCATGGCAATTCAAGCGCTTCATTTCACAGATGTAAAGCACTCTTGGCACGAAAATTCAAGCGCGCTTGGCATGGCAATTCAAGCGCTTCAGTTCACAGATGTAAAGCGCTCTTGGCACGGCATTGGCACGACAATTCAAGCGCTTCAGTTTATAGATGAAAAGCGTTCTTGGCACGGCAATTCAAGCGCTTTAGTTCACAAATGTAAAGTTCTCTTGGCACGGCAATTCAAGAAATTCAGTTCACAGATGTAAAGCGATCTTGGCATGACAATTCAAGCACTTCAGTTCATAGATGTAAAGCCTTCTTGGCACGGCAATTCAAGCACTTCAGTTCACAGATGTAACGGGCTCTTGGCACGACAATTCAAGCGCTTCAGTTCGCAGGTGTAAAGCATTTTTGGCACGACAATCAAAGCGCTTCAATTTACAGGAGTAAAAGGTTTTTGGCACAATAATCAAAGTGATTTCGGCCACTTGAGGGAAAGCGCCCCCTTAGTGTAATGAGCATAGCGCTTTAAGGCAAGACAAGTAAAAGCGCTTTCTGGTATTATAAGTAAAGTGCTTCAAGGTCAATGAGTAAAAACTTTTCGGTCTTTATAGTTGTGAATGTGAAAGTATTTTTGGAGATAAGCAAATCATAGTTTTTATTGTTCTTTGAAAAGCTTAAGATGTGAAAAGCATATTTAATTCTTTGAGATTTTCTAGGTCATGATCAAAGGTTTATGTTGTGAATGCAGAGATGTTACAGGATTGATATTCTGAGTGTAATCATAGTCCAAAGCTCTTGCCATCTCTTGTTACTGAGGTTTTAGTTCATTCTAGTTCCATTTTTCAAAGAAGGGGCTTTGCCCTCATTTCAAAAGGGGTCGCCATCTGATATCACGGAGACGCATTTAGTCAAGAGTCTATTGATAAGTTCCATTTCTATGAATGAGTAAATGCATATTTGTTCTAACCTTTTCTTTTCAGATCTCTCTCCCTGCTGTTCCCTACCTTAATTCCCTTCCCTCCGACTGGTTTCACCATAACGCTGTGCTATAATAGCTTTCTGAGTTGGTGACGCCGGAAGGTGGGCCTTTTGTTCAGCGACGTGCAGATCCTGAGGAAAGGACACTGTGACACCCTCTAGTGGCTACCGGTTGAGAAGTGAATCACCTTCAAGTTTCTCACCCACAAGTACAAGGCCATACACAACAGAGGACCAGCCTACCTGAACCATTGTGTCTCCTCCCACACCCCCGCCAGATCCCTCCGCTCCACCCAGATGGCCCTGGCCACGGTCTCTCACATCCGCAAAACCACCGCCGGAGGATGATCTTTGACATGCACTGCAGCAAAGAGCTGGAACAACCTCCCCCTGCACCTCAGACAAAGCCCGTTGTTCACCATCATCAGGAAGAGCTTCAAGACTTGGCTCTTCAGATGAGGCCCCTCCCCCTCCAGCACCTTGAGACCCTCACTAGTGAGTAGCCGTTCTTTACAAATATTGATTGATTGTGTCATGCTCAACTTTGTTGGCTCTTTTTGGAAGTGGATCTGTTTGTGAGCAGGTTGACATTTCAGATAAATAAATACTTCAGTTGGTTGCTGGCGCCGGGGCAGGAGTGATAGGTGCATTTCAGTAGGTTTGGACAGGGATGAGAGGTTATGCTTTTCCACCCTTTGCTATGATTCAGAGAGTGCTTTTGATGGTGAGGAGAGGGAAATGTTTTTTGGTGCTGATAACTACATTTTGGAGTTCTCAAGCATGGTTTCCAGCAGTTATGGAACTGGCATGCAAAATTCTATTGTTGATTCAGACAGAAGAAGGTTTGCTGAGAAATGGAGAAGGGAAAGAGCTTCCTATAGTTTTCAGCAAGATATTGAACCTTCTTGTTTGGAATGTGTCAGGAGAGCTAGAGTTTTCCAGGAACTTACACAAGGAGCTGTTGAGGTACTTGAGGAATCCTGGGCCCTCGGTACAAGACGACGGTTCAAAGATAATTTGGAACTTTTGGTTATGTTCGTGCATGGAAAGGAATTTGATTCCAGTCGAGCCACCTATGGTAGAGGTTGTTAATTTTTTGTAAGGGTTTTGGAACTTTTGGTTACGTTAGTGCGTGGAAAGGAATTTAGAGCATGTGGAGCCACCTGTCATAGGCGTTGTTAACTTTTTGGTAGAACAATTCAAGAAAGGACTAAGTTATTGTACATTGATCAACAATCTCGTCAGGTCAAACACATGTTGGTGGAATATCAATAGGAAGTAATATTATAATATGCTGGATTAAGAAGAGCATTAGGAGACCGGCTAAAGCAAGGTGTGAGATTTTGTGGGACATGAACCTAGTTCTGAGGGTACTTAAAAATTGACCACCAAATAAATATTTAAATTTGAAAAACTTAGCACATACACTTGCAACCTTGTTATGCGTGGTGTCCTGTAGAACAGTTTCAGATGTTTAAGTGTTTGGAGGTAAGTAATAGAAAGTTTGGTCCGGATGGTGTGTATTTTGACTTATGGAAAAGAACCAAAACAATGTCCACTTCAATATTTTATCCAAAGTTTGATGAATGCAAAAAATTATGTGTAGTGGATTGTTTAAAATAATATAAATGCAGAGTTCAAAAGAATAAGAGTGATGGGAAGCCATAGGTACTGATTTGATATGTGAAGCCGTTGAAAGCAATACGTTCAACCACTATTGAAAGGTGTATTAAAGATATTAGGGAACCAGTAGGTGTAAATGTGCAAAGGTTTAAAGCCCATTCTTTAGTGGGAGCAATGGCAAGAAAAGCATGTTGATCTGGGGGATCACTGAAAAGCATTATGAAGGCAGCTGATAGGTCTAATGTAAGTATGTTCACACAGCATTATTTTAGAACAAAGGAACACTTGTCAGAAGGGGTGCTGAAGGGCTTCCAACATGCATAATGGTAGCCTCCAGACTTGTAATGAAATGTTGATTCTCAGATTAACATGATCAGACGATCAGGCTAACATTGTCTCACCCTCTGATCCTTAGGGAAATAAATGTATGTATGTGTGTGTGTATATATATATATATATATATATATATATATATATATATATATTTATATATATGTGTGTGTGTGTGTTTTAGAAGTAAAAGTAATAGGAGAGAGTATAGTCTATGTTTAGCAAAAATCAATTTGTTGTTTGAGGTTTTAGTTGAATTGAAAGTTGTTTTGTTCTAGACGCTGAGTCTTTAGGAGAAAAGAAGATGCATGACCCAGGTTCAAGAAGAAGTCAGAAGATGACATTCTTCACAGTTCAGCTTTAAAAGAGGAAGAACATTCAATTACAGTACTATTTATGGTTTCTAAGATTATTTAATGCACCTATTTTAAGATGTATTTGATTAGTTTCTTATCCTTACATACCAAGTTCATGAAGCTGGGGCTCAGTCACAACTCAACCCTTCATGTTGGATTGGTCCTTCATGGGAGGCACTCAGGCCCTCATTCTGACTTCTGTGGTCTTATGGTGAGACCGCCGAAGTTGCTGCCGCCAGAGGACCGCCAGTGCTGGCAGTCCTCTGACCGCCATTTTCCGAGTACTGAAGGACGTCCGCCTCAATTTGAGCGGAAATCCTCCAGTATTCGTTCTGACGGTCAGCAGTGCAGAGGCAGGCCCACCACCGGCCCTGGCCGCCAAAAGGACTCCGCCAGCCGTATTATGACCTGTAATACGGCCTGACGGTGTTGTGATATCAGTGGAGGCCATGGTGGGAGAGCCGGGTCCCGTCCCCCCAGGGAGGAGCGCCTCGTCGGACGAGGTACGTGTCCTCCGCAAGGGGTGGGGTGGGGTGTGTATATGGGTGAGTGTGTGTATGCGTGTAATTCATGGGGTGGGGGAGAGGAGTGTTTGTGTATGTGTGTGTGTGTGTGTCTGTGTAATTGTAGTGATGCATGTGTATGCGCGTGTGTGTAATGGTGTTGTGAGTGTGTGTTTGTGTAAGGGTTTGCATATGTGTATTTGGGGGACGGGGTGCAGTGTGGGGATCGGGGTGGGAGGGTCTCTATTGGTGGAGTGGGGGGTGGGAGGGTCACTAATGGGAGTGGGGGGGAGTCATCTACCGGCAACAGGAATGCAAATTCCTGTTGCCGGTAGCCTTTCCTCCAGGGATTTCGCAGCCGTGCTCCTGCCATCGAATCCTTTGCGGAACAGGGACTTGGAATACCGCCGGCAGTATTGGGTGGCCTGCCGGGTCAGAGATGATCTCCTCTGGCTCGGCGGGTCCAGCCGCCCTGGCGGTAGCAACAGGAATATGGCAATTTGGCCTGTCATTATTTGGGGGTCTGCACCATCACCGGCGTAGGTTCAGGTTCCGCCGAAGTCGGAATGAGTGCCTTAGTTTGGTTTTAATTTGCTCAGAACTTTTCAGTGTGGCTGGGTCGCATGTTAGTCATTTTTATTTGCATCATTATCATTTCTTTTTTTCAGGATATTTTTTGTGATGTGCTTTCACTTCAGTACAATGCTCCACTGTTTTCAATATTCCCCTCATCTTTTTATCAGTGGTTGGTATGTTCCGATATGCCTTTAATAAGATAAGTTTAAGCTAAGTGCCTGCCGTGCCACTCCTATTACTTTATTCTTTGTGATGATGGTTCCTATCATACTAGCAGGGTTCAAGCTTACAGTTTGACATGTGAAGGCACTAATTAGTTTAACTTTATTTAGGAACATACGGTGTTTAAAAAAAAAAAATAGGAGTTCATGATAATTTTATATCAGTACTAAAAATATGAGAACTCTCCTTTTCTACTTTTAATCCAGAATGACAAGTGGCTTCTGATCCAAATTTAGCTGCTCTCTTTTTTACTTGGGCCTTTTTTAAGTCAAGTATAGCAGAGCGCAAGTGCTGCTTATCTGACATGTTGGTGTGTTTCTGGGCTTTTAACCACACCCACCACATGCTTATCACTATCACTCGTTCATGGGCTTACCTTTCAATAATCCTTTGTTTTTGTTGGTAACTGCTTTACGTTCGTCCCTCCTTAGGGTGGTTCTGTTGCTGCCTTGGCCATTGACCCTGTTACATGGATAATTGCACTAATGCCTATAACTTTGCATGCAAGCAAACGTCTTGTTTTCTTTGTTATCAAGCACTCCACGAGTGCTTGTGTTTTCAGGGTCTCCCATATCACTGTGTATGTTTTTTTCCCTCCCAATCCCCTTCCCCCAGTGTTACATTCTCCTCTCACCTCGTTCCCTGTTTCTTCCTATCCTCAACCGGCCCTTGGCTTATCCCACTCCACCCACCTTTGTGCCTGTTTCATTTCCCCCATCTGCTCTTCCCTGTTCTTTCTTTTACTGCCCTTCCCCGCCCTTTGTTTTGATTGCGTGTTCTTGTCCTAGGCTCTTGGTCTGGAACTTTTGATGTGGGTGCAAGCATGACATGACTCCACAGGCAGCCCTTGTTTATTCCTCCTTTTCCAGATCTCTTCCTTCCGCACAGGAGCAGTGCTCCCTGGCGGGAGAGAAAAAGTTCACCATATTACCTGTAAATACAATGAGGTGAAAATAAAGCTCTGTGAAAAGTACAAGATGCTGTGCGTTCCACAGCTACAGCAAGCACATATACCTTGTTTAAATCAATTTTCCAGTCATCTCGTATCTTTGTTACAAGCAATATTTTCCTAATACATATTTTTCATCATTTAGTAATAGTTCAAGCCAACCCAGTTGGCACACAGGGCACTCATCCTTCAGGGGATGCAATAGAGGAGGTGTGATTATGCACTAGGGTTATATTTACCCTTTTTAGGACAAGCTCTTTGACCTGTTGTAAGTATTGTGGGCTTTTAACCACACCCACCTCACGCCCATCATGTTCACTTGTTCGTGGGCATGCCTTTCAAAAATCTTTTGTTATCGTTGGTAAATACTTTCTGTTTGCCCCTCCTTGGGGAGGTTTTGATACCACCTTGCAGACTGACCCTTTAACATGGATAATTGCACGATTGATGATAAGTTTGACTGTGAGCGAACTACGTTTTCCTTTTGTGTCTCTCTTTCGCGCTCATGCTCGTAGCAGCCATGGCGCTTTGAATCAGCTTGCTTATGTCAATTGTTTTACTTTTCATTTTCAATGTATATGACAAGAAAAGTCCAGTTATCAATTTACAACGCTGATAGCTCTAACTGGAGCAAATGCGAGACCGATTTCATTATAAATACTTGATCCTGTTCAGTTATTTATATTGATTATTGTATTGTTTGGTGGACTCAAATAAAAATGGGCTAAGTAAACTCAGTCTGTCTAACCATAAAAAGGCATCTGGTAATCTGCATTACTGGTGTAGATAGCAGAATAATATACATGGAGGGTACTTCAATACTGCTAGACACCTAATTCGAAGCCCGTGACACTCCATGTGGTGGTGTTGGAGTACCCTCCAGGTATATTATACTCATGTCACATTAGGACAGATGTTAGAGTCATAACCTCATGCTGTGACTTTTTATAGTTAATAGTTGAAAATATAGTCCCCGGGTGGCACGTTTTGACAGATTGGAAGCTTAAGCCGTGATAAAGTGTGCTATCCTCATCAGTAATGCAGATGAAACACATATTAGCTGTGAATGCTGATCTTGTTATGGAACCAATACACAGGATGAAGTTAACTTTGTGGCAAAAGAATGAGCAACTCTTTGATGAAGAAACCATAGCAATATCTTCTGTTATATACTTGTAGAGTGCTTGAAACCTCTTTTTTCAGGTACTGAAACTGAGTCAGTGTAAATTCCTTTAGGTTCTTGACACTTTTACCCAGATACTGGAATGGACAGAACAAGTTTCCGTGTCCGGGAAATCCTTATAGTTGGAGCTATGGAGCCATCTGTTGACAAAGTAACTTTAATTTGGCCTTTTCAAATGAACAAAGGAAGGGCCAAGTTAATAGGCATTTTAACAATTGCAATCTCTCAGACTCAATGTTTGTGACTGTTAAAATTATGTTTTTATTTACTAATGCCATGTAAGGAGCCCAAACTGTTTTTCCAAATCTTAAAATGGGATTCTGAATGGATACCCATTCTGTATTTGGAAGGGGCGTAGTGTAAGCATCCCTTCCAAACAACAAATTGTTTTTTAATGTATCAATGTTTGGGGATCAAAATCTAATTGCAAGGCATTGATTATTTTACTGACACCTCAGAAGGACAGCTTCCCTTTTGTAAATGTAAAATAAATGTTTAGGCTTCGTCCTCTGCAGACAAATGTTAAAAAAACATTCTTTCAAAATTCAGCCCTGTTTCCCTTAAGGAAAACTGACAGTTTTTTTGTTTAAGTTCAATTTAGAAGTAAATATGGACACAGTGGCCCTCTGAACTTTAATATGCATGAGGTATATCGGATTCTGAATCACTATGACTTGAAATTTTGAAAAGTGGCATAATAGTAAAAAGGTCAGTTCTTCAAAGTTTTTACTGGATGCAAAAATACTGATCGCAAATTGTGTCTGGTATTTTATGACCAGTAAATAGTACAACATGGCCAGTACTTAATTTGTAAAAAAAATAGGTGCTGGAGCCCTTGTCAGGAGACCACTACAGTTGGCACCACCATTGCCTCTGTCAGTGCTACTAATGACAATTCAGAATTTGTATTCATTAAAGATGACTAATACCAGTCAACCAAGCTATTCTTATAGCTTTGGGTTGCAAGTACTAGTCATTTTAATGTATATAGCATTATTAAACAATTATTGTTGTGCTCACTACACAATTAGACAAGCAGAGCCATTTGGGAGGCTGTCATAAGTCCCGGTGTTGATGATTAAGTGCTGGTGCTGAGCACCAGAAACCACCAGCCCAAATGAAGCACTGCATATGGCCCGAAATCCCTTCACGTGAGGATTGATCCTTCAGATATAGAGACTAAAAATGTGGGGCACTGAAGCCAATGAGAACTAATTTAGTGAGTGTTTTATCAAATAAGTTTCATTAATTAGATAAAGGAGAAGAAAATATCAACAAAATAGCAACAAAATAGTTGCCAAGGGTGCAAGAAAACAGATTTACTCCTCCAGCCCTGTTCAGCAGGAGAGTTTATTTGGACCATTGCAAAATGCTCAAGAGGAGATCAAACCTCAGGATACCATGATGCTGGTGTTCAGGTCTCCTTTTTCAAATTGAATTAATTATTTTTTTCCACCCAGTAGGTGGGTGGTAGACTTGTACTTTTTATTAACCAACTGAGGTTAGTAATAGAACATCCTACGGTTCTCCAGACAGTGCAAGGTCATCAAATGAAATGTTATCCTCTTTTTCAGTTGGTGCCTGGAACAGCTCTTACATATTCAAACCAAAATTAAAATTTAGTGGATATAGAGAATTCTCTGCTACTACAAAATGGAGCAACAGAGCTGGTCCTTTTTCGCCTATGTTTTGTAAGCAGTTTATTCCTGGTAAATAAGATTGACAAAGGTTTCCATCCACTGATAACTCTCAAGTTACTGAATGGTTTTGACCTCTACAGACACTTTTAGATGGAGGGAATTCACTGTCTCAGGGATTCCTTGATACAGGAGTATTCGATGGTCAGGCAAGATCTAAAAGTTGCTTGAATTTCCATTCCCCTTTGGCCTCCTCACTGTCCCTTTCTCAGGAGAACTGCCAGTATACTGTCCTTTGTGTTGATCTGTTGTCAGCCCCCTGATTTCACCAAATATCTGAAACTAGTAGGACACAATTTTCAAATTTATGGATAGTGATGGTGTATTTAGACAACATGATGATTATTTCGCTGGGTAAACTGGGATTGGAGAGGCAAATTCTGTTTGTGCTTTTGATGCTTTAGAAGTTAGGTTTTGTAATTCCATTCCAAACAATTAAATTCTTCGATTTCTAGAGGAGTCAGTAAAATAATCTTTTCTTCTGCCAAAAATCCAAGATAAATACCATAAAGAAGGGGATAAGGTGTTTGGAAAGAGATCAAATCTCTCAAAGGTTAGTCAAGGTTGCAACATTGCCACAACACTAGAAAGCTCATCATAAGTTAAATACCCTCTCTATCAGATATGTGACACACATTCACTTTGCTCTGCTTGCTTGCCTGTTGAGCATAACATTCAAACTCACAGTATCTCTGTTTATTTTATTGATTAAATGGCTGGGGGTGCACTCAGAACTTTGGTGCTGCTAGGTGAAAGGCTTTGTGTTTTTGAAGCACACACTAGACACAGCTCCCTGAATGCAAATTCGAAAACTGCATTTCCCATGAAGTCACACAAAACTCTCAGGATGTTGTGTAATGGTGATTGCCATTGGAAAGAATTAAGAAAGTGTGTATTCTGTAGAGAACTCAAAAGGGTCACAGTTTAAAACAGATACCCGTTGCCCTGGTACCCATCTGTTAGACCTGGCATCCTTGGCATGGTCTCCCCTGCCTTTTTTACCTCTGCTCCCTATGTTTTGAGTGTGTGCTGGCCTTTTTTTTTTGCTGGCTCTGGTACTGTGGACACTTTACCACTGCTGACCAGTGTTAAAGTGCAAGTGCACCCTAAGCCGAACAGAACTATGTCATTGCTGAAAAAGAGCTTCTGGCGATTCGTGACGCCTTTAAAGAATGGAGACATCATTTGTTGGGTGCCAAATATACTGTCACAGTATATACTGATCCTCGTAATCTTCAATTCATGAGTTCCACCAGACTTTTGAACCCTCGGCAATTACGCTGGATGCTGTTTTTTGCCAAATTTGATTTTGTAGTAACCTTCCGGCCTGGTAAAGATAATCGCAAGGCTGACGCCTTGTCCCGTCAAGAGTCTACCACGTTGCCTGCATTTCAAGCCTCCAGAGCTATCATTGCTCCTGACAAGGTTCTATGTATCATAACAACTGAAGATTTCTTTGAAGAAATTCGCAACTCTTTCACTGTTGAAAAATGGCAAAAATGGGCCCAAGCAGATCCCAAAAGGTCAATCAAGCAAGGATTACCCTTTCATGATGCTCGTTTGTTCATACCCACTACCAAACTTCGCAAGATAGTGTTTCATTGGTTGCATGTTATTGTTATACCTACGGCAGGTCACCCAGGTACTCCTAAAACTCTTGAACTGATCCAACGCTATTTTTGGTGGCCTACCCTAACAAAAGATGTAAAAGAAATGGTAAACAAATGCAATGTTTGTGCTCGCATTAAAACAAGTCATTCAAAACCAAAAGGTTTGTTACATCCACTTCCAACCCTAAGTCGTCCATGGGAGCACATTTCTTTAGACTTTATTACCGGTCTGCCAGTGGTTCAACAACATTCAGTAATTCTGGTGGTAGTAGATAGTCTCACAAAATATGGACAATTCATTGCCTGTAAAAAATTGCCCACTTCTAGTGAATTGGCAACTATTTTACTGAACAGAGTGGTTTGTTATCATGGACTGCCAAAGGTTATCCTCTCCGATCGTGGGTCGCAATTTGCTGCCAATTTCTGGAAGACATGGTGTAAAACACTCCAAGTGACCTCCACACTATCTACTAGTCACCATCTTCACACAGATGGTCAAACGGAGAGACTAAATCAGACTTTGAAACAATACCTACGTGCCTACGCTGAAAAGGCACTTCATTCTTGGACATCTATGCTCTGGTTAGCTGAGTTAGCTTACAATAACTCATTCCACACTTCTATTGGCGTTACATCCTTTTTTGGTTTATTTGGCTATCATCCTGACACCTTGCACATCACAATTCCTCAAGAAAGTTCTCTTACTCCAGCTGTGTCAGAAACCATTCAGCATTTGCATCAAACCCAGAAACTGATTCAACAGCATTTAGAAAAAGCCAAACAAAAATACAAAAGGCATTATGACAAGAAACATTGTGAGGGACCACAATATCAACCAGGTGACAAAGTGTGGCTTTCCACAAAACATATAGACTTCAAGAAGAAGCACATGTTTAACCCCAAATTCATAGGTCATTAAACTGTCCTTCAGCAAATCAATCTGGTGACCTATAAACTACAATTGCCCAGATCCTTACGGATTCATCAAGTGTTCCACACTTCCCTCTTGAAAAAGGCACTCCAAAAGGTCCACCGTCATCCAGCTCCTGTTCTAGTACAAGGGGAAGAAGAAGACGAAGTCAAGAAAGTGTTGGATTCTAAACTGAGAGGGCGTAATCTATGGTACTTAATCTCATGGAAAGGTTATGGTCCTGAAAGTAACTCATGGGTTTCCGCATCTGATGTTCATGCTCCAGTACTTGTGAGACACTTTCATCGTCTTAATCCAGGCAAACTAGGCCCTAGAGCGCGTCTGGGAGAGGGGAGTACTGTCAACACCAGAGCAGTACGCGCTCTATTGGCGACTAGAATGCAAAAACCCAGCACTCTCAAAACAACGTAATTTATGCATTGTGCTGATATGTTGTGGTTTAACCTTTTGCATTGCAGAGTTCAATCCTGAAAACTTATTTTTAATGTGCATACAAATACTGTTCCTTTGCAATGTATTGCTGCAGGTTTTCAGACTGTGTTAGGGTGTGGCCCCTTTCCAGGGCTTTCCAGAGACTTTCCCTGCAACATGCCTGGCCGTGGTTGTGGGCTGGGCCAAGACTCTATAAAAGAGAGGCAGCCCAACTCCCAGTGCTCACTATTCAGAGGTCCCGGTGCAGAGCAGCAGCTTCTTCCTGAGCTCCTGTCCCGCCGGCCTATTGGATCTTTCAGGCTTCTGCCCTTCATCCTTCATTGGTGATCATTGTTCCAGGCGGTAAGACAGTGGTTGGACTGTCCTGACACCATTATCGAGAATTTTCATATTCTTGGTTTCATTCTTTAATGATTAACAGATTACTTGCGCGCTACCATTTCTTGACATTTATATGGTGATTTACAAATCGCCAAGACGCATGATTTGTTTCATAAAGGTTTGACTTTGTTATTCATTGCGCGCTACCATTTCTTGACATTTGTATGGTGGCTTACGAATCGGCAAGACGCGCGATTCATTTCATAATGATTTGACTTTATTATTCATTGCGCGCTGTTATTTCTTGACATTTGCATGGTGGCTTAAGAATCGGCAAGACGCGCAATTCGTTTCATGAGGATTTAACTTTGTTGTTCATTGCGCGCTACCATTTTTTGACATTTACATGGTGGTTTAAGAATCGGCAAAAGATGCGCGATTCGTTTCATTGTACTTTGATCTTGTTATTCATTGTGAGCTGTTATTTCTTGGCATTTACATCGTGGTTTATGAATCGGCAAGACACGCGATTCGTTTAATGATAATTTGACTTTGATATTCATTGCGTACTACTATTTCTTGGCATTTTACATGGTGACACTCGAATAGGCAAGACGCACGATTCTCTTCTCGAGTTTAATTCATGTTGTTTATTGTATGCCACTATTCTAAGATATTTATTATGTAATATTCGAGTTGATAAGTGATGTGATTTGTTTCCTGAATCCATATTGTGTTATTCATGGTGCATAATCCTTTTATGGTGTTTACTATATATATATATATATAAATCTGCAACATGCGCAATTTGTGTTGAAACATTTTAAGAGTACACAGAAGGCCAGAGTTTCTAGATGCAATATTGTATGGTCCTAGTATGTATTCTCAAAAAAGGATTTATATGACTGGTTTAAATTTTAGTCAGAATGTTTTCCTGATTCTCATGTAAAGGAAAGTACTTGAATAAGAAAGTTTTCATTTAATCCATCTTGATTCCTTTACAGGTATCCGGCCATCTTGAAACTTAGTCATTTTAAGTTTAATTCTTAGATTGTTCATGTTTTCAGAATGACTAGGCTTAGAATCATAGTCTAGTATTGATTCCAGGAGATATAATTTTCATATTGTGTGTTCTAACCTTTTTCTTACTACAGGTCTCCTTCCAGCTGTTCCCTTCCTAATCCCCTCTTGAACTCTCTTAGCCTCTGTGATTTATCTATCAGAGTCTTGGAGCTGTTCAGTGGTGGACATGTTGAGAACGTGCGCAGAACCCGAGGATCTGGTGACTCTGACAGCTACCCACGGGAGTAGCCCTGTAAACATGGATCAGACCTGCCACTGCAGAGTAGGTATGTGTAAAACTGCCGATTCGACCTGGCAAGTGTACCTACTTGCCAGACCCAAACCTTCCCTTTTTATACGTGTAAGGCACCCCTAAGGTAGGCCCTAGGTAGCCCCATGGGAAGGGTGCAGTGTATGTTGAAGGTGGGATGTGTACTGATGTGTTTTACATGTCCTAATAGTGAAATACTGACAAATTCGGTTTTCACTGTTGCAAAGCCTATCTCTCTCATAGGTTAATATGGGGGCTGCCTTTAAATATCTTTTAAGTGCAGTTTCCCTTTGGGAACAAATAGAGATATGGAGTTTGTAGTCTCTGAACTCACAATTTAAAAATACATCTTTTGGTTGGTTTTTAGGTTGTCAGTTTGAAAATGGCACTTTTAGAAAGTAGGCATTTTCTTACTTAAACCATTCTGTGACTACCCGACCAGAGAAGAAAGGACATACGGCATCACTTGTGAGTAAGGAATTGATGCATTGCTGAATTTTCCGATGCACGTTCGCCCATGCAGCTTTATTTTTGACACAAAGCAGGCACATATTCCATAGCACCCTTGCTTGGCAATCTAAGTACTTTGTCGCTGCATTCAGGACAGTGTTACTGAACCTTCTGAATCCTTGGTGATAGTTTGTTTCTCTTTGGAAAGTATGGTCGGGAGTCAAAGCTGAATATATAGAAGTATTTCAACAAACTAAGTTTTATTTTGGAAACAAACAGAAATAGTTTGAAGTACTGTTTTGAAGTTAACCTTAAACAAAAATAGAACTTATATTTTGTTGATGCATAGCTATCAGTGTGAGTTTTGCAATCCTGACAAATATTTTACATATACATTACCTTTTAAGAAAATAATTGTGAACCTGTGTATGAACTAAAGTGAGGACTCAAAAAATAGAAGGCAATTGTCTTTATGAGTGATTAGACTGTGGTTTATGCAAAAGTAGAATAATACCAATTACATAAACATTGTTTTTGTTTTTATTCCACATATGAACGAATCCTATCAATAACCCAGAAAGTCTAAGGGTTTGTGAAATTTTGGACGTATCACTTGTCAAAGCAAGTGTTGGATGACTGTACAGAGATAAGTGCTTAAAGATATGAATCTTGCTTTTAGATATCCCCTACAACCCAGTGGACATCAGCAGCCAGCAGAGAAATGAGTCACAATGGTGAATCCAGTGTCTGTTTTCTCTTGTATCTCATTCTCTTCTGCCCCAGTCAACTGATAAACATCATGTTCCTATTGTGCATTGTTAGTTGTGAATTACAAGACAGGAAAGGTTTATCGTTGCTATTGGAAAGGAGTTCAGGTTAATGCATTTCGATACTCCACCACTCTGGATTAATTTGCCTTTCTTGGAAATGAAGGGTAGAGTTGGGATGGTGGCTCCGCTAGATGAAAACATGGAATGGAAAATCCATTTTAGGCCATGTTTCAGATACCAGGTTAGTTAGTCACCATCAGTATGGATTGGGGAGCAGGATGTACAAAATGGTCTCTAGAAGAAAGTCAGCAGCCTATAATATGCTCTGAGCTGACAGCTGATTCTTTTTGCCTTAAATATTTAATACAGAACAGGACTAAATATTGTGTTCTGATGAGAATGGATAACATGTCAGCAATGTGACACTGTCTTGGAGACACTCACTTGAGGCTACATGATATAGTATAGGTATTTCGGATTAATAGCTGGCAAATACTGTTTCTGTCCAAAGCAGAATATCATCCAAGTTTATAAATCAATGTTGCAGTTTTGTTGTCCAGTTTTTGCAAGACAGGATTGATTGGGCAGTATTTCAGGGATTTTTTGAAGATCTCAACAAACTGTGTGGACTGCTACATGTAGAAATGTTTGACTACCATCCCAACAGGAAGCTTCACAGTTTTTTCAGTTGTCATAAAGCAGAGGGAGCGAGAAGCACTTAATACTTTTCGTCAACCTGGATGGATCTAAGACCTTCCACTTTTCATCAATTTGAAGTGATACTCAGGCATTTGGGACACATCACTATGGACATTATTTTTTCTGTTTTAGTGACTACTTTTGGCCAGCTCAGGAGTGGAACTAATTACTTGTGAAACTCTCAATTCACCATGGTAAATCCATAATTTCCCCAATTATTGATGGATCCCATGATCTCGTCATGAATCATACCTATGGGCCATCATCAAGTAATTGTTTGGATTTTGTTAGGGGATCTCGGAATGTCTTGGGACTTTAACTAATATTGATCAAATATATTTGGGCACCATCATATAAATCACAAAACAACAGGGACTAGGCAGTTTGCCTTTTTAGAATGAGACCTTGATCACATATGTGTCTCTTAGGTCAAGATGTAATTTTTTGGTTTCTCTTTATTCTACGGGATAGGCCTATCATGCTTGGTATGGATACAGGCCTGCTATTTCTGTAGGTTTCATTTTGGTAAAGGTTGAACCGCTGGTTTGACATGTTCTAATTCAGAGGGTCTGGCTGGTCATTAAAGTAAAGTACTTCTACATCCAAAAATACTCAGTTTACAGGATATTTGAGTTGTTCTAAATTTCTTATTATCAGTTAAACAATTGTCTGCTGATTTTACCTTGTTTCTCAGTCTCCTATTGTTAGAAATGGGGTCTTTGGTTGGCAGTCAGGTTACCCCCTGTCCAAGAAAGGACCCTCACTCTAGACAGGGTAAAGGGGAATCACCCTCAGCTAACCCCTGCTCACACGCTTGGTAGCTTGGCACGAGCAGACAGGCTTAACTTCAGAAGCAACGTGTAAATTATTTGTACTAACACACACAGTAACTCAGTGAAAACACTACAAAATGACACAACACAGGTTTGAGAACAATAGGAAATATTTATCTAAATAAAACAAGACTGAAACAACAAAAATCTGACATACACAAGTCAAGTTATGAATTTTAAAAAGAACAAGAGTCTTAGGCACTCATTACAAACCTGGCGGTAAATCCCGCTTACTGCTGTGCTGACAGCCGTCAAGATACCGTGGCGGGGGTGGAAATCCGCTACAGGTATTACGACCCACATCTCGTAATCCACCACAATACAGACACCCACACAAGTCCGCCATACCAAAGGTCAGTGATAAACTGGTGATAGCAAAACCTACACCGTCACGCCAACAGAACTACGCCCACACTATCATGACCCATGAATCAACGCGGCGGTCATTCAACCGCGATAATCCATTGGCGGTACACACCACCACGCTCAAAGTACACACACATTTACAAAACACAACCACATTGGACAATTCAAAATATACACACCTGATACACATACACACACCATACCCACACAATCACAACACTATAAAACACACACCCACATTACCCACAAACCCATACAACAAATGTTTTGGAAGAAGCACAGAGATTGAGAATAGCAAACACAACACCAGCATCCACAGGCACACAGCACCATCACTCATAGAACATCCACACACCTCAAACAACACACACCAACACAACACATCACACAGCACAACAAACAGCACCTCACACATCACCCACACCACATCCATGGCACATCAAGGACACCCCAGGTTTTCTGAGGAGGAGCTCAGGGTCATGGTGGAGGAAATCATCCGGGTAGAGCCACAGCTTTTTGGATCACAGGTGCAGCAGACCTCCATTGCAAGGAAGATGGAGCTATGGCGGAGAATTGTCGACAGGGTCAATGCAGTGGGACAGCACCCCAGAACACAGGATGACATCAGGATGAGGTGGAACGACCAACGGGGAAAGGTGCATTCTGTGGTATCAAGACATCAGGTAGCAGTACAGAGGACTGGCGGTGGACCCCCACCTCCTCCCCCACAACTAACAACATGGGAGGAGCAAGTCTTTGCAATAATGCATCCTGAGGGCCTTGCAGGAGTAGCAGGAGGACTGGACTCTGGTAAGTCATATCTTTACTACTATATCCCTCCCCACTCTACCTGCATTCTATCACAAACTCCTAGCCCAACCCTCACACCCATCACCCCAACCCCCCTCAGATACCCCACTATCACAATCCACAGATCCCAAAACCAAGCCCTGCATGTCACACCAAAGCATGTCCAGTACAGATACTCACCCAGGCCCCAAAATCACTAATCACACAAGGGCTCAGTGGCACTCCAACCCCAAAAGTGGTAGTGGCCATCTACACCTAGTCAGGCTTCTGTGGGTTCCAGGTGTGCATCCAATGGGTCTAGGCACCGTCCCCCAGGGGCATGTGATTTTCTTCTGAACTGTTAGTGCATGGCCTAGTGCATAGGGCTGCTCCCTGTGTGTTGTGTCCACCAACGGTGGTGTTGTTGCAGGCATTGACCATGTGTCTCTTCTGTCTTTCCTCCCCTTTTTGTTTTGTCATCCTGTCCTTGCGTGCATTAGCATCATCTGGAAGAGGAGCATTGGCACCGGAGCAAGAGGGAGTTGCAAGCCACATGGCCCAGGAGCCTGAATGTACAGAGTCTGTAGGCACCAGTGGGACAGAGGGCGAGGGGAGCTCCACGACGGGTACAGGAGGAGACACCAGTGACAGTGACACCTCCTCTGATGGGAGCTCCCTTGCAGTGGCGGGCACATCTGTGCCCACTGCGTCAGCAGGTACAGCCGCCACCCCCCCACCAGCACTGCATTCCCAGCAGCCCCTCAGCGTGTTTCCCGTGCCCGCTCACCCAGGAGGGTGGGCATCTACTTCGCCCCAGGCACCTCAGGCCCTGCCCCAGTCAGCCTTGCTGCCCTCAGTGCCCTCACTGTTGGGCAATCAACCATTCTGAATGCCTTCCAGAGTGTCGAGAGGCATTTGCAACAAACAAATGCATACCTGGAGGGCATTCATTCTGGCATGGCAGCCCAACAGAGAGCATTTCAGGCTCTGGCCTCAGCACTGATGACAGCCATTGTCCCTGTGTCCAGCCTTCCCCCTCCAACTTCCACTACCCAGACCCAATCCCCTCTACTTCAGCCTATCCCAAGCACACCATCAGACCAGCATGTACACTCATCAACACACAAGAGTAGACATGGCAATCATAAGCACCACACATCCCACAGGCACTCAAACAAGCACCATCCCCATGCAGACACACCAACATCAACTGCCTCCACTGTGTCCCCCTCCTCCACGTCCTCCTCCTCCCTCCTCCTCCCTCCTCCTCCCTCCCAGTCTTGTCTCCACTCACACCTCCATGCACTACATCCTCAGCGACTACCACCAGCATGCCCATCACCACACACCACTCACGTGCAATCACCACCCCCACTACCATGCAAACGTCCCCTGTGTCCTCTCCCTGTGTGTATGTGGGCCCTCCTCCTAAACTACACACACGCAGGCACACACCCACTCAACAGCCATCCACCTCACAACAGCCTCCAGCTCATGCACCCTCATCCAAACTCAGCAGACGTACACCTCCCACAACCACTACCTCTTCCTCCATTCCCAAACCCCCTCCATCTTCCCGTCCCAGTGTGTCTAAAAATCTTTTCCTGGCTAACATTGACCTCTTCCCTACACCCTGCGTCCTTCCCCTAGGGCCAGGATGTCCAGATCCCAGCCCAGCACCTCAGCCACAAAATCCTCGAGCACTGTGGTCCCTGCAAGTCCAGTAACATCGAAGGCGGCACCCATCAGGGCTGCCAGTGTGCCACCTAGTGAAGCCAAGGATCACCCTATTCCGCCACCTGCCAAGGTGAAGAAGGGGCCCACATGTCATAGGGAGGGTCTGATACTGCTGCTATGAATCGATCACGGCCTAGAAGCTAGCTGAGACTCTGGGGCCCTAACTGGGTGATAGCAAACGGATTCACGAAGTAACGCTGGCTTGCGCGGGATAGAACTGGGCCTACTAATCAAGCTGAAAGGAACTGAGACCTAAAAGACCGCAGGAGGCCCCGCTGCCCTACCTTCAAGTTATAGAATGGTCCTTTGAAGTAGCCCTAGCGTATGCGAGGTCACGTCAAACCCGCTAGTCAAGCTAGCAACGGCCACAGGCATACATATTGTGACTTGCTTATTTGACCACCCTCCCTTGTCAAGCCGTGAAAGATGTTGTGATAACACATACAGAACACAAGATCACACCCTAATAATCATTTGCTAACCACATAGCATTACGGCCCTTGTTTGAACTATATTATGCCACTGTCTGAGTGACTCATCGTTCTGCGAGCCCTGGCATAGCATGGCCTACTCGTGGAAGTACAGATTGTGTGACGCAATTAAAGAGAACCATAAGGTCATCTTACTGCTCAACCAGCAACACGTTAGCGCGCTCGCTACCATAGATCTTTCCCTCGTGAAGATATGGGGAAGCCATGACCCACCAAGACAACAGGAGACACCATGCAAGCAGTCAATACTCATTCAACAGACCCCCCATCAGAAGTTGATCAGTTTCGACATCTTGAATCCACGCTTAACGGGCACTCTGAGAAATTTGAGAAAATTTTACATGCAATACTTGTTAGACTTTTCATCCTTGGCGTGGTCTCCCTTAACTTTTTGCCTCTGTTTCCCACGTTGTTGATGTGTTCTGCACCCTGTTTTTGCTGTTTTTTGTTACTCTGGCACTTTACCACTGCTGACCAGTGCTAAAGTGCAAGTGCTCCCATACAAAACGTGTATGTAATTGGTTTATCCATGATTGGCATATTTGATTTACTAGTAAGTCCCTAGTAAAGTGCACTAGAGGTGCCCAGGCCCTGTAAACCAAATGCTACTAGTGGGCCTGCAGGATTGGTTGTGCCACCCACCTAAGTAGCTCTGTAATCTTGTCTCAGACCTGCCACTTCAGTGTCTGTGTGTGCAGTTTTTAACTGTAAATTCGACTTGGCAAGTGTACCCACTTGCCAGGCCTAAAACTTCCCTTTTCTTACATGTAAGGCACCCCTAAGGTAGACCCTAGGTATCCCCAAGGGCATGGTGCAGTGTATGGTTAAGGTAAGACATATAGGGCCTGATTACAACTTTGGAGGAGGTGCTAATCCATCACAAAAGTGACGGTAAAGTGACGGATATACCACCAGCCGTATTACAAGTCCATTATATCCTATGGAACTCGTAATACAGCTGGTGGTATATCCGTCACATTTGGGACGGATTAACACCTCCTCCAAAGATGTAATCAGGCCCATAGTAATGTGTTTTATATGTCCTGACAGTGAAATATTGCTATTCGTTTCTCACTGTTCCAACGCCTGTCCCTCTCATAGGTTAAAATGGGGGCTGCCTTTAAATATGATTAAAGTGTAAATTCCCTTCGGGAGCAGCTACACATGTGGACTTTGGGGTCTCTGAGCTCACAATTTAAAAATACATCTTTTAGTAAAGTTGAATTTAAGATTGTGTGTTTGAAAATGCCACTTTTAGAAAGTGAGCATTTTCTTGCTTAAACCATTTCTGTGACTCTGCCTGTTTGTGGATTCCCTGTCTGGGTCAGTTTGACAGTTGGGCTGGTTGCACCTCTCACTAGACAGTGACACAAAGGGAGCTGGGTGTAGACTGCATTTCCTGATGAGCCATCTGTGCTAGAAGGGAGAGGAGGAGTGGTCACTCCCCCTGGTGTGTGTCTGGGGCCTGTCCTGGGCAAGGCAGGATTTCATAATCAAGAGAGACTTTCCTTTGAAGTAAGCCTACTTCAAAGAGCAAAATGGGAATGAGAAAGGCACCCAAAACCACAGACTTTAGAACACTTCTGGAAACCAAGAGGGACCTCTGACTGGAGAATAGCTGAGGAAGAAGAGTTGCCCTGCTTGTGACTGTGCTTTCTGGAGCTATCCTGCAGTTGCTGCTTCTGCCTGTGCTAGAGGACACAGACTGGACTTTGTGTTGCCTTCCTTCTTGTATGGAACTCTCCAAGGGCTTGATTTAGAGCCTGCCTCCTGTTGTTTGAAGTCTCAGGGACAGAAAAGACTTCTCTCTGCCAGCACCTGAAGCCTCTGGAGAGACTCCTACTCTGCCAAGTGGTGCCCATCCAGTTCATGGGACCATGAGAAGAGAAGCTGGCAGCCCAAGAGTGAGAAATCCACACACAGACTGCTGTGCGGGGAAAAGATCGACACGACTCCGATATGCGGCTGAAAAATTGCTGTGCAGCTGGCTTTGTGGCTGAAAATCGATGCTCACCTGCAACGGGACCGGAAGATCGACGCCCGTGCCTGGAGAAAAGACGCGCAGCATTGCTTATGGAGACCCATGAGAGCACAACCCGCACTTCGTGGTTTTCGGACCATCATGCGGCTAAATTTCTGATGCAAACACTAATGGGCATGTAAAAACGACGCAAGGCCTGCCCGGACCTGAGAGTGCTGACCGGATCGACACAGTGTCTCCTGCAGAGTGAAGAAACGACGGATGCCAGCCCGACTGAAGGAGAAACGACGGAACGTCTCACTCGTGAGCGAAATCGACACATCGCAAGCCCTTTTTGACGCACACTCACCCGTGCAGGTTTTTTTTTAATGCATCCAAGGTACATTTTCACGCTAACAGCGTTAGCGTTGTGTTTATAATCACATGAAGACTCTTTTTGGTTTTTAATTGATAGCTTGAATTGTGTATTGTGGATTTTTGTCGTTTTGGTCTTGTTCTGTTTAGATAAATATTTTCTATTTTTCTAACCCTGTGTTGTGTCATTTTGTAGTGTTTTCATTAAGTTACTGTGTGTGTTGGTACAAATACTTTACAGCTAGCACTCTGAAGTTAAGCCTGCTGCTCGTGCCAAGCTACCATGGGGGTGAGCGGGGGTTAGCTGAGGGTAATTCTCTTTTACCCTGACTAGAGTGAGGGTCCTTGCTTGGACAGGGGGTAACCTGACTGCCAACCAAAGACCCAATTTCTAACAATACTGGACACTAAAACCTCGCTGGAGGCTAAAATGTACTCTGTATCACTGGAAGTGAACTTACTAAGAGCAGACCATCGCAAGGTAGCAGATAGGGTTACCCAAACCAAATCTGTTACACAGACTATATTGCCGACCCTCCAGTCCATGCAAACGCAAATAACGTCCATGCAACAAGAGTTATCTGCACTACACCACAGAGCTGAAGCTGCAGAAGGATGGTCACGGCGCAACAATTTTCGCTTTATCTGCCTCCCTGAACACTAAGAACTTCCCTGTGCCGAACTCTTCTTATGAGAGTGGCTTCTGTCGACAGTACTAAAAGATAACACACCCCCTTTGTTCTCTATAGAGAGGGCTCACCGCATACCAGAACACCCCCCAAAGTGGGAGCTCCATCATGTCCTCTTATAGCCCGCCTATTGAACTTTCGCGATCGTGACCTCATCCTTCAATTATTCCACACCAAAGGTTCGTGGCATTTCGACAATGCAACAATTTCAGACTACACTGTGGAAGTGCAACGTAATCCTTGGTCTTACATGAAGGTTAAACAACAGTTATGCGACCTACAAATCAAATAAGCTCTCCTTTTCCAAGTGAAACTTAAAAACATGGACCATGACAAAACCCATATTTTCCAGTCTCCGGAGGATGAGTGGACTTGGCTGCACGCCAAAGGCCTAGCAGCGCCACTTGGAGAGGAGAAAGAAACAGATACATGGGTGACACCTAAACCATGACGACATCGCAGGCAACCACCCAGCCCCCGCCCAGATCGAAACCAAGTAGCAGCGGAACAGGCCCGATCAGTAGTAGCAGCGTCACAATACCGAAATAACTCCCTCACCGCTCTTCGCTCCGATCATATGCAAACATCGCGGTCCGAAACTGGCGACTCAGAGATCTCCTCGACTGGCAGCAATAAAGACCCTCACATTATACCTGGATCAGTAGACGATATTATTTGAATCCAAGCAACCAATGGGTTTTGCATTGTGATCCAGCAGATGCCGCTCCCTCCCTTCCAAATCGACGGGACCTTCCTGCAGGCACTGACTCCTCGGGGTCCTCTTTCACACTATGACACGGGCCCTATTGCGGGGCACCACAATATACATGTTGACACCGCATCACACGATGTATCTTTGGACACTTTGTTCACTAAGGTATCATGATAAATGTTACTTCGTGCATAACTATGTGCATTGGGCAGTATACTACATGGTTGCGGCCCTGGTGGGATTGTTACTGAAGTTGGGGGGGGTTCTTCGATTTATCTGCTTGCTTTACTGTGCTTAACATTGTAATATTGTTTAAGGCATTGCTGTGATGTGCATGGGATAATAACACTGGGGGTAAACATGAGTGGTGACCGTTGTGAATGCAGTGGGGGATCAAGTAGCAAGTTACAACGTTGTGAATGCAGTGGGGGATCAAGTAGCAAGTTACAACTAGTAGATAAGAAGGTATTATCTCTCAAACATTCTATTAGGAATGATCTAGCATGCCCTCACTGACCCACACTCCACAATATAGATTCTTGACCTGGAATGTACTGGGCATGGCATCCTACATCAAACGCAATAGAGTATACTTGTATCTCAAACGCCATCAGGTACATTCTCAGTGCTTCAGGAGACACATCTTACGGCCTCAGAACTAGGTAGAATAAGATCTAAGTGGCAGGGACAAACATATGGTACTATTACATCCGCATATGCCAGGGGGAGTTCTGGTATAGGTGGCTCCTGGGATCCCCTTTGCCCTTACGACACAAAACATAGACCCAGACGGTCATTATGTCATTCTAGAAGGTAGGCTAGATGGCACCCCCATTACCTTGGTGCCGTATATGCCCCTGATGTTAACCAAATACAATTCTTAGATTCTCTAACACCTGCACTTTTTCAAGACCCACTAACTCCGGCAATGGGGTGGAGGTTTTAACTGCATCCTGGATCTCTAACTAGGCCGCTCTCCCCCCCACTACTTACCGCATCCAGCAATCGCATTACTCACCACTTCAAGAGTTGGAGAACACATATGGGGCTTGGCGATATATGGCGCATAGGTCACCCGCAAGAACACGAGTATTCATTTTACTCCCCTGTAGATGACTTACACACTAGGATAGATATCCTTTTTAGCACCACTGACAACGGGCCCCTCCTATATCGCTCGGAATAGCTAGGAAAATCACACTCGGACCATAACCCACTGACAGCCTTACTGACTTGGGGTTTATCGCGACCCTCCATACCTAACTGGTGACTACAATTGGAGGCTCTATTAGATCCTCCATTCCGCGAGGCACTATTGCAGACCATCCGGCAATACTTCATAACGAATACTGGCTCAGCCTCCTCTCGAGCGATAGAAAGGGAAACTCATAAAGTAATGATCCGTGGACACTGCATGGCTACTACCTGGGGGGTTAGACAGCAATTACTACAGGACCTCTCTGAGGTGGAACGAGACGTAAGTCATGCATAAATACATGATATGGGATGAGCTGTGTCACCCTTACAACTCCGTTAGTTCCGTATCTATCACCACAAAGCGGAATCTGCCTTGAGTCATCATGATTACCGTACATGAATGGCTGTGCAGCATGCCCAAGGAGATCGCCCGGGCAAGGTGCTTGCTTGGCTTCTCCGCAAGGAGCACCGTGGCACACCAGCTATGTAAATTAAGACAAATGATGGCACAATGGCCACATCACAACTAGCTATCACTGACACTTTTTGTGATTACTACCGAAAGCCATATGAGAAACCCGACTAACTTGAACATGAGCCATATGCAGGATTTTCTGAAAGGAGTATCTCTCCCTAGTCTCACTGCCACGCAGCGCACTACTGTAGAAGAGCCTATTCAACTAGAGGAGATCAAAGAAGCCATAACGCAAATTGCTCGCAACAAAACACCAGGTACGGATGGCTTGCCCATTGAATATTATACTACGTATTCTACTGGCATCAATCCACGATGATTGGAGATTTATAATGAGGCTTTTGAACAATGCTCCCTACCACATACCTCACACGAGTCCCTGATAGTGGTGCTGCCTAAAACGGGACGTGATCCAATGGATGTACGATCATACCGCCCTCTGTCCTTGCTAAACATGGATTGTAACATACTGGGAAAGGTACTAGCTAACCAATTACTCCCTGTAATGCAAACATTAGTACACCATGACCAGTCAGGATTTATACTGGGCCGCACCACATTTCTCAATATAAGGTACCTTTTACATATCATTCACTACACGTCAACCGGGGATACACATCAAGTGGCAGTCTCCCTAGACATAGAAAAAGCCTTTGATACCCTGGGTTGGGAATTCCTCTTTGCATGTCTTGAAACAATGGGATTCGGACCTCATCTTTTAAGATGGGTTAAAACGTTTTATAGGGAGCCATTGGCTAGGGTGAAGACAGATCAGGTGATATCAAATTGCGTTAGCATAGAAAGGGGGATGCGACAAGGTTGCCCACCTTTGCTGCTCCTCTCTGCCTTGGCCATGGAACCCCTGGCATGGTATTTGCGGAATCAGGCTGAGGCTTGGTGGATGTGGGACTCACAACAGTTCCACGTGGTATCCCTCTATGTGGACGATGCTCTCATCTATCTTAGAGATCTCTACTTGGGAGATGACCGGGGTAAAACAAAAAACACAAGCTCATGATTGTTCCCATTGGATGGAAAAAGGGGCTACACACCTGGGACATTTATTTTCAGAGGGTACACTCAGATTCTTTCAAGAAATAGTCACAGAACACTGCATTGCACCTGGACAATTAATTACTTATTATACTATATTGCAGATCATGCGCGGCCTTAGGGGTGCAATATATACTGAACCCCCCCATATCTCACACATTACACTCCATCTTATCAGCCAGGAGCACTAAACGCGCTATAACCACCTTGTATGCCGTAGTACACGTACCTGCAGGTAACCTTCTACAAACTGTGCATGAAAAGTGGAACACACTGCTACCACAACCGCTGACTGAAGCGGACTAGGACAAGGCGGTGCAGTCAGTAAAGGAAATATCCCAAAACGCCGGGTTCAGATTCACCCAATTTAATTATATACACCACGCATATCTTGATCCTCAGCGCATCCACCGCATGTATCCCACACATGACCTGGTTTGCCCGCGTTGCGCCTTGCCCTTACCAGGGTTCTACCATATGGTGTGGGACTGTCCGGTGTTACAGACCACTTGGCATAAGATTACCGCAATGATATTGGAGATGACTAATCATCCCCTACCCTTAACACCGACCTCTTGCTTACTCAGCATTTGCTAAAAAAAAAGGAAATAAATATCTTCACAGATTCTTTGATCTAGCATTTGTGTTATTTAAGCTCAGGATTGTTATGTCATGGAAAACTCTGACTCCCCACCCATAACACAATGGCTAAAAGATTTGCTAATCTGGGCTAAAGCAGAAGCTCACCATCTCCGCTGGCTTCAAGCTTGTGGTATCACTCATATGGGAATGGAATGCTGGGACCCCCTGGTTCTGAATGTGGAGGCCAAAATGTATTTAAATCCGCCCTGAGGTTTGAGGTCCTCACTGATAAATGCATTACTGCACTACATATGTACACCCATCAAGATGCCCACAGTGAATATTTACACTGCAGCCCCCCCCCCCTTTTCTGACACTCAACAGTGCATGATACACAACACCCACTTCATCCTATTATATCATACACAAGCATATGGAAGCATGGTTATGTTTTTTTTCCAGTTTAAAGTTTTGTTGCTATATAAAACAAATGTTTGTAAGCCACTCTGTAGGGATGTTTTCTGAAGAAACTCTGTCAAAGCAATCTCTTAATACACGTATTTTGTTGTTATCTGTAAAAATGTCAATTTGAACAGCGGAATATAATATTGTGTTGTCTTCCATAAATCTTGAAAACCAATGAACAAACGTGAAAAAAAAACCTGAACAGTACATCAATAACATCAGAAATTCTGACGCTATTGCCCTCTACCCTGCGCCATGGTGCATCGTATTTTAAATACGGCGCACAAATGTTCGCGGAAGGGGGGCACAAGGTGCCACAAGAAAAGTGGCATTACATGTAATGTAGCGCCATTTTTCATAAATCTGGTCCTAATAATGAACAACATAATATTATTCACTGTTAGTGTAATACCACACTGACAGAAAACAAAGAGTGTGGAGCCCTAACTGACATCCATAAAGGACGAGCTGCCACGGTGTTCCTAGCACTGAATTTGCCACCTCTGAAGCCAGGGGTCGCAAAGGCAGTGCCAGGGGTAGCAAAGGGCAAGCCAAGAGTTGCAGTAGTGACCTCCGGTTACCCCCTAAATGACGTCCATGCTGTTGTCCCCATCTCATCACTTCTGATCAGCTTGGAACTTGTACATCCTCCAAGCGCTGTTAAGTGCTATAAAACACTTGCATGATGCAATATCGTCTTCTACGCCCCTATCTCCTGTCCATCCTTCCCCTCACCCATCGTCCTACAGCCCGCGAAAAGAAGCTAGGACCTACAAAAGAGCCAACATCACTTAATACGATGCATGAACTTTGATAAGAGTACAGTTTTTAATGGTAATCTCTGGTGCTTTCTCAATCATAAAAAAAGTGAGTAAATGTTTAATAATGACATCCATCATTATGACCATCTCAAAGCTCTACCAGGTCACCTCCATGGCAGCATCCACGATTGTCTTCCAGCACACCCAAATACAACATAACATTCTAACCTATACCATGCAGTTTGCATACAGTTCTCCGCTGACAGTTCATAGGTCACCGTGCTATATTAGGAATGTAACTAATAAACTGCAAGCAGCGAGGATCTCTGTGACAAAAGCAGTAACCCACTGAGCTATCTACATACAATGCAGTTCTATTACCTGCACCTGTCCCACCACCCTAAAGTAGCCCTTGATACCACCTCGCCCCTGATATAATCCTTGGCATGGTTACAGACTAGTAGCAGGATCTTGACTCACCTACAGCTTGGTACCAGGCTATTTGTGCCTATGTCAAAATGCTGGCTGCACTCAATTGCATGGAAACTCAGTCATGATAACATTGGCATCTCACAGGCATTTCAGTCTCAATACTTGCTCTAGGTACCGTGATGCATCATCAGAAGAATCCGTCAGTTTATCGCCATGCCTCATTCACTGGCAGAAAAGGCAAAAAACGGCAAAGGAATTTTATGCCTTTGCTTAATGCCCTTGTGTGGTAGGTGCTATTGACTGCCCCCTCATGGCATTTGTACCGCCTCACCAAACAGCTCATCTTTACCGCAACAGACACTGCTAGGCTCTCCATCAGCACACATGACAGCTATATCTCCTGTCAGTCACATTTTGCACATTGCTTGGGTGCTGGGGACTTTGGTAACGTGGCTCATGGGTAACAACACCTCACATTGAAATTACATGTGCATCTGGCGTGGCATCTCAAACATACTCATTAATCACTGTAACACAATACATACATTTTACTCACTCCCTACTTGTATGTAGGTGTGATGTATTACATTTATATTAAGACACCTTTTTTAAATTTTCAGGTGTGTCTTTGTTGCAGATGAAGTTGCTCTCTCTCCTTATATACCTTACATATGTTCAACAACACTACTCCAACAGAGGTACAATAGGATGCACATTTTTACACAAGGAATTATTGAGTGCATATTTAGGATACTTGTCTTCAGCAACCTTAGAGCAGACTATGACACAATAAACACTGGTGAGTTACACACATTCCAGCTGATGCGAGTATAGGCAAGGCAACGTAAGTCAAGTAGTCAGGGGAACAATCGTGAGTACATGGATCAACACATTATACAAAGTGATGGGGCTGCTTTTGCATTCCCAACATAGCTGATCTCTAAGCACAAGGGGGTGGATAACGTCCTCCTTCTCAATCATCGCCAGTCTGAAGCACACACCAGTATCCTCACTACATGCAAAACCACACGGCAGAGAACGCACACATCCCATTATTCAGAAGGCCCGTGTCAGGAAATAATAACCCTATGGCATCTCCACATCACCCTTCCCCGCAGCTGCTGGGGCGTCATCAGCCGAGTGCATGAGAAATGCCTGATAGGGCTCCCAGATATCTTATGGTCAGCTACGACTAGGAATCAGACCATGATAGTCATCAGACTGCGTGTTGCAATATGCTGTGTCTGCTAGTCATTCCTTCTGTGTCTGGAGGGTCCCTTTGCCTATTTCCAGCAGTTCCAGAGCTACCAAGCGCTGGAAGGTTTTGGAGATGTCTTTGTCATAGCTCAACAGTGCCATGATGGGGGAAGGCACAATGCTCTTACTAATGATCTTCCACTGCTCCTCCAAACTGCAGTCCAAAAGCGCTGTATGCCAGGGCAGTACCAAACCACATGAGCGAATCCTGCATCTTTGACATTGTAGCAAAAGCAGCAAGAACGGTAACGTAAGCCATAGTGGAAAAGTTGAGCCAGTATGCAGTATACTCTGTTGATATACTTGAACTGAATTAACCGATACCGACCATTAAGAGAAATAGCTCGGAAAACCAAGCAGCAATAAAACCATTCCTTATGACTAATAAGTAAACCGAAGTCTTTCTGCCAGTACAGAGCTTTTCTATAGTGCACTGAAGTGTGGCCATCTGAAGCACGTAGGCCAAAGCAGGTATCTCAGGAGGTTCTGCCAAGGCCTCACTCAACAGCTCTCACAGCTTGTGGTGTGCCCTGTAGTAGTGAAACTGAGCAAGCTTGGTAGATGTTGTTATGTCGAGTGCTATGGCAGCACCGACATTAACGTTTGATGGGGTAACGTCGCGCTAGCAAAAACTCACTCAAACACGGTTGATTGCTGAAGAACATTTCCGCGTGGTCGAGGAAGGCCAGCCACGCGCTCTCGGCAGCAGTACGGGTCCCCCGTCTTACTCTGCCTGCCGCGTGTCTGGTTCCCGGCCACGCCTTCCTTTATTTATAGCTCCGAGGCTCATGCCTCGGAGCAAACCAAAATACTATTGCCACAAGGGGGAATCCGCTCGGCAACACCTGTGGATTCCCCCACACACAAATTATCAATAAGCTGGTCAGTTACATCACCGACCAGCGACATTACATTCCTCCCAAAAAAAATTTGAAATCAAAACGCAACCATCGGCACAAAACAAATGTTCTCACAGTTCAAAAATCACACAGATGATCACGCAGGGCAAGGATTGCTGCGTAGGTTGTACCGAGTAAACTCGGACCGATGAGACAGCACTTCCGGAGTCACGTCATTAGAAACTGCGTCAACTGGGCCAGGACGGGGACCCGCCTCCGTACCAATAGCTGAATGAGACACTGAATCATCCACGGCAAAACCTGGAGATGACGGAAACAACTCCCCAGCATCAACGACCTTATCCCTGACAGCATCCGCTGGCGAGTGAAATCGCTTAAACAACGAAACATTTCGGGTCACAGTCTCATCGCCACGCCGGGCCACAATAGCCAAACCTTTTCTTTGAACAACAACCCATGGGACAGTACCGAACGGAGTGCGAAACTTGCTCCCCGGCCCCGGTTGCCTCAACAGCACTTGATTACCAACTTTCAGCTCCGATGGAATAGCCCGACACCTACAGGTCGCCTGTTGATTCGACATCCTCCGCTTCTCCTGAACCAGGTTCCTGGACACAGCGGGAGGAATCCAAGACGAATGGTGAGGAATAGCATCCAACGAGGCCCTCCCAAACGCAAGGTAAGTTGGAGCTCTGTTGGTTGTGGAATGTGGCGTTTGCCGATAATTTCTCAGGAATGAAAATATGGCATATTCAACAGATTGACCACCAGCAACAGCTATTCGAATAACTTTATTAAGAGTCCGCATGAACCTCTCAACCTCACCGTTAGCTTGAGGCCAACGGGGAGTAATCCGACGGTGATAGGTGCCAGTGACGTGTAGATAGTCTGCTAACTCTTTACTTTGGAAAGGAGGCCCATTATCTGTTTTAATTTCCGATATCAAACCATGAGTTGCCATTGCTTTCTCCAAACCAGAAATTACGACATCAGCTGTAAGAGTGGGGATGATTTCCACTTCAGGATATTTTGAAAAATCATCGATAAGAACCATAGTGTGACGACCATCAGGCAAGCTTCCAAAATCCAAACTCGCCGACATCCACGGGCCAGCTGGGGCGGGGCCAGTTTGGACCGGATCAGGTCGACTCGGCTCACCTGTGACTTGACACCACCGGCAGGACCTCACTAGATTCTCCACTTGCTCATCCATTAGAGGAAACCACACCTTCGACCGGAGATGGCTCTTTGTTTTAACCATCCCTTGATGACCATTATGAGCCAACTCAACCGCTCTGGGAGTAAGGGAAGAGGGAATAACCAATCTATTTCCTCTCAAAAGACAGCCATCGGCGTCAGTTCATCCCTCACATGGTAAAGGCTTCCGATAATGCGTTGGGAGTCGGGAGTTAGCAGAGTCATCTGTCCTTTCAAACGGTGCCACTGATTATGGCGCATAGCCACCAGGATTTTCTGCAAACACTCGTCATCCTTAGTGGCTCGCACAATTTCACTCACTGTCAATGGTAATGGCCGAGATCTGTCCGTAATGTATCGGACATACTCTTCTGTTTCATATGCCTCTTCCATCTCCACTGACGAGGCCTCACGGGGATGCCTTGACAAATAGTCCGCAGGATTCTCAGACCCCGGTCGGTACTCTAACTGGCACCGATAATCTTGTAACTGTAACATCCACTTCTCAATCCTGGGAGGCGGTTTAGACGCAGTGGCATTAAAAAGGGGAAGTAGCGGCTTATGGTCAGTAGTCACGATGAATGGGCGGCCATACACATAAATGTGGAAATGCTTACAACCCCAATGCACCGCAATAGCTTCTTTTTCTATCTGCGAGTACCTCTGTTCCGTGTCAGTAAGTGATCGGCTGGCCTAGGCCACAGGATACCACATGCCCTCAGGGCATTCCTGCAGTAACACAGCTCCTAACCCCTTGGGCCCAGCATCAACGGCAATCTTGGTGCTCCGTTTCGGGTCGAAGAATTTCAGGGTAGTTTCACTGGACAGCGCTTCTTTAACCATATCAAATGCCAACTGCTCGGGGCCCCCCACCCCCATGGCTCAGAAGCTTTGGTGAGATTTCTCAAAGGTTGTGTGAGGTTAGACAAGTCCTTAATGAAACGGCCACAATATTTCACCATTCCTAGGAAACTCCGGACTTCAGTAATATTGGTGGGAGGAGGAGCACTTTTAATGTCACTCACTCTGGCTGGATCTGGAGATACTCCACTTGAGGAAAACACATAGCCAAAGAAATGTATCTTGTCCTTTAAGAATTCGCATTTTTCTCGATGAAGGGTGAGCCCCGAGTCCTGAATACGCTGTAGAACTTTCTGTAGTCGAGAATGGTGTTCTGCAACAGTGGGCACATGAACAAGAATATCGTCACTGACATTGAGTGTTCCAGGCAACCCCGCCAACAACTCCTGAATGACATTCTGGAAAACCTCTGCAGCACTAGATACTCCAAAACTCAGTCTTTTGTACCTCCGAAGTCCAACATGGGTCGAGAATGTAGTAATGTAACGTGAATCTTTGTCTAGTACCAGCTGGTGGTAGCCTGACCGAAGATCCAACTTCGAAAACCATCGCAAATCACTGAGCTCCCCCAGGATGTCATCAATTGTTGGAGTAAGGTGTCGTTCTCTTCGGATGGCAATATTAGGGAGTCGCATGTCCACGCAAATTCTCACCTCACCAGGTTGTTTGGGCTTCCTGGCCACCACAATGGGGGAGACCCAAGGAGTGGGTCCTGACACCTTCTCAATGATCCCAGATTTTTCCAACTTCTCCAGCTCTCTCTCTACTTTGGGACGAAGATGGAAAGCCACTCGCCGGTGATGAAGAGCAACTGGTTGTACCGTAGGATCAATGTGGAGGTTGATTTCTCTACCTCGGAGACATCCTATGCCATTGAACACTCCTTCAGATCGGGCAACTAATTCTGTCACGGACTCTTGAAGAATGCTGAAAGCAAATGTTACAATGGCCAGCTCCTCAGCAGCTTTGCATCCTAATAGCATGCCCATTCCTCCTTCAGTCACGTAGACTTTTGCCAAAGTGGACTGTGACCCATGCACAAGATTGGTTTGGAACACGCCTTTCAAATCCAAAGGGGTGCTCTGTCCATATGCGTATACCTTAATGTTAGTCTTGGCTAACTTTGGAGGCTGGGCCATCCGACTGTACTCTTCCGCTGCTAAAAGATTTATTGACGCCCCTGTATCCACTACAGCCACAATACTGTGATCTCCCATCGCTATTTGGCACCTTGGAAGCGACGCCTGCTGAGGACTAAAAGGTTTGACCGCAAATAAAGAATGTACCACATGAATCATCGTCTCATCATCATCCATGTCACTCCCTCTACCTACTTTTTCAGGAGTAGCCTCTTCCAGTGCAACATTGACCGATGCACTTGCAGCTGTCTTTGACCGGCAAACCTTTGCAAAATGGTTCATTTTACCACAGCTGGAGCATATTTTTCCTCGGGTGGGGCACTCAGATGACTTATGTGGCATCCCTCCACAATACCAGCACTGCCTTGTTCGGACTTTACTCAGTTTTTGTCTGGGCAGGTTCCCCGGCATGGTGACTACATTGACCATCTCTTCTTTTATGGGTCGCTGTAACGCAGCTTCCATGTGTGAAGCTCTGGCTTTCGACAGTTCTTTTGTACGCCCTAACTGTAAAATGTCTGGCAACGATTTTCCAGATTCCTCCAGGATATGCTCTTGAAGCCTTAGAGACGCACACCCTTGGATTAACTGCCCTCTTACCTCCTCCGTTTCATCATTGAATCTGCACGTGCTTGCCAGCTCTCTCAACCTTAGGTGGAACGCATCTAGCGACTCTTCCATTTGTTGTCTCGCTTGTCTAAATATGAATCTTTCATAGTCTGTGTTAACCATAGGTTCAAAATGCCTGTTTAGTGCCACTATCAGCGTAATATGCGTCTTGGGTTCATTCTCCACTAGGTTTTTTGATATCTTGTATATGTCTCTACCACCTATGTGGATCAGCAATGAACGCTTCTGGTCATTTTCTACCTTGGGTGCCTGAAAGAATAAGAGTACTCTTTCTACCCATTCTTTCCATTTTGGAGCCTGGGCAGATGGTGCCCCCTCTACAATGAATGGCTCTACCAGAGGTATTGCGGACATTATTGCTGGTTTGGTTGAGATAACTTGCCGTAGACTTGCTTTTGTTGTGCAGGTGACTTTTCTTCTTTTCTTCATTTTTTTTTTTTTTTTTTTTTTTTTAGCCAGAAAAAAAAATTGTCCTTTTCAAATTACTTTCTGTTTCCCCTTTTATCATTTGATTTTTCTTTTTTTTAGAGAGAAGAAGAAAAAAAAAATAATTGTGGTGCACACGTTCAAACTCTCTTTTTTTTTTTTTTTGTTGTACTCTGCACTCTCCTTGTGCAGAAATGTCTTGAAAACAGAGCAGGCACGAGCACCGTGTCACTCACGGCCGCCTCTCTGTGTTAGAAAAATGAAAATAGATTCGGCACGAGCACCACGCGTTGCGCGGCCGCCGTCTAATTTATTTTTATTTATTTTTTATTCCGACTGTGCCAGCGCCGCGCTAGCACTACGTGTTCCTCCAGGGGCCGCAGCACAGACACAGCCAGGGGCGAGGGTTCGCGCACCCTCGTCGCCAATTTGTTATGTCGAGTGCTATGGCAGCACCGACATTAACGTTTGATGGGGTAACGTCGCGCTAGCAAAAACTCACTCAAACACGGTTGATTGCTGAAGAACATTTCTGCGTGGTCGAGGAAGGCCAGCCACGCGCTCTCGGCAGCAGTACGGGTCCCCCGTCTTACTCTGCCTGCCGCGTGTCTGGTTCCCGGCCACACCTTCCTTTATTTATAGCTCCGAGGCGCATGCCTCGGAGCAAATCAAAATACTATTGCCACAAGGGGGAATCCGCTCGGCAACACCCGTGGATTCCCCCACACACAAATTATCAATAAGCTGGTCGGTTACATCACCGACCAGCGACATTACAGATGTAACAATAGGCGCACTCATCTTCTACAAACTGCGAAGCACTCTATTTGCAAATAAATCACCCATACAGTGCAGTCCTAGTCCCTGCAGCTAGCTCACTGCTGCCCTCTCTTGACCCGGGGGAACAACATGCACCACTCCTGTGGCACCAGTGGAGAGCTTAGTAATAGATCAGCCTGCAACTCAGCCAGTCGCTTCCATGCATATTGTGTGGTACACAATCAGTCCGCTGTGTCATAACATTGCTTTGACTTAGCAAACAGTACCTTCCACAGTGTCAGAGAGGTAGCCGCATCACGTTCGAACCACAGGTGAGGTAGTTTACCAGGAACATGTAACCAGTAGTGGGCAAATATACATTGAGTGGCTCTGTAGTAGGCCTCAAGGTCCGGATTATTCAATCCGCTAATTGCATAAGCGAGAGTTAGGGTGTCCCAGCCCACACGCAGTTGCTTTCCAGACCAGGACAAGTGGACCATCAAGCAGTGTAAGTTCCTGAATACTGCACTAGGCAAAAGAATCGGGATTTTGGAAAACAAGAACAAGAAACGAGGTAACACTGACATCTTCTTAATGGCAATACGGCCACACAGATACAGGGGAAAATGGATCCAGCGCTCAATTGCCTCTGTAAGACGCTGTATCACTCTATGACAGTTATCTAGCAACACCTGGGCAGGGTCTGTATGTACCCGTATGCCTGAATACCTTACCGAGTCCATGGGCCACTGTTGCGGGTACTCCATTTGTTTTGGGGAGGTGGCTGCAGTTATGGGAATTATACGTGATTTATCCCTGTTGATATGCAGATCAAAATGTCTTCAGAACAAGACAACCTCACAAAGAACTGGAGAGAAATTGTGTTCCGGATTCTCTACATAAATAACTATATCGTCTGCGTAAGCAGACATTATTAAATTATAGTGTGGGAAGTGAATTCCACGGTGTGCATGATATTCACATAATGCACAAGCCAACGCCTTGGCCACCGAACCATATAGAAGTGGTGAGAAGGTGCAACCTTGCCTCGTACTTCTCGTGATAGCAATAGGACTTGAGACTAACCCATTGATTCAGACTCGAGCGGACGGCCCTGTATACAGCACATTTACCAGTTGTAAGAAGGCATCACCCACATGACGCAACACAGCCATTATAAACCCCCTTCGACCGAATCAAATGCATTTTTAGCGTCGAAATACACAGCAGTAGCCCGTACATTCTAGTCAGTATGCAAGATCGTGCCAAACAGGGTCAAAGGATTATAGACTGAGGTTCGCCCCAGTATGAATTCAGGCTGCTCCGGACTCACAATGCCCGGAAGTAGTGGTGGAAGGCTATTCGCTAAGATTTTTGCAAATATATTAATGTCCGTATTCAGTAATGACAATGGTCTGTAGGATGTCAGCTGGCTTTTCTGGCTTTAACAGGGTCACCAGTAGTGTTTTGTGCATTGAAGTGGGTAAATACCCCTCCTGTCCTCTACCATTTCTCCATTCAAGGCTACCAAGTGTGGGATGAGTCTATCCCGATAGGCCCTATAAAAGGCCAACTTCAGTCCGACCATGCCTGACGTCTTCCCTCCCGCCATGTCTTTGAACACTGTCACGATCTCCGCTGGGTGGAATGATGCCAATAGGCACTCCCTATGTGTTACCTTGAGCCACTTCATTGTGATCTGGGCAAGGTAGTCTGCCGCAGCCTGCTCATTAAATGATTGAACGAGGCATAGAGATCTGCGTAGTAGAAACAAAACAAATCTAGCACCTGATCAGCTGAACAAAGAGGTGTTCTCTTGGGTAGCCATAAACCGTGCTATCCTCGTGTCAAGGTGGCACAAGCGCTGCCATTGTAGCACCTGGATGCTTGCCCTCACCATACATCCTTGCATTCGCATACTTTGCTAAATGAGTAACCTATTTTTGTGCTTCTTTTTCAAATTCCTCAAATCGGAACCTAATGTCGCCCAAAATATGTTTCTTTATGTGCCCATTCCAAATCTGCTAGTTCCTTCTCCAGCCACGAGAAATTACCACTAATTGACTTGAGTGCACCTGTATGCTTGTATATGCCCTCCCCCCACCCCGAATATAGGCCTTAAATGCTTCCCGCCTGTAGGAAACTACTCCACAGTCCCTATGTTAGTTTTGAAATATTTGTCACTTGCCTGTGCAAGTTCCTCAAAGAAACAGTGTCCAGAAGGGAATACTGTGGAAACTGGCAGGAAAATGCAGGAATCTGAAGACTATCCAAATCCAGAATTAGGAGCACAGCAAGTTTTCAAAGTACTTGCACAGTAGATGTTCACACAGGCGAGCCTGGGATGCGAGACTACAGGACATTAACCAATATTCATTGACCTTGTAGACATCATGCACCATGGAACAGTAAGTGTAACTTCACCTGTGGGGAGCCTGTGTCACCACACACCCAGCAAAACACATTGCTCCATTATGGCATTGAGGGCGTGAGCCGCAGCTGAGGGCTGCCGCAGCAGGCTTCGGGAGTGATAATGAGCAGGACAGAGGAGACAGTTAAAGTCACCTCCCTGAGAAATATTCCACATTGTACAAGTTGAACGCACATCACATGGTAGAACTGTGGGTCATCATAGGAGGGACCATATACTCCCACCAGAAGAACCACTAAATTATCTTTATAGCAGCGCACCACAATATAATGGCCATCCGGGCCAATGCACACTTCTTGAATTCTAATACCAGAGTTCCACAGAACCAAAATTAACATGCCCCTGGCCTACACAGTAAAGCCTGTCGCATAGCTCATGCCTATTATCAGCACTGTGTGAGGGACCCATTGCCAGGGTCAAAGTGCATTTTCTGTAATATTGCGATATCTACATGGTGTCACTGTAAATATGCCACCACCTTGCACACTTTTCTACAATCGTTCAACCCCTTAACATTCCAAGTTAGGAGCCTTAACAGCAATAGACTACCTGCATCAACATCGTTGCCAGCTGTGCTATCAGCCATTGCCCTGCCACACAAACTTTTGGAACCAAAAAGATGCACGAACCACAAACCACAGGCAACACTCACCAGAGCACAGTAAATAATTGCGTTGAACTTGTCCCACCCCCACCCACACTGTGAACCTCAGAAAACAACACAGTGACACTCCCTGCCCTGACACCCAAGCTGTACCCAACCCACAGAACCCCAATCATAACATAGTGGAGCACACATGGGGACAGATATTACCCAGTCGGTCTCCCCCACTACCCCAAGTTGCAGGGGCCACTTTCTCTCACAGAGTATGCTGAAATACGTACAACTAGTGTTCAACTTTAGACACTTCCATGACTGCCACACTGCCATCAGAAGCACACTTATTTGACTGCCCAAACCCCTCCATCGTCAGCTGAGGAACATATTCTCACAACCAGGCAACAATACTACATAACACCATACAGACACAAATGAAGGCATTTTACAACATTAGCAGATGTACTCCAAAGTATCATCACTGCCACCCTGTGCAGCATCAGACAGAACACACACCAAGAGTACCCACACAAACCAAGGGATGTATAGGTCTGATTAGTCAACAAAGATCTCATAGTCATACAACAACACTGATGATCCCGCTCCTCCAAGTTCTGAGACATCACCAACTGTCCCTCTTCGGAGCGCGGTGATTGCCACTGAGTCTCAGTAGCCGCTTGCTGCTTGAAGACATGCTGCAGCAGCCTAGAATCATTTAAGATGTTGGTTTTCCCATCCACCATCAACCACAGAAGTGCAGGGTAGAGCATAGCGTGTTCCAGGTGCAGTTTTGGCACTTTGCACTTAGCCAGAAGAAATTGCTCTGCACCACCAGTGCCTGCTGCTTAAAGTCTGGGAAAATGGAGAGTTCAGTGCCTTCATGGCAGAGTACCTGATGTTACTGGGATTGGTAGAGAGCATCATCATGATCTCTCTAATTCAGTAGCCTTGCAATGATCAGGGGAAGCCTTGCCCCCAGCACTGGGTGCGGCGCAAGGCAACGGTGAGCGCTCTCCACAACAAATAAATCAGAGAATGTTTTGTGCCCCAGAAGATTGACGAAGAGTTGTTCCACAAACTTCCCTATGTTGTCCACATTCATAGAGTTGTCCAGTCCCCACAATATGTAGATCGTGATGGCCTGAGTGAGTTCCAAATCCTCCGGTTTGGCTTGCAAGAAAGTGAGAACTTTCTTTGCCTGTTTCTGGGGCACGACTATGATAACCTGTTTGTCTTTTGCCTCTGACATGTCTCTCAACCATGTTGAGGCACTCCATGTGATTGTCCAAGTGCTGTGACATCCAATTCATACGGACGGACAGTGCATCAACCTTGCCGTTGATTTTAGTGAAGTTATGCTGCATGGCAATCAGGATCTGTTTCAGCTTGCTGCCCATCTCGGGTTCCTCAGCATCTTGACTAGCTACAGGCGGGGCTCTGCTGTTGTCATGAGTTTTAGGAGTTTTGCACTGTTTGAATGGATTCTTGGTCTGTGTACTATCTGTTCTGCCCATTACATAGAGTCGTCTCCTCAGACCACTGCAAGGGGCACCTTACGCCTAACAGGCACCATAGGAAGCCAATCAGCAGATAAATATTGCAGCTCACAGGAAGCCCTTCAAGATGGTATGATCACAAGAGCACATGCCAGTCCAAAGAGCAGCAAGAGAAAGAGATATTACCTCGATGTGGGCCCCCAGCACCACAGGGATCCAGCTCGCATAGCAAAAGTCTCATATGCCCTATGCCGACTCAGTCCCAATCTAAGGCCCAGTGCACCTACCAGCACAACATATTACACTCTGTGGTTCCAACAACTGTTACTAGGAGACCTTGTTGCAATGGCCCAATTTGCTCAGGCAAGCCAGGCCCTGCTGTGTTGTCTACACCTCACTCCCCATTCACAGCTCTAATGGAGAGGCAGTAGCAGCTGATGTGGCCTGCTTTGACAGACCCTTTTAATGAAGGAAGATGAAAAGGAGAGGTGGCTACAATGGGCTACTCAATAATTTGCAACTAGATGTCCTCCAGTGCACGCAAAATGACTCTAAGCATCTGTGTGGCATAGTGAATACATGCGATGGGCCAGGAGGGGTCCTTTATTCTTGTTAGCAGGCACAATTATATCACCCTTTGCTACCCTTTGATTCTTCTTTGGGACCCTACTGGGATTGAATATTCCCTTGCAGCGACTTGATTAAAGGAAGATACTTGGTGCTCACTACTTTGTCCTGATGATGACCTCTTAATGACCTGAGGTAGAAATGCAGTCAACTACAGATGCCTATAGACTCCACCGATTGACCCCAAGCTTAAGAAATAATTGAAGGAGTTAGGAGTCATACGTCTTTTTAATCTTGTTTGTGATGCACTTGTTTCACTTGTCACTCACAATTGCACCTCTTTAATGTTTGTGAGCACTGGAAGAGCCACAACTATTGCAACTTTGAAAATAAATTGAATTTGAGTTGATGGTTGGATTGTGGATATATATATTGTTGTTTGTGCATATGAATTAGTGTGATTTGTATGTCCATTTGTCGATAACATTTTCTTTCACAAGAAAAATAGATGTTCTTGTTATAAGAATGAAACTACAGTGATCCATTGTTCTTTTGATATACCGTATTTTCCCAGGTTCTTGAGCACACGCTTGTTTTTTGGTATAATGGACCCTCCAATAGACAGGTTATATACTCAGCCAAAGTCCTACAGACTATGGCAAAAATGTGCCTCACCATATATGGTAGTTATAATTTTACAAGTTGTTCTATGTCCGACCTCCCACGGAGCACTCAACTCTTTACCTTTCCCATCCAAAATGGAATCACCATGTCTTTCAAAACTACTATCAATGTGCCCACAATACCTACACATCTCCACGGTGTATAGTGTGCTACAAATATATGTCACTTTAGGACTCACTCACTCATGTTCATTTTTATATGGTTGCCTCTCTAGATGTGGTTTTCTGTCACAATAGGTTGTTAAAAATGACCTAATCTTTACCTTCAAAAAGTGAAGCAATTGTACTAAAACTATGAATTTCTAACAGACCCTCACTGTTTGGGATAAGTGTCACCTCATTTTGTCCTAGGACAACATAATTCTGTTTTGAAGATTCAAAATGCCATGATTAGATGGATTTCTTTCAGCAACCAATATTTTTTGTTTTTGTTTTTACAGTTGACATATGTTTAAAATTAAAATACGTTGACAATGTCACCTACCTACAAGTCAGCTCCAACAAACAGAATTCCTACTATTCACCAAGAGCAAGCCACAACTAGTCCAAACATAGTTCAGTGACACAAACCTGTGTGGACTTGAAACCCCAACTTACACCCATCTCCAAGTCAACCAAATTCAACTTAGATTTCAAGCTCACACTCAAAAAACACATTGCCATGAAATCCATGGCATCCTGGCATCAGCTCTTTCTATTAAAGATAGCAAAACGGACCTTCCCGCAAATCAACTTTAGAACTTTTTTTTCAAGGTCTTTTTTCCATCTAAATAGTGTCAATTGCTGCTCCTTAGCCTCCTGAATTTGTTACACACCCAAGGGGTTCCTACATTATCCCTTATGCCTCATCAAAGGCTTGCTGAAATATGACATTACCTCCACTTCAAAACCAGGTGCATCATAATCGAAGCTATCACAGACAACACCACTGCATATCTGGTTTAGAAGCCCATCTCCTTAGGTAGCTCTTAAAGGCCAGGAATTCATCAGACTGGATATGAAGTGTAAAAAAGAAAAAACAATGAATTAGAACTTAGATTTCATCAGAGGGGCTATTCATCATCATTGTGACTGAGTAACCCATCCACCAATTTCTGAATGAGACCCTAACTCTCATCCATACAGTTGTGCACTAGAGACATCCATAGTGTAGGATTAGTGACTGGTCGTTTAAAGTAAACATTATTTAGTATTTACTTATATGAGGTATTTATAAAGTAAAAACCTAGCTAAGAGAGTATTGGGAAGCTTTACATCTAAGAATAATAAGACATAATCTTTACTGCAATATGCATTAAAAGTAGTAAAGAGCGAATTGGCAGATTACCTCTCGAGAAAGACAAATTGATTCTCAAGTTCTTGCGGAAAGCAAGGACATCGGAATTTAGCCAAATGTGGTTAAGGATGTGATTTCACAGTTTTAGAGTGGTTGAGTTCCATATCAAAATATTGTATACAGACAAATTGCAAGCCATAAATATTGTACCTTAAATATTGTTTACACATTTGTTGAGGATTTTCTGTTATTATATCCATTTGGATGATATTTATGTAGACCAGCATTTCCCATCCTGTGGTCCAGGGCCCCCAAGGGTCCATGACACATTGCCAATGGGGCTGCAGGTCTAGGCCGGCAGGAAGGCACTTCTCCAGCTAGGTCCTCTGACAGGAATGTGTTTGTAGCCTTAAATTTATTACTTCCTTTGTTCAGCAGTTTAAAAGCACTGCAAAGTACCTTGAACATCCAGCAGCTTTAGTGCAATAATTAAAGCATCAAGATAACTCTGTTGATTAATGTACCAGCAGGACAGAGATGAGAGTTTTGTCTAGTGGCAGTTTTCACTTGTCTAAGGAAGTGCAGATGGTTAAAATGCCTCCTGCAAAGAGTGTGCATCATGCAAAGAACATGTGCACAGTGAGTTACTGCTTTTATCACAGAGATTTTTTTGTTACTCTGCATTTCATAAGTTGCAGTTGTAATCTAGCACAGTGAGCTATGAACTGCCATCAAAGAACTGCATGCAAACTGCATGCTCAAATTAGAAATTGATGTTTTTTCTCCTGTCTTTCAATATCCTTCTGCTGCTAAAAAGGTTTGCTTGCATAGAAATGCATTCTTATTATTAAAGCAAATGCTAACCACTGTGTTATGTTCTGAATCCTGAGTTTGTACTTCTCCAGACCAGCACTCTTAGAAAACGCCTACCAGTGTGGATGACATGTGAATCCTACACCTTGTAGTCCCATATATTGTGCTCCGATACCCTACACTGGTATGAGAGGTGCTATAGAACAAATGAATTACATGTGACAAAGAGGCTATGGAGAGATGAGAGGCCTTATGGTTTTACTTCCTTTCCCCACCACATAGTTATGTGAAAAAGCTTTCTCAGATCTTATGCACATAAAAAATAAAAAAATAAATGGCTTGGGAACTGCAGAATCTGACCTGAGGATTCAGCTTTCCTAATTAAAACCAAACATTGAAAAGCTAGTCATCAAGATGCAGCACCCACCTTCCCATTAAAATGTTTTGATTTTTGCACATTTGTTCCATATAGAAGAATTATATCTCTAGTATTTTGAGTAATTATTTGTTGTGTATTTGTTTGTGTATTTTTGGCAAATTACGGTTTTGTCCTTTGAAATTTCAATCACACAAATTGCTTGGGGGTCCCCGGCTTCCAGTAGTTATTTAGTGGGGGTCCTCAGGAGTCAAAAGGTTGGGAACCACTAATGTAGAATATATTTAGGACACAATATTTATATCAGTCAGTATTCTAACAATGATATTCTGATGCCAAACCCTTGAAACTAGGGAACAGATGGCTTGCTTTGATGTTTTGCCTTTTCTGGCTTCAGGGATTTCCAGGATTAGGGGCCAGATGCACAACAGTATGTTTTGCGAGTCACAATTTGTGATTGATTTGCGAGTCACAAATTGTGAGGCACAGAACCAAATGTTCAACAGTGTCAATGACACTGTTTACAATTCCCAATGCGGACGCAAACAACCTACCTCATCAATATTCATGAGGTAGGTTGCAATTTGCGACCCCATTGGGTATGGCCTCACTCACAGGGATGGTGGCCTGCTGGGGACAGCAGACCACCATAATGTGACTTTTTTTTAAACACAGCAGTTTTTTTAAATGCAGCCCATTTTCCTCAAATGAAAACAGGATGCATTCCAAACAAATAAATGAAAACTTTTCTTTTCATTTTTTCAGAGTAGGCAGTGGTCAGTGGGACCACTACCTGCTCTGAAAAAATATGTTTGCTTCCATTCACAAATGGGAAGGGGTCCCGTTTGCGAATGTGTTACCACCAATTTGAAATTGGTGGTAACTGCAATTGTTTTGCAACCACAATTGCGCTCACAAAACAATCATACATGCTTCTGCAAGTCGCGATTAGGAAGGGATGCCATTGGAACATCCCTTCCTAATTGCGAGTGTCAATCTCTATTTTGGAAGATGGTATTTGTATACCAGCTCGTAAAATAGGGATTGGTATTTTGGAAAAGGACATTTTGCGGTTGCAAAAGCCAAAATTCGCCTTTTGCGCACACAAAATTGCGTCATACATCAGGTCTTAGGTGGATTCTGTTGTTAGCTGTTCACCTGTGAGTTAGACTTTGTTTTTGAAATATGGTGAAAGCTGTGTATATTGCTATTTGTGTTATGCATGCAATCTTGAATTCAAAAACATACAGCAGCAAGGAGGACAGTTAATAGTTCTCAAAGGAGAGCTGGCTCTGACATCAGAAACACATACATTACTCTATAGTAACTCTAATGTGGGTGGAACGGGACATTTCGTAATTCATGACAGAATACCATACCGACCACTTCCAATGAGGGCCTTTAAGCTATCTCATGTACTGCAGCCAAGCCATCAGTTTGACATAACTGTTTTGATTCAAGTGGTGTTGAGGAAGAATACCCAGATTAAATGCCAATTAAAGAACCCCTTCTCTCAATTCCGTTAGCCACGGACTGTTGCAAAACAACTCAGTTATCCTCTGAATTATCTGAAATTTGTGTTATTCGGAGTTCACTGAGAGCCATTAAAATAGAAAGAGGGTTGATTTGAATAGGTCAGTGGGAGAAGAATCAACTGCAGTGATTGATAGGCAACATGCTGGCAATTTATTGACGTAAATAGAATGACAAGCTATCTTTTCAATGATTTCATTGGAACCTATCACTTGCATATTACACATAGATCCCTCCAGTAAGTGCATTACTCCACTAGGCTACCTTAACAATACTGCAGCTTACAAACTATTAGAGATGTAGCCATACATAAGCACATTGGTTATTTCACTGAGATTGGAAACTATAACTTGTAAACTACACAGACGTTTCTGTAAAAGGTAATGTATCACAATGGATATCTTAAAACAAGTGGAATCTGCCAGCTGCGGCTAGTTCACGTTTCTGCACTGGATGTCTCTCTGCAGATGATAACTTCGCTCTGCTAACTACCTCTTCAGGCTGGAATGGAACAGATGATCCCAGGTTTGCAGACAGAACCTTGCAGGGCCCTTTCACCCACCTGGTTGTTTTACTGCAGTTTATTATGCTGATTTTTGTAGATGGCACCTTCACCTTCAACCTCCCATGTCCTACATACTTAAATCCCTCTCGTTGCAGTTGTTTCTCCTTTGGAGGTACTAACAGGTGTTTTGAAAAGTTGTTTTAAGGCTCATGGCCAAATAAAACATTGGCCCGCAATTCATCCACATATTTCTATAGGCCGTTTTTATCAGGTTTGCTCAGATTCATTAAAATATTAGATGCCTGTACAAAGTGAACAGTTACCGGTCCCTAATAATCCTTTTAGGTGCCATGTCGTGTTTCAGTGTGGTAAGATCCATGTAGACTTGGAGAAAGAAAACTAGCAACGAAGTCAGTGCTAGCGAATGGGAAGAATTTAAACTCTGTTTTACATTTTATAAATACCTGCTTATATTTTTTTCCTCAGTAAATCAAGTGAAGTAACAATAAAATGGAAACATTTTACAAGCTGTAGCCGGTGCATTTTAATTGCATGAAATTTACAACGTATACAATGTAATCATTTTACTCAGTAGTCCGTGGTGTAATGAAGGCTATTCTTATTAGGTACAGGAGCTTCTATTTATGAATATTTTTGTCTTATACTGTGGTAAAGGGATATGAAATGAATAAGCGAGTAGATAAACCCTCAGGCATATTCATATCTAATTTTTCCAAAACATGATACATTTTTCAGAAAAACTAGATATTTTCTGTTTTTATTAATGCTAATTCAGAAGAATAATTTCGAGAACAAACGATAGTAAAATGTGCGTAATTCTAAAGCATTTATTATTCCGATGATATTATTATAGGACGGAATGTTGCAGTAAGTACTCTGCAGTTGTGTAAGTTGTTTTACATTCACACGGCCATGAAATGTGCTAATGGACATACCACTTTTAATCAAACCTGCATAAGTGAGACTTTTTATGCGATCTTAAGTGTAGTGGTGTACATAAATAATACATATTAGCAATTAAGACCTATCGCCTAAACGACCTATAGTCAATTAAATATTTAAAAACAAATTATGGCAAATTGCAAAGCAGAAACTTTGATATTCACTGACTACTTAATGTAACTTTTTTTGCTGACTTTTCAAACACACAATTCGATTTACTGTCACAAAAATGCTTCAGCACTTTTATTGTACAAATGAATCACATTAAAGATCAACATGGGTTCTCTGACAGAGGGCACTAAGGGTACCATAAGAAATTGGGTTACAGGTTGAGGGGGGTGAACTCCTACTCAAGCAATAACCACAATTCTTGTCAGGGTGAAAAACTGGCAAATCCCAAATTAACCTGTGCTTAACCCTTTGTTAGCCTGACACAAAAGAGTCAGGCGTAACTTAGAGGCAATGTATTAAAGGCCATATTTATTATTTTTGATGCACAACTGCGGCAACGCAGTTGTGCGTCAAAATTTTTAACGCCAGCTAACCCCATTCCAAAGCGCCATGCGGGCGCCGTATTTATTGAATGACGGTAGCCGCCGTTAGCCGGCGCTGCGGAGTGGTGTGCGTAAAAAAAAATGACTCACACCAGGCAGCGCCGGCGTAGGGGAAAATGGAGTTTGGGCGTCAAAAAATGGGGCAAGTCAGGCTGAGGCAAAATTCTTGCCTCAATCCGATTTGCGCCATTTTATTTGACGCCCAGACGCCATTGACATGACTCCTGTCTTAGCAAAGACAGGAGTCATGCCCCCTTGCCCAATGGCCATGCCCAGGGGACTTATGTCCCCTGGGCATGGTCATTGGGCATAGTGGCATGTAGGGGGGCACAAATCAGGCCCCCCTATGCCACAAAAAAATAACGGAAAAATATACTTACCTGCACTTACCTTAATGTCCCTGGGGTGGGTCCCTCCATCCTTGGGCATCCTCCTGGGGTGGGCAAGGGTGGCAGGGGGTGTCCCTGGGGGCATGGGAGGGCACCTCTGGGCTCCTTCCGAGCCCACAGGTCCCTTAACGTCTGCCCTGAGCAGGCGTTAAAAAATGACGCAAACGCGACTGGATGTCATTTTTTAAGGCCCGTCCACTCCCGTGTGTCATTTTTGCACGGGAGTTTAAATAAGGCGCACAGGCCTGGGAGTCATTTTTTAGACGGGAACGCCTACCTTGCATATAATTAACGCAAGGTAGGTGTCCACGCTAAAAAATGAAGCAAACTCCAAGAACTTTGGCGCTAGACGCGTCTAACGCCAAAGTATAAATATGGAGTTAGCTTTGCGTCGGATTTGCATTAAAAAAAAATGACGCAAATCCGGCACAGAGTATAAATATGCCCCTAAGTATTTATGCAGACGTTTAACAGTAATAAAGTGACACAACACAAGAGAAATCCCATACCACTTTAAAGTATACTTTAATACATTTTTGACACCAAAATGACAAAAGTCCATTCAGTAGAACTGGGGATATGCAATTTTAAAGGTTTAGATAAAAATGGTGCTTTAAAGCACAATGCACCAACTGTGGTTATCTGGTCACACCAGACCGGGAGAAAACCACAAGCTCAGGGTGATCATGATGGAACACAGGCCGGCTACAAGAACCAGGTTAGGCCTGCTGAATGAAGTAAATGAAATCCTTGTTGAAGAGTGCTGCATGGTTCCTTGTAGATGCTTCATGAAGCAGTGGTTTTGGGGGCTGTGGGGCTGAGATGTGAGGTCTTGCATCAATGATGCATCACACAGTGGTGGTTCAAAGGAGCTGCATGGCTGCAGTGCAAAGTCCTGAGTCTGGGATGCGTCAAGCAGCAACAGTTCCAAGGACCTGTGTGGCTGCAATGCAAGGTCCTGCATTGAGGATGTGTTGTGCAGCGGCTGTGCAGATGAACTGTGAGGTCTTGCATCAGGGCTGCATCGCACTCCGGTGGTTCTGATGCAAAGTTGTAAGGTGATGTGTTGCACTATGTTGGTTCTGCTAGGACCATGGCATGGCTGGCAGTGCACCTTCAGGCCCATTTCCAAGAGTCCAGGGCTGAGGTGGCACTACTTGGAGATCAGGACTCACAGCAGGCAATGTTCAGCTGCAAGTTCAAGGTGGTTAGAGCCTTTTCTGTTTCTGAGGTTCTGATCAGAAGGTCAGCCAGACTAGCCCTTGGAGTCACTCTGATGATCCTGGGTTCAAGATGCAGGTCCAGTCCTTCTCACTAAGGTAGCAGGGCAGCAGAGTAGCAGTCCTTTGTGCACCAGAGCACCACAGCAGTCTTTCTTCTGAGTCTTCCACAGATCCAGATATGTACTGAAGAGTTAGGTCTAAGGGGCTACTATGTATACCTGGCGACTGTTTGAAGTGGAAGAAGCGTCCAGAGTCCTCCCTCTACAGATGTGTCTGGAATTTCCCACCTCCCTGCACTCACCTTGTATGGGAGCAAACAAGAGTAGTGTGAAACCCTTTGTGAGTGTGCTGAGGTAGTCTTTGTAATCTGCAAGATGTGGCAGGTGACAGCTCCGCTTCGCCCCCTCATCAAGTCATAGATGGTATGTCCTGCCAACAGCCATTCTCCCTTTTTCTCACTGTCTGGAAGTAATACACAAAGACTAGCTGGCAGGAACACCAAGTCACATGTCCCAGGATAGAGGCTGCAGGCACCAAATGGTTTGGACAAGAAAATGACAAGTTTCTAAAAGTGTTCTTTTCAGAATTGTGACTTAAATTCTGACTTTAGAATTTAACGTGGGTTTTAAATTACAATTCCTTAGACACCAATCTCAAAATTCCTATCTGCTCCAAATTGAATGTTATCAATTTCTAAATCTAAGAGGATAGCCCAATGTTATCTTATGGAATAGGTAGGCCTTGTACTAGTCAAAAAGAAATGTAAGACTTTTTCATTACCAGGACAGGTAAACGTTAAAAGTACATGTCCATCATTTTAAATACTCACACCCTGCCTTGTGAGCTGTTTAGGCCAGCCTAGGGGTGGCTTACATGTATTAAAAATGATGGTTTAGGACACAGCAAAATGGAATTTTAAAACTGCACACGCTGGCTGCAATGGTTACTTTTTTATTCTTTTTATTGATTTCAATGAGGTTAGGTGGAACAGTAATCAAATACAAGCAGATACTACACATTGTGAACATGCTGGATGGAATACTGCAGCTTCAAAGTCTTTAGTTGGTTGCACCTTTTTTGGGCCTAGAAGTTTATATTACTTCCTGCCATTAATATGTTAAAGATTTTCCACATCTTAATGGGCAGGGCAGATAATTCAGTCCTCCATCATAAACATTCAACCCAGGTCATCCTGACAGTTACCTTCCTCCATGACTTAGTGTTCATAGCCAGTGCCCCCAGCTCCATCCATCTGTGTCTCACTGTTGAGCTGTCATGTGGAACACACTGCCAGGTAAAGGTTAAGGGGAGACCACATATCAAGTGGCCTCCTAGGTGCCAACACCAACAGCCAACTCTCAAATGTTCCTGGCAGTATATTGTGTCTGTGAGGCAGACTTTTATCTTGGGTATAGCTGTCAATGCCTGTGTCCAATCCATGTTTCGACAATACCAAAAGTAGCATCATAGGAGTGAGCCTGCACACCCCAGGTGATATATCCACTATGTATCCTAACAGAACCACAACTAGGGTGACGGATAGTGTTGTATTAGTAATGTTTTCAAATTTCTTACTGCCATTTTCCCAATAGTCCCTCATTGGGGGACACTGCCACATCAGGTGGAGGAAGCCAGCATCAGCCACTCCACATATCAGGGACTGTATGTCTTTAAGGAGCTTCATTTCATGCAATCAGAAGGGCGTGCAATGTAGCCTGTGCAAGTATTTAACATGGATTCTACATGGATAATGTGTAGCATAAAGTTCAGGGATAGTGCACCGGTTTGGGACCAGTAATAGTGCCACTGTCAGTCTGTGATATCTGCAACTAAGCCCCATTGCCCTTCCTCTCGCGCCTTAGGCACAGTGAGTGTTGTTGTCACCCACGTTGTGGTGTGGAGTGGAGCCTGGTGATGAAATTCTTTGTGGAGGTTGCAGTTAGTAAGTAGTCCAGTGCAAGGAATTTGGCCAGCTCTTGAGGGAAACTCAGGTGTACCTGTCGTCACCATGCAGGCGGTAAAAGAAGAGGACATCCAAGAGCATGCATTTCATGTGAGCCCTCAGCATGTCAAAGTCCAAGAAAGAGGTGTTGGGGTAGAGGTCCATAATAGTTAACTGGGCACAACGTTCCTGTCTTTATGCTTTGTCCTCCAGCATGCAGGCACAGTTGGATTCTGTGCCAGCGGTAGTGCAAGTGAATACAAAGTCAGGAGGAACACCCTCTTACAGAAGTCCAGTCTATGCCAAAGTCATGCAGTCCATTGTGTCTATGCATCCAGTCAGACGGGTCGGGTCCTGCAAATCATCACGTTTAGTGGGTCGTCTTGCTCAACAACCACATGTGAAGTGAAAGATACTGGATGTATCCATTGGTGTGCAAAATGCTCTCGTTCAAAATTATAGTAGAGATCCATACCTGGGGCACATAGCCCCCAACCCCCCTCTTCAAATGGAAAAGTCACAACCTTCCATACCAATGGCAGCTGTCTATTGCCCCAAGCTAGAGTGATTGGTAAGGGCCTGTATTTCTCTGGAATGGTCTGTGTTAGTGGCAGTGGGAGATATACAAGAAGGTACAAGTACTTGGGAAGTGATATCATTTTGACAATTGCTATTCTCCCGGCAATGGGGAGCAGCAGGCTGACCCTCTGAAGAATCTGCGCCTCCGCCCAGGCCATGGCCCATTCATAATTTTCTCACCACATTGCCTGCTGTCTCTGCTCATACTGATCCCCAGTTATTTAACCACAGAATCATCCCACCTGAAGAGAAAATCAGTGTTGAATGAGAGCCTTGCTCCAGAGAATATAATCAATTTAGACCAGAAAATGTGATCACAAGGGTGAGGTCCCCAAATCAAATGAATTCCTGCACTATGGGTGTAGGTTAATGGCCAGCTACCTGGCATACACCTTCACACGATCAGCTTGCGTGGATACTACAAACCCCCATCCCCATGCAGCATGATGCTGGTGGAGGCGTGCCAAGTAAGGCTCCTTTGATATGGCAAATAGAATTGGGATTGTGGGCAGCCCTGTTGTGTGCCTCTACTAAGTAAAATAGATAGCAAAACCATGCCATTCACCCAAAGACAGGCTTTTGGCACAGCGTAGAGCAGCTGGATCCATCAGAGGTACCCACTTCTGCAACCTATCTGTTCCAGTGACAATAATATATAGGGCCCCTTCTTAGGGTCTGAAGGCCTTAGTTGCGTCAAGAAAAATAGCAGCGGCCATCAGGTCAGGGGTCAAGGTGTACATTACAGCAAATAAGTCTTTAGATTGTGGGCAGTGGATCTGCCCAGCACGAAACCTGATTGGTCTGGCATACTATACTGGGAAGATGTACCAGACTTCTATCTGCGATAAGGCAAAGCAGGATCTTATTATCTACATTGATCGTTAATAATGGCTGGTTTGAATTGCACAAGGAGACTGGCTTGTCAGGCTTAAGTTTAGTCTCTAGGAGTGCCTCATGGAGAGTTGGCGGCAGAACACCAGCGCTCTGTGTTTCCTCATACATGGCCCTAAAGTGTGGTGCCAAGAGGTCAGCATAGTATTTATATGGTTACACTGTCAGGCCATCCAGACCAGGTGCTTTTTCATGAGGCATGCCATCTATCGCCTGCACTATATTCTCCTCCTCAGTGACCATGTCAAGGTACTGTCTGTGCGCATTATCCAGCCAAAACAATTGAATGATACAACACTGTTTGACCGAACTGGGAGTGGGTGTGGGACGTGAGCTATACAACTGAGAGTAAAACCGTGTCATGACCCCAAAAATGTCACTGGTAGTGCAATGGGGATATTGCTCGCAATCTAGGATCGCAGTAAGGTATGGACTAGACTCTGCGGCTTGTGGCAGTGATGCTAGGATTTTGTCAGCTCCATCTCCTTCCCCATATCGTCCAGTGGCAGCCCGACATCTTACGTCAATACTTTGCAAGTATATGTATATTGCCAGTAGCTATATAAGTTGTCCTGAGCTCTCCGAGCTCACCCTCCATGCTGGCCAGTTGCCACCACAGGTCTCTCAGTACCCCCCTCTGGGCTGCCATCCACACACTGTGTACATAGGGGCATATTTATCATTGATTTAATTTGCCTTTGCACCACGCAAGGGGGTGCAAGGTCGATGCCCCTAGTAAGTCTGATTTATCAAGCCAACAAAGGCCACTTTGCATGCCTCTGCATGGCTAGATAAGTTGAAAGTAATGCAAGAGTGCCAATCACTGCATTGGGTTACTCTGCCCCAGGGAAGCGCTCCATGGGTGGAGAGTGGATGTTCCCATGCATTCACCCATGTAGTTTGGACAAGTTCCCAGACTTACCATTACTGGGAGACCTGGGAATGTGTCAAAATGCTGAACCTCATCAGGTGAGGCGTTCTGCAACACACATAGATAGAGGTAAATTCCTCTGAGGATTGTTTTTGTGCAAGAAGGTATCCCTTCCTGCACAAAAACTTTACTGCCTGCAATGCAGGCACGCTTTCACCATGGCACATGAGTGCCTGCAATGGTGCTATGTCCACCGACTGTCATCAAAAGTATGCATAGAGTTACATGACCTTTTAAGAGTTGCCCACGCCCAGACATTCCATGTCAAAAGTGTAACACCTGGCATTATATCATTGTCTTTTCAAGGGCCTCATATATGACTAGGGGAATTCTCTGGTTCCAGATGTTATTTGCAGTGAAGCAAAAAATGGGGTCTCTCAGATGTGGGGTAGTGCATCCTCTTGTAGTGTGAAAGAAAAACATCAACAAGCCCTCCTCCACCACCTATTTCAACTAACTCAATTCATTGAGGAAACATCCCTCCCCAGTCATTCTAAAACCTAGGAACATTCAACCAGGCCTATAAGCAAGGCAGTGGGCCCTGTTTGGGAGCAATCCCAAGGTGTTCAGAGAGCCAGGTGATACTCTGGTAGTTTAAGGCCAGTGGGTGGCTGGGGCAGTAAAAACAATCTTGATGTGAACAGTGCCAAGGGAGGCCAGACGGCCCAAAGCATGACTCCAGGGGGGCCAGCCACAGCTATTGCACCCCAGGGACAACGCCGGAGAATAGCTAAGTCCACATTTCTGTACTGATGGGGCAAATATCATGGAACTAGGTGCTTGCACAGGTGATGCAATCCACATCCAAGCTGCAGTCAGCTGGCCATGCCTCAGCTACACAGTGGGGTGTAGTCTCACTGGTCAAGCCACCCCCACTTCAGGCTTAATCACTGTTGTCAAACTGGTTTCACCGGACCTCGGTGTCCAAGTCATTCTCTGATGCAGATTCATGGAGATGTTTGTGCCCAAACTTCAATGCTAGTTTTGGATTAGCAGTGGGCAGAATTGGCAGAATTTTATTCCACAGAATTCCATGGAATTATATTTAAATTCCCATAGATTCAGTAGTATTCCACTGAAAGGCAGAATGGGCATTTGGCAAATAAAATTTAAGACAAAATGCACCCTTGCATTCACAAATCGATGCAAGGATGTATTTTGCACTTAGGAAATAGCACAGTCAAAGGCCACTAAGTGCCCTTACATATTCTGCAATGATTAATGCAGAGTATGTGAGGGTGATACCATCAAGTGGTATGCAGTGGTTTCTAAACTTTAGAAACCACTGCATATCACTCTGCAGTGCATACCTCTCTGCACCTATACATACGCTCCAGTAATTACTGCAGATTATGTAAGGGCACGGAGGGGTGTGCCTGCAAAGATTGTTTGTTTGCAAACAGGTCCACAAAAAGGAGCAGTCCCTCTGTGTTTGAAAATCACTGCAGATTAATCTGTAGTGATTTTCAATTGTAGAGTGACTGCTCCGTCTTCCATACCTCTTAGAAACAAATCATTACTGCAAATCACAAGATTAGCACGTTCCTCCGATTCTGCTGGCAGAATTAATTATTCCGCCCAGGCCTATTTAGGATCTGTGAACAAGTGAGCCTTCCCTTGGCTGACAACCCTCAATTTTGCCAGGTATAGAATGGTGTTAAGCATACCCACCATGACAAGCAACCGTTTGGAAGGGTTAAAGTCAAGATGGGTGCTCTGGACCACTGCGGAAAAGTCTGGGTAGAACGAGAGCTTATTTCCCTGGTGCAGAATGCTTAGCTTCTCCCTGAACATGTGTAATATAGTGCCCCAATCACTGTAATGTAGGAGGCACACTATGATGGGTCACATAGGGGCCCTCAGGGGCAGGTCCAGTAAGCAATGGGCCATCAGGACCAAAAACAAGGAGGTAAGGTGGTTGCCAAAAAGGGATCTGAGTATATCCTTGATGAAGAGTTAAATTTTTCCAAAGGTGGTAGACTCTTCCAGGCCCAGGACCCTGATGTTATTTCTCCTGGAGCAAGGCCCCAAGTCTTCATTTTTGGCCTTGAAGACCTCCAGTACTTACTCCATGCTTAGCAGCTGCTCGTTTAGGGCTGCCCCACCATCATCAGCATCCACTGCCCTCTGCTCAAGGTGAGTCAGCCAAATCTCATGTTTGTACAGCTTCACCCCCATATGATCCAACATACTGGTGAGTGTGTCCATTTTTGTGTTGTGTCAATGGTGCTTAGGCCCTATCTCACCTCTGCCAGCAGGGAGCTGACATCTAGGATGTGGTCATTTTCTACAGCAGGTGACTCCTCCCCCCGGTCCTTTGCAGCTAATTGCACTGCTTTCCTGTTCTCAAAGGAGAGCTTCACCTGGGGCGATCATGCTCACCCATGGTAGTCCCCTGAGGACTACCACCCAAGGTGAGCCAGGCCAGAAGGCAAATACCATGATGGCTGATTTGTATCTAGGTGCAGTTGCCAAGTGCACCAGACAATGTCACTACAACAGTACAGCAAGCTGTGATATGGGTAGGGGTGTGACATTCACAGCTCCAGTTCGTCCTCTTTCAACCAGGCAGCCAGAAGGTACAAGCAGACCAGTGTCCCTTGTAGATCCAGAATAGCAGATTTGCTGTAGGCCCAGATCCGGTAGTTACAGAGCTTGTCACTGTCAGACAAGAGCACAAAATCTGTACAGAACTAGAGTATTATGGCCAGGGTCACTGCCACACATCAGGAACTAAGGTGTCCCAATATTGCACATGGTCTCCGCAGTCAATTTGTGCATTGGTGCATGCCACAATCCATATTGCCTTGCATCAGGCTTCCCCACATATCTCTGATGGTCCCAATTGAGGCACATCAACTACTGAGGACAGGCATTGAGAAACATATAGGGCCAGATGTATCAAAAAACCGAACTCTATCTCTTAAGTAGCGAATTTTAAGAAATCACTATTTAGGAAATGCAAAATGGCATGTATGAATTTTGCGATTCGGTAATAGCGATTTCTTAAAAGTCGCAAATAATATTACGAATCCCATAGAGCATCGGATCCCATTCGCACCTATGGGCCTGTGGGCCCATAGTTGCGAATGTTTTTGCATTTCCCAAATTGTGAATTCCAGTTAGGAATTCGCAAATTAGGAAATGCAAATCTCAGGATGCTGGAGGCCTAAGTCCCCCTCTGCAGCACCCCAAAAAGTTTTTGGAGACATGTGAAGCACACACATGCCTTAGGGGGATATGTGCGCTACTTGTTAATTAAAAAAATGCATTTAGAATTCATTTTTAAAATTTGCACATGGTTGCCACCAAACTTTAATTTGTGGTAATTGCATTTCCTAAATGCCCATTTCGCATTTAGGAAATGCTTGATACATGTGCTTTGGAAATCGCAAATAGGCATTCTCTATTTGCGATTTCCAATTTAGAGAAGCTCAATTTGCGATTCTCTAAATGGGGTTGCAATTTTAAGGAATCCCTATTTTAGCGATGCCTTAAAATTGCACAGTGAATTCCTTTCATACATTATGAAAGGCATTTCTGCAGTCGCAAACGGAAGAATTTTGCAATTCGCACAGTTTGCGAACGCATAAAAGCTTGATACATCTGGCACATAGTTCTCTCCTTCAAAAAAGGGGTGTCCTGAGGATAGAATGGGGCAAAGAATATCAAGCCATATATTTAGAGGGGCGCTCCCTCGTTGACATGGGACCACTGCAGTGTTTAATGCACAGCTAGGGCCCAAGGCCACATGGTGCTGAGGGGCACCAGCCCACACCAGAAGGCCACCAGAGACGGCCATCCGGTACCACTGTTCCTCACAGTTCCACAGTCTACAGAGACCACAGCACCTCTTGAGTTCAGCCCCCACATGCCAGCAACAATCCAATAGCTCACTGATCCGGGTGCCTGGAAAGGCCACAACTCGTATTATTAGCGTCGCCTGCCTCTTTTCAGTTCAGACAGCTCAGCACTTCTCAGTAATGGCAGCGCTCAGCCGAACCACAGGCCGTAACCTACCCTTGTGGGCCGCCTACACTGGTAGGAACAGTCAGGTAGCGAGACGGTGCCCCAATTCATCAGTGGTCTTCTTTGCAGCTGAGGGCTGCTACTCCTGGGCTCCATGGTAGTGTTAGAGGTGAATCTCTGTCCAGCAGCCTGTGTGATTTTTGGCATCCAACTTCTCCCCAAGCTTGTCCGAGCTCACAGGCTGCAACTGAGCCAAGCCACACCACTTCATCTGGAAGCAAAATCAAACTGTGGGCCAGTACCCCACCCTGTGGAGAACCCCTCCGCCACCCAGAGCCACTGCTCCCAGAGCCTGCAACAGGATTATGATTAAATTTTTGCCCTGGCCAGCAGAGCCTCCTTAAAGGGCTTTCATCTTGCAGACTGCTCTAGCCTACAATGGCTACTTAAGTGGGCAGCACAATCAGTGCTGCAGGCCCACAAGCTGCATTTAATATACAGACTCTGGGTGCATGTACCAGCTTACTAGGGATTTATAAAATAAATTAAATGTGCCCATTGGGTGTAAGCCAATTTCAATAAACTGTCCTAAAAAACAACAAAAACAGATTCAGAAAACAGGAGGGTGATGGCAAATACTTTGATGATGATGCTGCAGAAAAGGCTAAGCCAAAACCTCCTCCAAACAAAAGCCAGAGTAGACAAATCAGTATCATTATAGGCTTCCCTGTAGGGCTGTAGAACATAGACAAAGGCCCTGGTATTAAGGGGCACTTGTCAATTCTATGCCTTTCTGAACTTCTCTGTCTACGCTATCCTGAACCATGGGACTGACCCATAGGGAAACCCTCTCCTTTCTTGTGGACCCCATCTGTGAAGCTCTTAACCCTAACTTGCTCACAAATGCATCCCAGAAGGCAGACAGTATCACCATTTCAAACAAAGTGATGTGGCTGATTCCACCCTAAGGAAAATTCTAACCATAAGGACTGCAACCAACAGAGGCCACTGACTTTTCTCAGTATCAGGAGCCAAGTCAGGACCATCCACTGCTTGGTGTAATCCCCAGATGGGACCCTGGGTAGCCTCACCTTCAGCCTTGGGGCTGGCAAGTAGTTTACTATGGGCTCCTGGGTGTTCTCTGAGATCTGAGATTTCTCAGAGTGGGGCCAGTTGCCCTAGGTGTTTGGCATGCACACTGCCTCCAACCTACTTCCCACCCATCACAGAGTGGTCTCCTGAGCCTGAGACTGGCTTTTCACCCTAGAGTCTGTACCCTTCGGCTGAGTATGTTACAGGGTTGAGTCCTCCCTCAACCTGCCCCTCCATCTGGGCTTCCATGCTCTCTGTTTGGGAGTGGTACACCGAGAAAAATGGACTGTCAGGATGCCCTGGGTGGCCCCGCTCCAGACACCGGAGCCAACTCACTGCCCAGAAGTAAAGAAAAATGCCCCCTACCTGAATGGTTGATAGTTTAAAACAGCCATAAGGAAGAAGTTGGATCTGCACACCTTGGGCATAGATTCCATTGAACTTGCTGCACTAATGGTAGTGATGTGCCCAACCCTGTATATAATCTCCCACCGGCACCTCTGCATCATTCTGCATAATTCTCCAACCTCTTTCTCTTTTTCTTTTGCTTCCCACAGATCTTACATTTAACTATATCTGACTCTTCCTACTTTATGCATTTCAATATCCTCCACTCTTCTGTAACACTAAGCTCATGTTCACCCTTGTGCAATTCTTGTCTCCCTCCTGCTTGCCCACATTCCATGTTCATGTTTTCTATCCTCTTCAGCGGTTTCTAGTACATTTCTGTTGGAAATGACTATCTTTTGCATGGTGTAACTCTAAAGTTTTGCCTTAACTGTTTATATTGGCTGTAGAGCTCTGTGAATGACCGTTGCTAACCAGTATTAAATTGCCTGTTCAGCGTGATAAAATTGGCAAATCCCTAATTGGCATATTTAACATACCTATAAGTCCCTGGGGTAAACAAATTGGGTTACTAATTGTGCAGTATATGAGGCCTGCTCAAGAAATAGGTCCCCAACTGGGAACCAAGCACCCTGTTGTAGTGTTTAACTCACTCATGGTAGCGAAGCACAGCAGTCCAAAGATTACTCATGGGAGGTGGTGTGTGCTAGTAATCACCTTTTGCTGGCACACATTAATAACATTCAATAAATGACTGTCTGGTCACTGCTTTTTCTTTTAAAAAGAAAAAGTACATTTATTATACACACACCACTAAATACTATACACTGATTTGGAAATATATACATAAGACAGATAGAAACATATTGGTGGCATTGAAATCACTTTTGAACCCTAATGGGTTATGACCTCAAACATCACAGTACCCCTGCCATCTAGAAAAGACAGAGCATTACAATATAAGGGGGTTATTACTTTAAATAAAGCAAGTCTTTAGGTTTTGTCAAGGGATTACCACAATAACATGTCTGGCATTAAAAGACAATGGATTCACTTATTTAAAAACACATTCTGTCCCCATTATGGTTGGATGGAACTCACAGACTTTCACTCTGCAGAATTCCTTGGAGTTACATGAATCCTCAGTGAGATTCTACAGCACATCATGCTGCTTGCACAAATGTTTAGCGCCGGGAGCTCGTTCCACATGGTTGTTAGCACTAGCAGTGAGAAAATCACCCCAGGTGCCCATTAAGCACCCAAAAATCATGCTAGGGGGCGCCAATTCTTGCTTGCACTCACCAACTAATTGTTGGCGAGCCACATGCGAGACAAACCTCCACCATGTGGCAGTTGGCAGAATTTGTCCAGAACTGCGCTTTATGCGCACAGCGAGGAGTGGCCAGAATTCCACCATCTCCACTATTGGAGTGGAATTTATCACCGACTCCTAGAGACCATAATCAATAACAATGTTTCAATCAATCTGTATCATTAATCATTTCTAATTTTCACTGTCAACAATTCCTTGTTAATAAAGCATTGAAAAATCAATAACACATGCATGTGTCTTTCTTTAACACATTCAGGCTACATAAGAACAAAAGAAGTGAGTGCTTGAAAAGTTTCAGCACTTCGTCCATTAATTTGTGTTGCCCAAGTCATCATGTATTGGCCAGGGTATACCCAGACATGGGTCTCTTGCTCATTGTGCCACTGGATTCAAGCTAGCTTGGCTGATAAGGCGTGATACCCCAAAATGGGTTACAGGTTACTTCTTTCCCATCCAAGGAGGACTGGTATGCCAGTTTGGGTTGGACTGCTACCTTGGGGAGCATGGTCAAGACTGATTTGCATATGTCTGGGTCCAAGCTGGGGTGGAATGGTGAGCAAAAGAATGATGGATTTAATCCAGATCTAAAACTGGTGCTTGAAAAGTTTTAGCACTCTGTCCATCATCCTTTTGTGTTACGCCTTAAAGGGTGCTGCATCTTCAGCTGAAAGAGAAAAGCTGCAGCCTTAAAATGCTTAACTTTTGGGCTGCAAAGTCAGTAGAGTCATGTTTTCTCTGACCCTGCAGACTTAGAGGTACAACTTCAAATTCCTTTGGTGAGGATACTGCTGCCTTCCTGCAGCCCCAACACAACTCTTTTTTAAATATTGTTGTGCTCCTGCCATCCAGGGACCACCACATAAAAATAAACTGTGAGCCAATGCTGCCACACAGAGTTTCATGGAGGGAGCGCAAATAATTAATGAGCAGCTCCGACCACAGTTTTTATCTTGTCCTTCTCTTGCTCTGTATCTACTTTTGTTTTCTTTCCTTTTTGGTTTGTTGGGGATGCCTTGTTCTACCTGGGCACCTCAAATGCTTTCTCCTGGGATCAGCATGCTAAACCACTCCCGGATGCTGCTGTCCACTCATTGCCCATTTGGCATCCTTCTCTGCTGGCAGAGGAGCCAGCAGCTTGGTTCTCCCATTCAAGCAGGGTGTCACTGGTTCAGTGGCTGCCCCTCTGCCTCTAGACAGAGGCACAGGGAGTGGGAGATAAACCTCTTGCCATAGGGGGAGGTCAGACAGCGCTCTCCCTCTTCTGGCTTTTGTCAGGGCCCCGAAATGAAGTCCTGAACCCCTATCTTCTTTCTTGAAGGGGGCACAATGGTGTTCCCTCTCTTCTGGCATTGGATGCCTGGAGATTGGGTTCCAGGCACCTTTTCTGTTTCCTTGGGGGGGGGGTGGTGACTGTAGCCTCCCCTTCACTTTCTTGGTGGTGGCCCAGAGATGGGGTCTCAGGCCCCTTTGTGGATGAACCGGCCAGGGCATGCGGTCCCTGACCCTGGAAGACCACTGAAGAGAGAGCCCCATGAAAGCCCCCTCCTGAGCTCATTAATTTGTAATGCACTTTGTGTCAACCAACAGGCACTAGCCCACCCCGGGGCTTTCTGCTGACTTGCAGCAGAGCTCCATGTGCTCTGTTTACTCTGCTGTGGGTCAAACATTGAATCCTTTTTCTCTGTGACATCTTGGGCCCCGTTGGGCTAGTTCGCAAGATCTTGGGTTCATTTTACTCCTTGTGCTGAGCTCTAGGCATCTGAAGTCAGCAGGTCTCCTGGCCCTTGTAGTGGCACAAGTTGCAGTGAGCTGGCTTCAGTGGCTGCCTGTGCCAGCCTTTATCATTTTTATTGTTTTCAGGTGCTCCTCTTCTCTTGCTGGTGCACAGAAGTCCAGATCTTCCTCCAACTTGTCCTTAAGCATTGTAAGGGAACCAGATTTCTCTGGTCCTTGAGAGACCCACTGGTTTTGAAGTCAACTGTAGGCAGAGTCCTTAGTTCATTAGGGCATAAGAGGCTAGTCCTTCCAGTCGTCCATGGTGTGGCATCCTTCCAATTCCAGTGTTCAACTCCAACAACAACTTCTCTCCATTTTACAAGAGTCTTTAAATAGGGTGGTTAGTTTAGAAACCCCACTCATGACCCATCTGCATGGCATGCCGGGACAATTCACAATGGCTTCATCAAGAAATCAACGTTCACATCTCCTTTGGGAATCTCAGCCCCCCCCACCCCAGCTAACATAACTGCCAGGGATGTTCCCACCAAAATGTCAAGGGGAAGCCCCCTTCTGTGTTGGATAAAGAGGTCTGGGCTTCCTGCTTTCTTCACTATACCTGGTCTGTACCTATCCCTGTACAGTGTGACAGCTACTTATTAGATGCAGATTCCCCCATCCCCTTTCCTCTTCAGCAGCAGAGTGAAGGACTGTTAATTACTCTTTTGTGTGAAGCGGCCTTTGTTCCCTCTGTTGGGGAGAGGTGTAATTACTTAATTACTTTGAAGCAGCAGGGTGTCAAAAGGCCTAAACTCTGATCCTGAGCGAAACCAGAGAAACATGAACATTCTGGATGACCCCTAAAGTGGGCATGTAGGATCTTAGGACCTGTCTATTCAAACTGGGTGCATATGTTTCACCCCAGTTTCATATCCTAATCAACTTTGTAGGCCTAAATGAAGTAAAACAGCACTTTAAGGCAGATTTTTCTATGTACAATACAGTGTCACTACAAATAAAACAGTAAACCCTACTGACCTTACCTTTGAGTTCTCAGTCACATTATAAGGCCTATCCCAGGTCTACATCTAACCCTGTAGAGTGCCCTCTTCAGCAGGCTTCCTGGGTGCAGTTACCGGGCTGTGCAGAATGGTAGTCCCACACATGCAGGGCACACATGTCTAGACACGTGTGCACACATGTTGATGTATAACCAGATAAGTGCCCCTTACCCTATCTGCATCACAGTGGCCATACCTTAAAAGGTGGACACTGGGAGTAAATATATGCAGTTCATTTTACATGTGATAACCATGGGTGGGAGAGTAAAAAAGTCTAAAACCGGGTGTTCATAAAGCAACAAAATCTGGGTGTACTAAATGAGTTGAACCCAATTACAGCACCTAGCATATGGTATAAGAGTGTCATTAGGGATCGTAAGTGAAATGTTACCAGTTTGCTAATGCACCCATTGTGCCACTCACTGTAATGACAGTGCAAACATAACTGCAGGCCTACCTTTATAGCGCGGCTATGCTATTATAAAACTGAAAATTCAACCTGTTAAAATAACTCCTTTTGACAGATCTAACCTTTCTTTATAAATATTAATGTCACCACTAAGCATGCCTTTCTGCCTCTAAGACAGGGTGCATGGTATTTCATAGAAGGACATGTAAAAGTTTAATTTTAAACATGTCCATACAGTAAAAAAGCCCCAAAAGCTATCATCACTGTTGCAGGTTTGCCTGTTCAATAGTAAAGCACGGGAAAACAACAATATATGCATTTAATAATGTTATCTCCAGCTAGGAAGCACCTACAAATTTGATTCTTGGACTTTAAAAAAACACTTATTATAACCTCAATACTCTGGTAAAGTTAGATTTATAATAAACATTTTGGATAAGGTACTTTTAGAAAATTTCCTTTGCACTGCCTAATAACTCTGGGATCCCATTTGCATGAACTCCAACTATTACCTGGCAGCTGAATAGCTCCTATGATGAGGTGTGAACATGCTCCTAGAGCTTCGACAACAAGCCTTGGGTTTGGAAAGGTATTGTTTTACCCTTGGCAGGATGGCAACTTGATTAACTTCAAAAAGGCCTATCAAGTCACAAGCCAGTGTAGCTGCAGGGACCTTCTTTTCTCCCACAGTCAGGCAGGCATCAATCCCAGTGGGGGATGATTTGCCCCAGAGCTGGTTTAGATCGACTACAGAGGAAGGTTGCTCATTTCCCGGGTCACACCTCTTTGGTGGGGACACAGGCTCTTCACAAGGGGAGAAGGGTACCACCATTTTGGGTTTAAGCAGAGAAGGAGGTGTGGGATTGTTTGCAGAAATTTACACAGAAACTGCTGCAAAAGTGGGTGGGTTTGTATTTGTGATATTTTACCACATTGCTTAGGGAGGAATCAGGAGTTATCCCCACTCAGAGGCTCGTGCCAGGCATAAATGTGGCAACCCCCGTACATTTCTCAGAACACTTTCCAAACTGTGGAAAGAAGACTGGGCCTGCTCTCCTTCTTATTTCCAGGACAAAGAAGGGAACTCCAAGGGTTAAAAGGCAGACCTCCTGTTTGAGCTACAGGGACACAACAAGCTACAAGTGGTTTTTTCTGTAACTTCCCAGCTGACCGGTTCCAGCTGGGCTTCCCATAAAACCTACTATTGGCCTCTGCTGGAATGTGTTGATCTGCCAGTGCTGTCCCAGAAATCCTAGCCTCTTAGCCAATGTCAAAGTGTACCACTGTTAACTTTTCCTGAAACCTGGGACTTAGAACTCTTTGGCTCCAAAGACCACAGGGGTACTGGGGCCAACCTTCTAAAGCCAAACAGATGATAGTGTGTTGCCAATGAGCTAAAGAATGATTTTTTTCCCACTCTGAGCTTTTCCGCATAAGCAAATCTGATTCAGTGGGACCTCACAGAGAAGGTATTTGGCCTGATGGAGCCTTCTTCAGCTACAACCTGCAGTCCTGTCGCACAGGAAGAATTTGAGCTCCAAAAGAGTTACTGAGTCTGAAAGTAGAAACTTTCACTGGTTGAAGGTGTCAAAACTATTCAACCAGCAAGGAACTTTATTGGGTGCAAAATTCTAAATTTTCCCACTGGGAGTTCTTCCACCAAAACTCACTTACTTCACCAAGAACTCGTCCTGAAGCTATCTGACAATGTGGAGCCCTCTTCAGTCACAAGGTCCTGCTATGCCTCACTGAGGATTTTTGACTTTCATTTCAGAGATTTATTCTGAAGTAAAACTTTAGACCAGGTCCATTCTGTTTTCTTTCTTTGACCTGCACTTCAATACATTTGGCCTTAACGTGTGCCTAGGTAACAGCCAAGCTCAACCAGATTGCTGTGGTCGTGCTTAATGATATTTGACACTCTTTTTATATTCAAACTAAAAATTCATAACAGGTTTCTTTTATTGGATTTTTGTTATTTTGGTGCAATTTTATTTCTTACAGTTTACTTTATTTTTCTACTTTGGATTGGGGTTTTCTTGTGCTGTTTTTTGACTTTTATGACTGTTTTGGTGCTGCATAAATACTTTACATATTCCTTCTACAATAAGATGCTTTGCTTTGGCCCTAGGTACCAGGTTAATTCATGGCTTTAGTTGTTCACTCTATCAAGGATTGTGGTTATGACTTTAAGTGGGTACTTGCCCCTATGCAATTAGTACACCAGTTTTTTACAATTATCACATTCCCTTTTATTTCTTCTCCCTACTCTCTTTTCCTTACTACTTGTATGCTTCAACCCTTTCATGTGCTTTCACATCCATCTCTCGCTATTCTTTCCTGTATCCCTGTATGATCTCCTTCATCTTATTCTCTCCTTCATCTGCCTACTCCTCTTTGTATCTCTCTACTGTATTGTAGTCAATCTTCCTTTTCTCTTTCAGTTCTTGCCTATTTTTATAATGGTATTAACACCTGCTTCGTTCCATCTTTAAATCTACCCATTTTTAATTATTTTCCATTGTTCTCTCCATCTTTTCATTAGCTACCCACTCCATCTATCATCTCTCCCCATTATTACTTTATTCTTTTCTCTCACTTTTCTAAACTGCATATCTTAATTAAAACTAGTTTTGCCCTTGTGATAGTGCACAACTTCTCACCCTCATCCTACTCCCCCTCGATCACACATTGCAAACAATTCCATGCCCAAGGCAGACAGTGGGAACAGAAAAGTCAATTTAGGCAGCCTCAGCCTTTTACGTAAAGTACGCCTGAAGTGCAGGCTGAGCCCCCTCCCTTTTGGGCCAGGGTGCCTCAGCACCACTGTCACTACACCCGTGTTCACTGACATATAAATGGATGCCAAGTGTTTGTTTCAAGTTTAACTTTTATTAGGCCGGGTGTGGTATGAGGTATTTACTGGGTGCACTATTAGTGTTTCAAGGGATTTTCCCTTTCACATGTCATCATTCTTTTTCCTGTGGAAATGTGAAGTGGAAAATTTCAAAATTGTGGTAATTGCAGCAAAACTCAGAATCATGGTTTGGAACCAAACAGTGGCTGCGAATCACATTTTGCGAGGCACGTGTACTGAGCAGGCGCGGCTCACTTAAGGGAAAAGGGGCAGGGTGCGCAGCCCATCGGGGATGATCCGAGGGGATAACAATAATTAAAATTTTTAAAAACGTACCTTTTCCCATCCGCTTTGCTCCGTCTTGTATTGCAGGTACAGGCTCCCAGACTGCCCTGCATCCAATCCTACAGCTGCTTTCATGCTGCCAGAAGCAATGAAGCAGTGGTAGGATTTGACGGAGTGCCCAACCAGGGTGCTCCAGGCAGAGTGGGAGCCTCTGCCGGCTCTTTCCATCCTGGCAATGCTGTGCCAGTTGGAGTGAGCCCTAGGGCGCATGTGTGTTTGCACTCCCCTTCTGTCCCTTTCACGCCCATGGTCCGCCTTTTTTTTAGTAAAAACATGATAAATGGAGTTTATTATGTTTTTACAATAGAAGTTTTGCAGCTGCTGCTGCTGGGGGCGGGGATGGTGACGCTCCTCCACGTAAAGGAGTAGCTGCCCCTTGCACTGAGGCTCATTAAGTTTTAAGGTCATCCTTCACATAATGTGAGGCTTGGTATATGTTTCCTGTATTTCGCTAACTCATTTACTTTACATTAGGTTTCGGAATAGTAGTTCATCTATGTGGTACTCAAAAAACAGTGCACAGTACAATATTAAAAGCCATGATGAAGTGCTTGGGCCTCACACTGGTTATATTTAAAACTGGACAGGATGCCACAGGTTTTGATGATCAAACAGAATATGTTTTTGTCCAGCTGACAAAAGGCGATAGACCACCTTCGACACAATATACTACCCATTTTACCAATATTCAAACCCGTTTGAAAATCATGAAAAATTGCACATTGTGACTGAGGCCCCAAGATGATGTGCAAGGGATACCGCACTGTGCAAATTTTTTGGTATTACAGCATGAACAAGGTTTCATGCCCTGCTAAAACAAAACACAACACATTGCCCAGAATAAAATAAAATGCAGGCTACAATGCTCTATGATGTACAGTATTAGGCAGATAAAAATGCACTGTACAACTTTATATGAACAATTATTAAAATTGCACACTAGTGTATCTTCAGTACATGGCATTGCAACACCTGTTTATGCCATTGCACTATACATATATTCTAAATTGGATAATATTTTATAACGAAATTTTTGCACTGATCTTTTTCATAAAATGGTAATAAATATATGTAAAGGTGAAATGACAAACTCCCAACATACACCATGCTCTGACAGAGTGTTTTTCACGTCACCGTCGCTCGCTCTGTAAAAGCCATTTTGCTAAGGAGGGGGCCTTCCCACTCTCTTTAACGTCTTTAAGGTTTTTCCCTGAAACAGAAAGTATCAACTTAAGTAGTAAGGTAATTTATTTTTTGATAAGATAACAGGACAGAAGTAAGAGTGGAATGTATGTTGGAACAACGCATGCTGGAACAACGCATGCCTGAACAACGAGGTCGGAACAACAACCGCGTTACCACTAATGCCTTTACCACGAATGCCTTAACAACGATTTTTCGCAGGCATTAGTGATAGGCATGCATGGTTCCAGCATGCGTCCCCCATGGCCCCCCACCCCACCCCTAAAAATTACCGTGACCCCCCACCCCCTCCCCTAAAACCACGCCAACCCCCCTCCCTTGCCCCTAAAACTACCCCAACCCCCACTTCATCCCTAAAATTACCACGACCCCTACCCTGCCCCTAAAACCTAAAACAACCCCAACCCCCACCCCATCCCTGAAACCTAAAGTACCCCAACCTCCACTCCTAAAACCTAAAACCACCCGCCCCTAAAACTACCCTGAGCCCCCACCCCACCCCTAAAACCTAAACCCCCCCAACCTCCCACCCCACCCCTAAAATTACCCAATCCCCCAACTCACCCCTAAAACCTAAAACCACCCCAACCCCCACCCCCACCCCTAAAACAACCCCAACCCCTACCCCATCCCTAAAACCTAAACTACCCCAACCCCCACCCCTAAAACCTAAAACCATCCAACACCCCGCCCCTAAAACTACTCCGAGCCCCCCACCCCGCCCCTAAAACCTAAACACCCCCAAACCCCCTACCCCGCCCCTAAAATTACCCGACCCCCCTACCCACCCCTAAAACCTAAAACCACCCCAACCCTCACCCCATCCCTAAAACCTAAACTACCCCAACCCCCACCCCTAAAACCACACCAACACCCCCGCCCCTAAAACTACCCCGAGCCCCCCACCCGCCCCTAAAACCTAAAACCCCCTCAACCCCCCCACCCTACCCCTATAATTACCTGACCCCCCAACCCGGCCCTAAAACCTAAAACCACCCCAACCGCCACCCCTAAAACCACCCCAACACCCCCACTCCTAAAACTACCCGAGCCCCCCACCCCGCCCCAAAACCTAAACCCCCCCAACCCGCCCCTAAAATTACCTGACCCCCAACCCACCCCTAAAACTAAAAACCACCCCAACCCTACCCTTAAAACTAACCCGAGCCCCCCACCCGCCCCTAAAACCTAAACCTCTCCAACCCCCCACCCCACCCCTAAAACTACCCGACCACCCTTCCCCGCCCCTAGACCTAAACCACCCCTAAAATAAAAAATATCCCGACCCCTCTACCCTTTACCACCTAAACCGCCTGACGCCCCTCCGCTAAAACAAAAAATACCCCTACCCCCCACCCCGCCCTAAAACTAAAACCCAAACCCCAACCCCCCACCCCCACCCCAAAACTAAAAATACCCCGACCCCCCAGCCCCTAAAACAGCCCCACTTACCTGACTCATCGCATCGTCCTCCTCAGACCACTCCCTTCTTCTGTGCCGTAACCACGCATGTGCATGGTTCAGCACATGCGTGGTTAAGGCACAAAACAACAAAGTCGTGGTTATCGAAAGCGTTGTTCCGCTTTCGTTGTCCACGACTTTGTTGTTACGGAGTCGCGGTTCAGGGTGTTTCCTGTAAGAGTGTATCCTGCTGCACACAGCAGCTACTGAAATGCAGGGTGTGAGACCTGACAGCCTTAGGGTTGTTCCCCCTAACTTTTTGCCTGCCTCCCTCCACTGTTTAGATACTGTTTTTGCTGGTTTTAAGACCCTGTGCACATTATCACTGCTAACCAGTGCTAAAGTGCATATGATCTCTCCCTTTAAACATGGTAACATTGGATCATACCCAATTGGATTATTTAATTTACTTATAAGTCCCTAGTAAACTGCACTATATGTGCCCTGGGCCTGTAGATTAAACGCTACTAGTATACCTGCAGCACTGATTGTGCCACCCACTTAAGTAGCTCCTTAACCTTGTCTCAGACCTGCCATTGCAAGGCCTATTTGTGCAGTTTCACTGCCAATGTGACTTAGCATTTAAACTTACTTGCCAAGCCTAAAACTCCCCTTTTTCTATATATAGTCACCTCTAAGGTATGCCCTAGGTAGCCCATAGGGCAGGGTGCAGTGTAGGCAAAAGGCAGGACATGTACCTATGTAGTTTAGATGTTCTGGTAGTGTAAAACTCCTAAATTAGTTTCTACACTGCTGTGAGGCCTGCTCCCGTCATAGGTTAACATTGGGGCTACCCTCATATACCTTTTGAGTGGTAGCTACTGATCTGAAAGGAGTAGGAAGGTCATATTTAGTATGGCCAGAATGGTGATACAAAATCCTGCTGACTGGTGAATTTAGATTTAATATTACTATTTTAGAAATGCCACTTTTAGAAAGTGAGCATTTCTCTGCACTTAAATTCTTCTGTGCCTTACAATTGTCTACAATCATAGACAATTATAACATAATCCTGCATAGGGGATCTTTGATACAAAAAGATAAAAAGTTCTCGGAGCCTCTCACAAGTGTTGCAGTGCTTCTAGCGCTAATAAGTAAGAGCGGAGAGGGCCCCAAAAGTCCTTGGAGCACGATTTGGGATGCAGTACCTCTGCACACATTTCTAGTTTGTCTGACACATATGTCATATGCTGAATCCGGGGCAAATTTAATGGCGTTGCATGCCTTTTAGCTAGCACTACAACCATATTGACAAAATGTCTCACTGTATTAAGGCACCAGCTATGGCTCCAAGCACATCAACATCCCCTTGGGTCCAATTCAAAAGGGTGGTCTATCATGGATTGCACTCTCGCAAATACATTCGCCCAATTATAATGTAGTTCAGGGCAGGACTAAGTCATGTGCATAAAGGCCACGTTCAACTGTCCACACTTTTTACATCAACTGATATTCGGGGTAGACTTGGCTATTCGTTTAGAGTACAATAACAATGCAAAAATGTAAAGTGTATTAATTTACGTCTGTAGTTGAACATATTTATTCAACTTGAGCACTTAATGGTCTCTCCTTGAACTGAATTTACCTAGTCATATCCTCAATGTACTGCCTAATCTCTTAGTAAATGTGATTTTTTTATTCATTTTGCTATGGTTTTTATTAATCGCTCAAATAAAATTATTACTTACTTAACTTGAGCACAACAATATGCCATGATTTGTCTGATAGTCAGATTCTAAGGTCCGTTTCCCAATCCTTTTGCACTAGAAAAAAATTGTCCAACTGCCATGATCTCTGAGTGAAAGAAGGAAATAGACTTACAAGTGTCTGATTGCTGCTGTACTTGTTGAGTGGCAGGAATTCTTTCAGGGTTTAGGAAAGCACGAAAATACAGCTTAATTAGTGATGGAACAGGATAGCTAAGGGAGTATTATCTCCACTACCCTTATACTTTTGAAGAGACATGAAGGTCCTCATTATGACCCTGGCGGTCGGTGTTAAAGTGGTGGTAATACCGCCAACAGGCGGGCGGTTAAAAAAAAAGGGATTATTACCCTGGCGGTAACCGCCAACACAGACATCCACTTTAACACACCGACCGCCATGGTTGTAACGGCTGCTGGGCTGGAGACTTCGGTCTCCAGCCCAGCAGCCATCACAATCCCGCCCTCAGGATTATGACCCGGCCTACCGCCATGGTTTTCGTGCCAATCTTACTGCCACGAAAACCATGGTGGTAGGCACTATCAGTGCCAGGGAATCCCTTCCCTGGCACTGATAGGGGTCTCCCTGCCCCCCTCCTCCTCCCTAGAGTCCTCCCCCACTCTACCCCTCCCTCTCCTGCCCCCCACACATTTACACACCCACACGCACACCCATACCCACATCCACCCACGCCTGCACACGTACATACCCACACACCACAACACACACCAACATACTTTGTCGCACACACGCATTCACAACACACAACATACACGGACACTCACATTCAGTCATTCACACACTCCTTCAACGCAACTCACACCCGCATGCACGCATACCAAACCATACACCCCCATAACACCCCCACACACGCACACAATACCCCTCACCCCTTCTCCTGTCAAAGAACGCAACTTACCTGCTTGCAGGGGGTCCTCCGGCTGGAGATGGGACGCAGTGATGCTGTCAGCAGCAGCGTCTGCCAGCAAAACACCGCCAGGCCGTATCATTGCTCATGATACCGTCGGCGGTGTTTTGCTGGTGTGGCAGTGCTGCTGTCAGCAGCGCCACCTTACTGCCGTCCGCTGCCATGACCGTCGGCGGTATTTTGCCAGCCTTCTGGCGGAATACCGTCGACGGTCATAATACGTGTGGATGGCTGGTAGCCACGGTGGTGGTATGTTGCCGGCCGTCACTGTGGCGGTAGGCGGCAGTTACCGCCAAAGTTATAATGAGGGCCGAAGTGACAAATCTCCCAGCACCTTCACTGCCACAGCTGATGAAAGCCTCTCAACAGCGGATCCTAATTTTGGGGAATGTAACGGCCTATAGATAGCAGGGGCATCGCTTTGGTCTTTGGGGGATGCGAGCTTCAGATTTTCCAACAATCACGCTGGCACATACTGTTACAATACATTATACGACATGCAGGGTGCTTCAGAGGGGCCTACGGGACAGTGAAAAGGGAGAGGAATGTGGATTGTGGAGTAAAAGTGAGAGAAAGCACAGTCATTTGTAAAATAACCAACATTTTTGAGGACTTTCAAAACAGAGAGGGAGAGTATGTGTGTGTGTTTTTTTGTCTGTGTGTACATAAAAATTCCTGGTGAAATCTGACAGACTCCTCACCATACCCAACTGAAAGCACCTGTACTCAACTATATAATAGAAAATAAATTTTTAAGGGGGTGTAACACTCCAAACACACCCTGCAGCTAAGCCCCTGTAGCAGGCAATAAAGAAATGTTGGACTTGGCATCCTTGGCATGGTCTCCCCTAACATTTTGCATATGCTTCCCAGGTTATTTCTGTGTGCTGGACTCTTTTTTGCTGTTTTGTTTGCTCTGGACACTTTACCATTGCTGACTAGTGCTAAAGTGTGAATGTTCCCTGTATAAAATCTATGTGTAAGTTGGCCTATCCCTGATTGGCATATTTGATTTACTAGTAAGTCCCTAGTAAAGTGCCCGGACCTGTAAATCAAATGTTACTAGTGAGCCTGCAACACTGGTTGTGCCACCCAGATTAGTAGCCCTGTAAACATGTCTCAGGTCTGCCACTGCAGTGTCAGTGTATGCAGTTTGAACTGACAATTCGACTTGGCAAGTGTACCCACTTGCCAAGCCTAAACCTTCCCTTTTTATACATGTAAGGCACCCCTAAGGTAGCCCTCTGCAGTATATGTTAAAGGTGGGACATGTACTAATGTGCTTTACTTATCCTAACAGTGAAAAACTGCCAAATTCGGCATTCACTGTTGCAAGGACTATCTTTCTCATAGGTTCACATGGGGGCTGACTTTAAATATCATTAAAGCGTACATTCCCTTTGCGAACAGATAGAAATATGGACTTTAGAGTCTCTGAACTCACAATTTAAAGATACATATTTTGGTAAATGTTGTCTTTAGATTGTGTGTTTGAAAATGCTACTTTTAGAAAGTAAAAAACAACAAGTGATGGACGGAATGCTGAACATTGTCAAACACTCCCCCCCAGTCATAGATCTGGGTTTAATCCATCGTTTTTTTGCTCACCATGCCACCCCAGTTTGGACCCAGCCATATGCAAATCAGTCTTGACCCTGTTCCTCATGGGAACAGTCCAGACCGAACTGCCAAGCCAGGTCCTCACTGGACCGGAAACAAGCATCCTGGGACCGGTTTCGGGGTTTCACCCCTCATCAGCCAGGCTAGCTTGAATCCAGTGGCATGGGAAGCACGGGACCCACGTCTGGGCATACCCTTCCCACTTAGGGCAACAAAGCAAAAAACAACAAGTGATGGACGGAATGCTGAACATTGTCAAACACTCCCCCCCAGTCATAGATCTGGGTTTAATCCATCGTTTTTTTGCTCACCATGCCACCCCAGTTTGGACCCAGCCATATGCAAATCAGTCTTGACCCTGTTCCTCATGGGAACAGTCCAGACCGAACTGCCAAGCCAGGTCCTCACTGGACCGGAAACAAGCATCCTGGGACCGGTTTCGGGGTTTCACCCCTCATCAGCCAGGCTAGCTTGAATCCAGTGGCATGGGAAGCACGGGACCCACGTCTGGGCATACCCTTCCCACTTAGGGCGACAAAGCAAAAAACAACAAGTGATGGACGGAATGCTGAACATTGTCAAACACTCCCCCCCAGTCATAGATCTGGGTTTAATCCATCGTTTTTTTGCTCACCATGCCACCCCAGTTTGGACCCAGCCATATGCAAATCAGTCTTGACCCTGTTCCTCATGGGAACAGTCCAGACCGAACTGCCAAGCCAGGTCCTCACTGGACCGGAAACAAGCATCCTGGGACCGGTTTCGGGGTTTCACCCCTCATCAGCCAGGCTAGCTTGAATCCAGTGGCATGGGAAGCACGGGACCCACGTCTGGGCATACCCTTCCCACTTAGGGCGACAAAGCAAAAAACAACAAGTGATGGACGGAATGCTGAACATTGTCAAACACTCCCCCCCAGTCATAGATCTGGGTTTAATCCATCGTTTTTTTGCTCACCATGCCACCCCAGTTTGGACCCAGCCATATGCAAATCAGTCTTGACCCTGTTCCTCATGGGAACAGTCCAGACCGAACTGCCAAGCCAGGTCCTCACTGGACCGGAAACAAGCATCCTGGGACCGGTTTCGGGGTTTCACCCCTCATCAGCCAGGCTAGCTTGAATCCAGTGGCATGGGAAGCACGGGACCCACGTCTGGGCATACCCTTCCCACTTAGGGCGACAAAGCAAAAAACAACAAGTGATGGACGGAATGCTGAACATTGTCAAACACTCCCCCCCAGTCATAGATCTGGGTTTAATCCATCGTTTTTTTGCTCACCATGCCACCCCAGTTTGGACCCAGCCATATGCAAATCAGTCTTGACCCTGTTCCTCATGGGAACAGTCCAGACCGAACTGCCAAGCCAGGTCCTCACTGGACCGGAAACAAGCATCCTGGGACCGGTTTCGGGGTTTCACCCCTCATCAGCCAGGCTAGCTTGAATCCAGTGGCATGGGAAGCACGGGACCCACGTCTGGGCATACCCTTCCCACTTAGGGCGACAAAGCAAAAAACAACAAGTGATGGACGGAATGCTGAACATTGTCAAACACTCCCCCCCAGTCATAGATCTGGGTTTAATCCATCGTTTTTTTGCTCACCATGCCACCCCAGTTTGGACCCAGCCATATGCAAATCAGTCTTGACCCTGTTCCTCATGGGAACAGTCCAGACCGAACTGCCAAGCCAGGTCCTCACTGGACCGGAAACAAGCATCCTGGGACCGGTTTCGGGGTTTCACCCCTCATCAGCCAGGCTAGCTTGAATCCAGTGGCATGGGAAGCACGGGACCCACGTCTGGGCATACCCTTCCCACTTAGGGCGACAAAGCAAAAAACAACAAGTGATGGACAGAATGCTGAACATTGTCAAACACTCCCCCCCAGTCATAGATCTGGGTTTAATCCATCGTTTTTTTGCTCACCATGCCACCCCAGTTTGGACCCAGCCATATGCAAATCAGTCTTGACCCTGTTCCTCATGGGAACAGTCCAGACCAAACTGCCAAGCCAGGTCCTCACTGGACCGGAAACAAGCATCCTGGGACCGGTTTCGGGGTTTCACCCCTCATCAGCCAGGCTAGCTTGAATCCAGTGGCATGGGAAGCACGGGACCCACGTCTGGGCATACCCTTCCCACTTAGGGCGACAAAGCAAAAATGGCATGGGCAGCAAAAAAAACGATGGATTTAGGCCCAGATCACTGTACTGGGGGTGAATGTTTGACAATGTTCAGCATTCCGTCCATCACTTGTTGTTTTTGCTTTGTCGCCCTAAGTGGGAAGGGTATGCCCAGACGTGGGTCCCGTGCTTCCCATGCCACTGGATTCAAGCTAGCCTGGCTGATGAGGGGTGAAACCCCGAAACCGGTCCCAGGATGCTTGTTTCCAGTCCAGGGAAGACCTGGCCTAGCAGTTCGGGCTGGACTGTTCCCATGGGGAACAGGGTCAAGACTGATTTGCATATGGCTGGGTCCAAACTGGAATGGCATGGGCAGCAAAAAAACGATGGATTTAGGCCCAGATCACTGTACTGGGGGTGAATGTTTGACAATGTTCAGCATTCCGTCCATCACTTGTTGTTTTTACTTTTAGAAAGTAGGCATTTTCTTGCTTAAACCATTCTTAGACTCTGCCTGCTTGTGGATTCCCTGTCTGGGTCAGTTTGACAGTTGGTTCGTTTGCACCTCTACCCTAGACAGTGACACAAAGGGAGCTGGGGTGTAGCCTGCATATACTGATGGGCAATGCGGTCTGGAGGGGAGGGGAGGCGTGGTCACTTACACCTAAAAGGGCTGTGCCTGCCTTCACACAATGCAGTCTCCAACCCCCTGGTGAGTCTGTGGCCTGGCCTGGGCAAGGCAGGATCTTGTAAACAACAGAGACTTCTCTTTGAAGTAAGCCTGCTTCAAAGGCAGAAAAGGACATAAGAAGTTGACCCAAAAAAACTGTAAATCAGATTACTTCTGGAACCAAGAGGAACCTCTGCCCTGGAGAAGCAGGAGGAGGAGTACTGACCCTTTGCCTGTGAATGTGCTTTGCTGGGTTGGCCCTCAGCAGCTGTTTCTTCCTGAGAGAGGACAAAGACTGACTTTTGTGTGACTTCCCACTGGTGAAGAATCTCCAAGGGCTTGAACTAAGCTTGCCTCCTGTTGTTGAAGTCTCAGGGACATCAAAGACATCTCTCTGCCAGAACCTGGACTTTCTACGTAGAGTCCTGCCCTGCCAAATGGTGCCGTAACCTGTCTCTGGGTTCTTGAAAGGAGAAGCTGGTGGAAAAGGACAGAAATCCACACAAAGACCGCTGTATGGGGAAACGTTCGACGCACCACCCGCAAAGGGGATTATAAACCACGTTCTGCAGCCTCGTGGCTAAAATCGACGCTCCACCTGCATCGCGGCTGGGAGATTGATGCAACAAAGCTGGAGAAATGATGCACAACACTTGCAGTGGCAGCTGTTAACAACGCAAGCTCCCACGCAGCGCAGTATCTTGACACGTGCAACCGGATTTCAATGCAACATCGCTGGATGCGGAAAATCACCGCAAAGCCTGCCCAGACCTGAGGTGCCTGTCCGAGATCAATGTATCACTCTCTTGCGGGAGAGAAGAAAAGACGCACGCCAACCCGACCGGAGGAGGAATGACACACAGTCTTGCTTGCGAATGAGAAATTGACGCCTCACTGGCCTTTTTTGACATACACTTGCCCATGCGTCTTTATTTTGATGCTACCCAGGTACTTTTGTGCAATAACAGAATTCTCACTGTTTTCTAAGGATTACAATTCTTATTCTTTTTAGAATTCATATCTTGACTTGTGTATTTTGGATTTTTGTTGTTTTGGCTTGTTTGTTTAGATAAATATGAACTATGTTTCTAAACCTGTGTTGTATCATTTTGTAGTGGTTCACTGTATTACTGTGTGTGTTGGTACAGGTACTTTATACATTGCGTCCGAAGCTAAGCCTGCCTGCTTATGCCAAGCTACCAAGGAGTTGAGTGGGGGTTAACTTAGGGTGATCCTCCTTTGCCCTGACTAGAGTGAGGGTCCTTGCTGGGACAGGGGGTTACCTGTTACCAACCAAAGACCCCATTTCTAACAAGAAGAGTATGGGATTTTGCAAGTGAAATGAGTTAAGAAGTTCTACCAGGCTTTACATGTCAAGCTCACCCCCATTAACATCATCTCTAAGTGTCAGAGACTTACTCTATATGGTTGGAATCAAAGAGGTGGGAGCATGCCAAGGTACATTCTATACCAGCATGCATCAGTGGTGGCCGTGGCTGCCACCAATACTTTGTTTAGGGATCTGTTCCACCAAATAATAACTGTAAAGTTCAGATACTGAAAAGCCTCTATCCTTCATAGATTGAGTCAGTACGGACTATTGTATATGCAGTTGTTCCCCTCCTCATATTGGGTGTGTGAGTAATTGCCACCGCTGACGTAAGAATTCCAAGGGGGTGCAGGCATGGTTATTCTGAAAAAGATATAAAAGTTTTGTCACAATCACCATTTTAATCAACAAGGTGCGCCTGCACATTTAGACAGGGAAATCTAACTTACAATGTGTTCCTGAAGTTGCATTGTAGAAGTTCTGGTATATCTTTGGTTATATTATCACCCAAGCATTTTGCTGTATCAGCTTTCCATGGCAAGGGGTATTCTATTGGGATTGTTGTAGTGATATCAGTTAGCAGAAACATTTCAGATTTATACCAGAAAAATATGGAGTCCAGAACAGCCTTCAAATTATATGGCCTCCTTAATAATGAGGGATAGGTTCACGGCTGGCTTTTGAATATACATAATAATATGGTCCTTATATAGAGATAATGTCAGTGATCAGCGCAAATATAAAGACCTCAGTGTGAGTGGGATTTCCAGAGGAAACAGGCTAGGGGTTCTTTAGCAAGTGCAAAGATCAGAGATGAGGGAGCAACCCTGTCTTGTACCCATATTAATTATCATTCAATCAATCATTTCATTTGTATATCGCAGCATTGTCCCCCTTCTGGGTATCTGGGTGCTGGGGTGCAAGGTCTCCGTCAAAGAACCAGGTCTTGAGTTTGTTCTTGAAGTCAGCTAGGAAGGGTGCTGTATAGAGGTGGAGGGACAGGTCATTCCAGGCCTTAGTGGCAATGTAGCAGAAGGAACAGCCACCACTGGGGCTGTGACGGATTCGATATGTGTGTGAAGGCCAGTGAGGAGGAGCGCAGGTGTCTGGCAGGTTGACGGAAGTTCAGCTAGTGGTTGATGTAGGATGGTCCTTGATCATGTATGCCTTGTAGGCATGCATTCAGATCTTAAACCGGCTTCTCTTCTGGATTGGGAGCCTCTTTAAGTCTCTGAGGTGGGGGGTGATGTAGGAATGTTTAAGAGGTTCAGAATGTGTTGAGTTGTGTGGGAATGACAGTTCAGGATGAGTGAAGCTCCTGCATTCTATATGGTTGGAGTCTCTAGAGGAGTTGGGTAGGGATGGCGGAATAGAGTGCATTGCTCTAATCGAGGCAGCTGGTGGCGAGGACCTGAGTGATGGTATTCCTGGCGCTGAATGGGATCCATGCAAAGATTCTGCATTGCATTGAGAGCGTGTGGAACCAGGAGGAGGTGACTCCGTTAATGTGTCTCTTCATGGTCAGTTTGCTGTTGCGGATGATGCTGAGGTTATGTGTGTGGTTTGTAGGTGTGGGGGTGAGTCCGAGGTCAGCTGACCGCCAGCTATGGTTCCAGATGCATGTGTTTCTCCAAAAGATGAGAACTTCTATTTTATTGGAGTTGAGTTTGCGGCAGTTTGCTTTCGTCCAGTCGGCTATGTTGGTCATGGCTTTGCAGAAGTTAGTCCTGGTGGTGGTGGTGTTTTGGGTGAGTGAGAGGGTGAGCTGTATATCGTTTGCATATCATATGATGTTGAGACCATGGAATATGACAATGTCCGCCAGGGGAGGGTCATGTAGATGTTGAACAGTGTGGGGCTGAGAAATGATCCTTGGGGTACACCGCGTAGGATGTCCTTGGGTGCAGAGTTGAAAGGAGGCAGCCAGATGCTCTAGGTGTGCCCTGTCAGGAACAAGGTGATCTAATTGAGGATGTTTGTATGCCAATGCTGTGAAGTCTGTTGATGAGGGTGTGGTGGGATACAGTGTTGAATGCTGCTGAGAGGTCAAGGAGGATCAGGGGTGCAGTCTTGCCATGATCGAGGAGTGATCTGAAGTCATTTGTGGCTGGAATGAGTGTGATTTCAGTGCTTGGAATCCGGGTTGGGAGATGTTAAGAATGTTGTTTTGCTCCAAATATTTGGTGAGATGTTGATTGATGGCCTTCTTGAGTACTTTGGTGGGGTAGGTGAGCAGTGAGATCAATCAATATTTTTTTAGTTCACTGGGGTCTGTGGATGGTTTCTTTAGGAGGGGTCTGATATTTGTGTGTTTCCATGTGTCTGGAAAGACTGCCATAGTGATGGAGGTGTTGAGGATGCGGGTGAGTTCCATGCTGATGTGATTGGTTCTGAGGTTGGAGAAGTTGTGAGGGCATGGGTCAGAGGGTGCTCCGGAGTGGATGGATAACAGGATGGCTGAGGTGGATTGCGAGGTGAGTGGTGTCCAGGTGGTGGTTCCTAGGATGGTATGTGCTGGTTGGTCGAGCTACTGAGGTTGAGGACTGTGGGCTGGGGGTTGAAGTTGTTGTCAATCTTGCTGTGAAAGTAGTCCGAGAAGATGTCCCAAAGTTCTTGGGAAGGGTGGATTGTGTTTTCTGTGGCTGTCAGGTTGGAGTATTCTTTGACTATTTTGAAGAATTTCTTTGTGCAGTTGGCTGCTTCATTGATGTGGTCTGTGATGGCTGCTCTCTTGGCATCCTTGATTTGCCAGTGGTAGTCGCAAAAGGCTGTTTTGTGGGCATTCTGTCAGAGGAGGTCCTGGTGGATCGCCATTGTTTCTCGAGTCAGTAGCAGCTACACTTGGGGGTTCTGAGCTCTAGGGTATACCAGCTGGCTTGTCTTGTGGTTTTGTTGGATCTGGCTTCAGCCGGGTGACTCTGTGGCTCATTTGGTGATCCAGGTGGAGAACTTCTGGATGGCTTGCTCTAGGTCTGATGAGGCTATGGGTTAGGAGGTGCTCAGGGCCTGGGTCCACTGTGTCTCTGTTACCTTGCCCCAGATGTGGTGGGAAGGGTTTTGGCACCTTAAGTTGATGTACAGAGCGTCAGAGATGGTGAAGTGAACTATAATGTGGTCGGACTAGGTAAGTTCTGTGATATGGCTGAATTTGACTTTTTTGCAGGAGGTAAAGATGGGGTTGAGTGGCTGTCCGGCTTTGTTCACGGGTTTGGTGGACAGTTGGGCAAGGCCAATGTTGCTCATGTTTTCCAGGTAAGTGGTGGAGTTGGCTTCAGTAGGGGCACCAATGTGGAAATTGAGGTTGCCAAGTAGGATGTAGTTGTTGGAGTCAATAGCTAAAGGGGCAATGAGGATGGGGATTGCATCGCAGAAGGCTGGTCAATGTCCTGGGGGTCTGATTACGACAGTGCCTCTTATAGTTGTCTTGGCAATGGTTTGTAGCTGGAAGTTGAGGTGTTCCACTAGAGGAGATGAGTCATCTTCATTGCTGATGTATTGGATGGTTTCCTTGAAGATGATGGTGATGCCTCTGCCGTGTTTGTTAGTGCGGTCTCAGTGTATCATCTTGTAGCTGTCTGGTGTAGTGGTTGCTATGTCAGGGTTCGAGGATGGGTTGAGCCAGGTTTCGGTGATGAAGGCTACATTGGGGAGAGGGATGGGATGGTGTCCCAGATTTCTGTGGCATGTTTGCAAAGGGATTGGGATTTGAGCAGGATGCACTGGAATTGCTCTGGTCAGTTTGTGGTCTTCCGGGTGGATGTGGTGTGGGATCCTGTGTGGACTTGTGGTCCTTTGGTTGCTCAGGGGGAGGAGGTGCAGTTGTGGTGCCTGAGGTCCAGAGCCCAGAGATCCTCAGCGGTCTAGTGGTGGGTAGCGGGAGGGCCAAGGTTCCTGGCACTGGGTGCGGTCCAGGCATTGTCAGGTGCTGGCAGGCTTGCTGCATGCTCACTGCATTCCCTGTGCTGCGGCCTCCTTTAAGTAGGTCCTGGGGGGAGGAAGAGGCACCGGGTGGTAGGAGGAGGGAAAGGGTAGGAAGCAGCAGGGGGCGGCGAGAAGCGAGGTGGCAAGGGCAGGAGCAGAAAGAGGCACAAATGCAGGAAATTAACAGGACAGTAACAGGAAGGGGTGAAATCAGAAAACAGGTAGCTAAAGAGGCAAAAACAGAGAGAAATCAGAGAGAGGAAAAAGCAGAAAACAGGCAGAAAGGAGGCAAAGGCAGAAGAGGGGCAAAAGCAGACAATGGGCAGAAAACAGGCAAAGGCAGAAGAAGAAGCAATAGCAGAAATGGGAGCAGCAAAGAGTTAAAAGCAGAAAAGGAGGCAAAAGGAGAAAGCGGGCAGCAAAGATGCAAATCTTGAGAAGGAGGCAAAGGCAGAAAATGGGCAGCAAAGAGACAAAGCAGAAAAGAGGAAATAGCAGAAAATGGGGCAGCTAAGAGGCAAAAGCAGAGAGAGAGCAGAGAGGGGAAAAAGCAGAAAGTGGGCAGAAAAGAGGCAAAAGCAGAAAACAGGCAGAAAAGATGTGAAGACAGAAAAGGAGGAAAAAGCAGAAGTGGGTAGCAAAGAAACAAAAGCCGAAAAGGAGGCAAAAGCAGGAAACGGCCAGCAAAGATGAACAAGCCGAAAAGGAGGAAGAAGCTGAAAACGAGCAGCAGAACGGCTAAGCAGAAAAGGAGGCAAAAGCAAAAAACAGACATCAAAGAGGCAAAAGCAGAGAGTAATCAGAGAGAAACAATGCAGAAAAGAGCAGAGAAGGGGTAATGCAAAACACAAAGCAAAAAGAAAGCATGGCTGCAGGCGGAGCTGGGCAGGAGACATATTACTTGAAAACTGATATGGAGATCTGCTCAATGGGATCAGGCTGTAGCCTCTATTAAGGAGGTCCTGTGGGAAGGGAGGGATTCTGGGTGGTGGGAGGCAGGAAAAGGTGGCAAGTGGGCAGGAGCGGGAGGATGCAAGGCGGCATGGGTAGGATTGGAAAGAGGCACAAACACATGAATTGAACAAGACAGGAAGGGGTGAAAGCAGAAAACGAGCAGTCAAAGAGGCAAAAGCAGAGAGATCAGAGAGAGAAAAAAGCAGAAAATGGGCTGAAAAAGAGGCAAAGGCAGAATAAGGAGCAACAGCAGAAAACAAGCAGCAAAAGAGGCAAAAGCAGAAGAGTAGACAAAAGCAGAAGCAGGCAGCAAAGAGGCAAAAGTAGAAAAGGAGGCAAAAGCAGAAATGGGCAGCACAGAGGCAAAGCAGAAAAGGAGGCAAAAGCAGAAAATGGGTGACAAAGAGGCAAAAGCAGAGAGAGGCCATATAGCAATGAGCAGAGAAGTGGTTAAAGCAGAACACGGAGCAGAAGGAAATCACAGCATCACACTGAGATGGACAGAAGACCTGTTGCGGGGGAGCTGGCACGAGTACCCACTCAATCGGGTCACGCTGCAGCCTCCATTAAGTAGGTCCTGGGGGAGGAAGGGGCAATTGGGTGGTGTGAGGGAAGGGTGGGAAGAGGGCAGGTGGGCAGTGAGGCAGCGAGAGCAGGAGTGGAAAGAGGCTCAAATGCAGCAAATGATCAGGTCAGGAACAGGAAGGGGAAAAAGCAGAAAATGGGCAGCAAAAGAGGCAAAAGCAGGGAGAGATCAGAGATAAGAAAAAACAGAAAAGAGGGGAAGGCAGAAAAGGGAGCAAAAGCAGAAACTGGCAGAAAAGAGGCAAAGGCAGAAGAGGAGGGAAAAATCAGAAGCGAGCATCAAAGAGACAAAACGAGAGAGAAGCAACACAGAAACGAGCAGAGAAGAGATTAATGCAGAACATGGAGCAGAAGGAAAGCATGGTGGCACGTAGAATTTGACAGGAGACCTGTCACAGGGGGTTGGCCCGAGGACCTGCCACAGACTATAGGGAATTTGCATCAGTCTTGCATATTGTCTACTAATTTTAATTCTGGCAGTGGGGTTAGTGTACAGTAGAGCAATCATTTTCAGAAACTGGGCACCAAGCACCAATCAACATAGGACTATTTGCAAAGAAGACCATTTAAAAGTATTAAGCAACTTTTCAACATCTAGAAGAGCTGCTATTGCATTCAACCATGAGTCAACATGATGCAACATGATCATCAAGGTGAGAAAGTTAAAAGCAGTAGATCTCTGAGTGATAAACCTGGCTTAATCTAGTAATACCAGAAATTGCTTAAGTGGTTGCATGCATTGAGCTAAGATTTTGGGGAAGATTTTGTAATCTGTTTTCAGTAGGGACAGAGGCCTATATGAGGCACATAATGTGTCTCACCTGGGCTTCAGAAACATGGAAACCATGGCTTCAAGAATTGTGGGAGGGAGGCGCCTTTTAGTTGTACCAGCATTGTGTAGTTCTAACAGCCTAGGAGCTAAATTGGCAAATTCCTTCTACAACTAGTAGGAGACTGTTGCTCCAGGGGCATTGCACCTGGATAAGTCCTTGATGGTGGCTTTGGCATCTTCCACCATTAACGGAGAGTTGAGGAGCTCACACACCTCACTCTCAACCCTGGCTAAAATCACAGTATCTAAATATGCCACTATCTCACCTGGTGGGCACTGGAACCTGGATGTGGTCCACGTAGTACCGCAAAAAAGCTCTGATGATGTCTGAACAGTGCAGATACAATAGTATCAATGTGTGTTTTTTATGCAGGGGATGTCTTCAGCAGTTCTAATAACCTATGCCACCCATCGAAGGACTGTCGCCTTTGCCGAATTGACATGCATGCACGAGTGCCTTGAGAGAATCTCTTGATCCAAAACTTCTCGGAACTCCATTAATATTTCCTGGAATTTACCCAATGTAATTTTTAATTTAGTTTGGGCATTTTAAAGTTTAAACTTTTTAAATTTCATGTTCGGGCAGTGTTGGACCTGGCTTTTTGACAGGGTCATCCCCAAACTTTTTTCCTCCTTCCTCCTATTTTTTCTGACCTGTTGTTGTTGGCTTTTGACCTCTGGGCACTTTACCACTGCTAACCAGTGCTAAAGTGCATATGCTCTCTGTGTAAACTGTACTATTGATTGGTTTATCCATGATTGGCTATTTAATTTACTTATAAATCCCTAGTAGAGTGCACTATATGTGCCTAGGGCCTGTAGATTAAATGCTACTAGTGGGCCTGCAGCACTGGTTGTGCCACCCACTTCAGAAGCCCCTTAACCTTGTCTCAGGCCTGCCATTGCAAGGCCTGTGTGTGCAGTTTCACTGCCACTTCGACTTGGCATTTAAAAGTACTTGCCAAGCCTAGAACTCCCCCTTTTTCTACATATAAGTCACCCCTAATGTGTGCCCTAGGTAACCCCTAGAGCAGGGTGCTGTGTGGGTAAAAGGCAGAACATGTACCTGTGCAGTTATATGTCCTGGTAGTGTAAAACTCCTAAATTCGTTTTTACACTACTGTGAAGCCTGCTCCCTTCATAGGCTAACATTGGGGCTGCCCTCATACATTGTTGAAATGGCAGCTGCTGATATGAAAGGAGCAGGAAGGTCATATTTAGTATGGCCAGAATGGTAATACAAAATCCTGCTGACTGGTGAAGTCAGATTTAATATTACTATTCTAGAAATGCCACTTTTAGAAAGTGAGCATTTCTTTGCACTTAAATCTTTCTGTGCCTTTCAATCCACGTCTGGCTAGGTTTAGTTGACAGCTCCTTGTGCATTCACTCAGACACACCCCAAACACAGGGTACTCAGCTTCACTTGCATACATCTGCATTTTGAATGGGTCTTCCTGGGCTGGGAGGGTGGAGGGCCTGCCCTCACACAAAGGACTGCCACACCCCCTACTGGGACCCTGGCAGACAGGATTGAACTGAAAGGGGACCTGGTGCATTTCTTAGCCACTCTTTGAAGTCATCCCCTCTTTAAAGGCACAATTTAGTATAAATCAGGGCCTCTGCCATACCTCATCAGACACTTGCTGGAGAAGAAACCTGAACCAGAAACTGCATCCTGCCAAGAAGAACTGCCTGGCTGCCTAAAGGACTCACCTGACTGCTTTCTACAAAGGACTGCTGCCTTACTGTTGCCCTGCTGCCTTGCTGAACTCTTGTCTGGCTGTAAAAGTGCTTTCCAAGGGCTTGGATAGAGCTTGCCGCCTGTTCCCTGAAGTCTCAGGACCAAAAAGACTTCTCTTTTTCATTTGGACTCTTCGCGCGCTGAAAATTTCTATTCACAGCTTGCTTCACGGCGAGAAAAATGCCGCACACCGGCGCTGATTGACGCGACGCCTTCGGGGCAAACCGGAACTTGGACGCACGGCCTCGCAAGGACAACGCCTCCCGACATCCAGAGGGGAAATCGACGCGATACCTGCCGTGAGATCGAAACTTCGACGCACAGCCCCGCGGAACGACGCACAGCCGGAAAACAAGCCGAAGAATCCACGCACAGACCCCGGGACATCTGGTAATCCCGCGACCCACAGAAAGAGACTGTCTGCGCGCCGGAAAACAACGCACAACTTCCCCGAGTGAAAAAGAACGACGCAAGTCCGTGTGTGCAGAGGAGAAATCGACGCACACACCATTTTTCCACGTATCTCTTCTTCTGCGGCCCTTTGCGGAGATTTTCCACTCCAAACCAGGTACTTTGTGCTTGAAGGAGACTTTGTTTGCTTTTTTAAAGACTTGAGACACTTTATATCACTTTTTAGTGATATCTTTACAAATTCATATTGCATCTTTGATCGTTTTGACCTGCAAATACCAAGATAAATATTTTATATTTTTCTAAACACTGTGTGGTGTGTTTTTTGTGGTGCTATATTAAGGTATTGTATGACTTGCTGCACAAATGCTTTACACATTGCCTTCTAAGTTAAGCCTGACTGCTCGTGCCAAGCTACCAGAGGGTGGGCACAGGCTAATTTTGGATTGTGTGTGACTTACTCTGACTAGAGTGAGGGTTCTTGCTTTGACAGAGGGTAACCTGACTGCCAACCAAAAACCCCATTTCTAACAGGCAGCTAACATACTGTGAAGGAATTTGTGAATATCTGCTTCCTTAGAAATACAGATCTTGCTTCAGTATACCTTGGGAGCTTCCATTAGTCCTCAACCTCCAGTAGTTCCATCAAAAATATTGCTAGATGGCAAATTTGATCACATGGCAGAACACAGAATCACACAATTCATATTCCTTCATCCTCCAATTGGCAAAGCGGGGAGGTGGAGGAGGATCCTTCACATTGAGTATGACCTGTGAATAGACTGACAGTGTTCTGTGCATGATGCCGACATCAAATCTCCCACACCTTAGACATGATAGCTCAAGATAGTAGCCACAAGTTGATGTAGGAGGACATATCATGCACAGGAGACCATACGAGAGTAATAGGTATATAAAATTTCCATCAGATGAAGACCCTTCCATACACTTTTCAATGAGTATTACTACCCTGTGAGAATAAGTTGAATAGGAAGAGAAATACCGATGGGAGCCCCACAAGGTTGCAAACGTAGGACTAGTAGATGGTGATAAATGAGTCTCTTGAAGCAGGGCTATGTCAATATTTTGTCTGTTCATGCAGGGCGTTGGAACCAAGACTAATATATTGACCTTGTCTTTGTTAATGGATAAGCAATCGCTCAATAAGCAATCAATGTGTCTCTGTTTTGTCAACTTTAAATTGACTTTCGATACAGGGAATCAGAATTTGCTTTGGAAAAAAAATTATATTATTGGGCATTCCACCTGGCCTTCACAAATCAATTCAGCTTCTTTACACAAATATCTAGTTGATGGCACGAGTTGGGAGTGGACCAGTATTGTCAAGGAAAATGTATACTATCCTACTTATTTAATTTGTTTTTAGCAGATCTATCAACTGAACTTAACACAGTTAATTCACATGCGCCCAGGATAGGGCCCATGAGTAGTTATAATCTGCTGTATGCAGATGATATTATTCTCATTAGCCAAACTAAGATTGGGGTACAAAGACTCATTTGAAAGTTATCAGATTATTTGCAGAAAATTGGGTTGATAATTAACTTAAATAAGATGAAGGTAATGGAGTTTAGCCATAGGACTAATAAAAATTATAGATGATATTTAAACGGAGAACAGGTGGAGGAAGTTCGAGTTTTTAGATATTTGGGAATATTGTTTGATGAACCTGGATGTTTTATTCATGCCATTGGGATTGGCGTTTTCTTCCTCAAAAAGATCTTTGACTGGCCCTAGCATCTCACCATTATTAAAAGTGATAGCAGCCAAATTGGTACCAAGCTTAACTTATGGTAGTAAAGCGCTTTGTGGATGAGATACAGTATGCATAAATACTATAATAACAAAAGTGTATAGGCAGTTATTCTGCCTTCTGAAAACTGCATCCCCAGCACAAATACGATTGGAGTTTGGGCAAGTCAACCAGATAATAGCTAGGAAAGGGGTCTATGCGAAGACTTGGTACAGAATAAGAATGAGTAAGAAGAATGAATTGTGCCAGGCTATGTAGCTAGAACTTCAGATAAGCAGCGGGACCCCCGCGTCCCTTTATCTGGAGCTGTCAATAAATGATTTGGGTTTGCATGATATTTGGGAAAGTGCTCAACTATAGCATGTTTTAAGAGAGTAGTAAACAGTAATATGAAGAGGTTGTCTTTGCTGAAAGGTAAAGAATTACTATCAAAAAGATCACAAGCCTGGGGGATGTTGAATTAATATAAGTTCCTCTGAAATCTGCTGTATTTTGAAGCTGAATGGTCCTTTGTTTTAAAAATAGGCTTTTTACATTTTGAATTGGGAAAGCTGGCTGGTGAAACAAGTAAGGCCTTTAGAGAAAGGGAGACCTCGATGGAGAGTTGTAGGTTATGTAAGGATGGAAGAATGAATCTTATAAACTTTCTATGTATCTGTCTTGCCCTAGCGCAAAAAAATACGATTTTTGTTAAAATTTATTTTTAACTAACGGGGAATACGTACATGTAGACAAGTGGTAATTGCATATCTTAAACCAAAGGATCCAATATTGAATTACTGTATGGTTAAATTACTAAAAGCGGCAGAGAAGAATATTGTAATAAATCAGAGTGTATCCTCTCTGCCGCAGCATGTCAGTGAATAAAAGTTACATCTATTAAGCAAATTAATTGCTTTAGTAAATCTGCACAAATGCTAACTTTAGATTGGATTTGGACAACCGTACTTCATAAAATTGTCAACTGCTACGGATAAATGTTTTTTTATCTTTACTTAAGATGGTGCAAACGGTCAGAAGTAAGTAACACAGCATGGGTCATGTCAAGAATAACTTTCTACTTAGTTGTATAAGGCAATAAAAGAGCAGCAAAACAATTGAATGGACTGTGTGACTCAAATTAAAACATTTGTAAGTTTGTCCTAGTATAACAAATTGAGAAGTGAAAATGTGTTTTCACTCTTCTCAGTTCTGCCCATTTGTTGGCCAATGTGGACAACTGATCAATATTTTTTTTTTAAAAGGATATCCTTATGACAGTTTTTACAGAGGGTATAGGGAATTCATTTTAGAGGGTAGTCGATTTCATTTGAAATGGTCTATTTTTTTTTTTTCAAGAGAATGCAATGTTTAATATGTTTTTATAGATGGCTGAAATGTATGCTTTTATTGAGATAAATGTGAATGTATTTGTGGGGTAATGGTTTTTATTAAGTGTACAATAAAATAAAGTAATTCATTAATTGTCTGTCCAAGTAAAACCATTACCTCTTTGCTTGGGCTATTCAGCCCTTTGATATACAAGCTAAGGCATCGAACTGTTAGGCCTACAGGATCTAAACAGGGTCATGATCATACAAAATGCTGCGGTACAGAGAGAGCTTACAATCCAAGACTGCCTTTGGAAAAGTCCCTAGGTACCACCATGAGGAAGCAATGAAAAATCAAAACATTCCCAAAACTCATACCCCTCCTCCACCACCCATGCCCATCGCAAAAGTCAGTGAACAACCAAGAAAGGATGTACAAAAAACAAACACCCTCTACAGTATCAAACATCAATACCATATGTACGATCCACGCATGGGGAGCACTATGGTGTGCACACCGGTTCTTGGAAAACCCATAACAGTACTAGAAAATGTTAATCCCTTTGTCTATCAGTAGTCCACCATAAGGTTAAAAGTATGCATATTGAGCCATGAGGCAAGTGACACAAACTGAACAAATAGTTAAGAGATACTCAGCCAGTAGGCAACAAAAACCTATGAAAGTGTGTGGAAGGATGCTAAAACAATATCAGCCATGGAGGAAGTGAGGAGAGAATAGAGGAGTCACTCTTTCTGACAAGAATACAGTATAAATGTCACAGTCAACAACACACTATAGAGAACTAATGAGTGAGAAGGGAGAAAGATGAGGATGCAGCCTTATGACACACAATGAACCCACATGTAATCACAGAAGTCAATAATTATTAGAAAGGATAGAGTCACTGTGTGCAGGGCCTTCCCTAGAGGAGGTCGGGATACCAGTTATCCAATTTAACAGCGTCTTTGTGCTTAATATGAACATTGATAAACTTCAATGCTGAGTCTGATTGGACAAGAAAGTGTGTTTTCCCGCTGTGCTCCTCCCTCAAGTGAGCCGGAAACAGCATATATTCTTTGATGGACCTTGCATGCAGAAGCATCTTAGCGTCTTGGATGGATCTCTAAGCCACTTGAACTGCTGGTAAAAGGCCACAGAGAAGCCAGAATAAAGGAGATTGAGGGTGGCTTTGTAGAGTCAGAGAACTTGATCCCTGTCTTTGTAATTTAAAAGTCTTTTTATGATTCGTCTTGGGCTTTGCTGATTAATGGGTTAAGGGCCAGGGAGCGAAAAATGTGCTCAACTGTGTGAACGGCAGAGAAGGATTCGTGGCCATAGAGCAACTTCCCAAATTGCTTCACAAAAGGTTACATGTTGACAATGTTAGTAGATTCCACCTCACCCATGATGTAAATGTTGTTACAGTAATAACATCCCCATTCTTTGCCCTAACCTCCTGAAGTTCATGAACCTGTCAAACAAGCGTATGTGTTGCCTGCTGTTGCAAGTCTTCCTTGTCAGATAGTCTGGCCTCAGCATGTGTGAGTCTATGATCCTGCTTATCCCTTAATTCCTGAAAGAGATCCACTTGGCTCATCTGAGTGTCAATCTTACTATTAAAATATTGAAGACTCTTCTTAAAGTCATGTAAGAGCACAGTAAGATCGGTAGTAGCAAGGTACGGTGAAGATAATTGAGTCAACAACTGGAAAGGTAGCCTGCCTTTGTCTAGCTACAATTTGGACTGTTTATGTTCTGATTTACCTATTGCGACACCTTCCAAAACAAGAGACTCAAGAGGGGATATCACCGATTCTGACCAATTTTTTAGCACAGCACACCGAATTCCAAAGAAACCAAGGTGGGTCAAGAGGCACCTAAAGGACTGTAGCTCTGTGTGGGAAAGTAGAGGTTCAGCTGGTCGGAGGTTGAAGCGACTACTGATTTCAGGGCCCCACAAGCAGCATACTCCTGTGTGGACTATCAAATCAGGCAGCGATGACAAGAGAAGTGGGCAGCACCTTTAGGCACACCATGCAAGTAAAACCTCATACATCATACACTAATTAGGATGTCACAATGTCCCAGTCCTGTGCACTCAGTCTATATGGTGCTGTACAGTATATTAAATAAAGTATGACACAACACAGGTGCTTCCACTCCAGCACTAGTCACATGGTGCACAGGATAGTGGGTGGCCATTCACTGGCCCCACAGTAATCCGTCCGATAGTGGCAGCAAGATAAGATCAGCCACGACTATACAACCTTGCCTCACAGATGGTATCTAAGGAGCACTAGCCAGAATGGCAGCTTGTATAAGCAGATCGCATCTCGCTATTGCCTCTGGTCCAAAAACAAGCTTGAGTGTGGGGGGAGGGGGAATGTCTTAAACCCCCTACCTGGTAGTCACCAGGGGCCAGATGTAGGAAGATATGATTTTGCGACTTGGAAATTGCGAGTCGGTGCGACTCTCAATTTGCGAGTCGCAAAATCATATGCAGAATGGTGTCCATGACACCTGCGAATCGCAAGGGGGTCGCAAAGACCCACCTCATTAAAACTAATGAGGTGGGTAGCAATTTGCGACCCCCTTGCGCTTCCCTGCACTCACACAGATGGTGGCCTGCTGAAGACAGCAGACCTCCATGTCTGTGACTGCTTTTTTAATGAAGCAGTTTTTTTTTTTGTATTGCAGCCCGTTTTCCTTAAAGGAAAATGAATTGCAATACAAAAGAAAAAATGAAACCATTTGGATTAGTTTTTTCAGAGTAGGCAGTGGTCCATTGGACCACTGCCTGCTCTGAAAAAATATTAATGGCGACACTCACAAAGGGGAAGGGGTCCCACAGGGATCCCTTCCCTTTTGTGAATGAATTAGCACCCAGTTGACATGGGTGCTAACTGCGAATTGCTTTGATAACGCGTTCGCGTTCATAAAGCAATTCTGCTTCGCGGTGCGAATCGTAAATAGGAAGGCCACTTCCTATTTGCGAGTCACGTCCCTATTTTGCAAGTCAGTACCGACTTGCAAAATGGGAATGTGCATTGTGATGCGCATTTTGCATGGCGCAAACTGCGAATTTCGCAGTTTGCGCCATGCAAAACGCTTTGTACATGTGGCCCCAGGTTCTGCGTAGTTCATGACACCAAAGAAACCACAGGAGCACAAGTCAGACCCAAGGGAAGGACCAAGCACTTAGCAAACAAAAGTACGGCATCACCATGACTCACGACTGTGGCAAAACCAGTCACAAGGCCATGCTCAATGCGCCCCAAGAAGGAGTGCGGGAGGCACAGTTGTCCCATGGTAAATGCCACTGAGTTGGCCGCCCCACAGCAGTCCCCCAACCGGGACTGGTCCTGGTCAGGTTTCCGGGCACTGCTCTTAAGGTATAAAATTCAATTGCTGGTGGTCTGTAGAGGCCAGGAAAGCAACTTCATAGAATTGAACCAGCAGATCGCGAATTTCAGGTCGCAATCTTGGATTTCACATGTCTGGTGCCCCCTGAGATCGACACCGTAAAAGCCTACACTGTGTCATTGCGTGATAAAGTGATTTCTAATAATTTGTGCCTCAGTTACAAATACATCAGTGAAGTAGACCGAAATGCCTCAAAAATATCATAAATTACACTATGCAATTGCTGCTCTATATTGGCTTTCGACTCCAATCTCAATATTTGGTGCTCGGGCATGGAGGGGTGAATGGATTTTGAAAACAAAGCTCTGTTTCTTAGTGACTGAGTAATAAAAGTATTTTGTAAATGCATTGTGTATGTAAAAAAATCATCATAGCCTGCCTATGGCTAAGGCGCAGCTGATTAAGGAGCATTCATTTTCTATCTGAACGTGTGTAGCGTTTAATTAAAATGCCAAATGTGCTTGCAAACAGCAGACAAATTAAACCAGTGAAGCATGAAATATGTGAATGGAAAGCGAAGGAAACTGTAAGCAAAGCTATCAAGTAACTGTGGTTGATAAAGATTACAAAAGAACCGATTACAGTTCATAGCTCAGGCAAGAAAAAAATGAATGCACGGATCACATAGGTGATTTAGTGAGAACGGTATGAGGGCTAGGATAGACAGAGCACTGGCAGGATCACGGTCGCATAATAAATGAAATATGCGTTACCCTTTTGACAGGGGCCTAATTATGAGTACACCAGAGAAATATGCGATAAGATTCGATGCCCCTGTTTTTTTATTTTTCAGGGGCGATAATTGTATGCAATGACATGCTTCCCCATTCATATAGGGAATAAAATGCACGTTTTGTACGTTCTGTACCAAAATCCGCATGTTCTCTCTTTACGGGTCCTTAATAGTTCACTCATTTCCAGCTCATTTTGCCTGTGGACATTTAGCACGGACTTACTAAGGGGGTCATTCTGACCCTGGCGGTAAAATCCGCCAGGGCCAACGACCGCGGGAGCACCGCCAACAGGCTGTTCAGAGTACATGATAGTGATTCCAATAGGTATTGAGATTTTGCAGGACCAAAAAGATTCTATTCTATTCTATTCCTAAAGTGCATGGCTACCCACAAAGGATGTCCCAGTGCTGAAACATTATTTTGGTTGCATATCCTTGAGCATACATATTAGCTGAAAAGAGAAGCCTGCAAAAGTTTTCTGAATCTTAATTCAGACTCAATTCTTCTTTTTCTAGCGGAATAGAGTTCCAGAGTCTAGGAACAAGTAGAGCGAATGAGCGTACTCCACCCCTGGTTCTCTTGATTCTAGGGACTACAAACAGGTGCTGGCTTGTGGAGCACAAAGTTATTGCAAGATTGTAAGGTCTTAACAATATTTGTATCAGCCAAAGCTCCTTCTTGTACATTGCTGGATGAGCAAGACAGAGTGACTTGAACTGAATTCTAGGACAACTGTGGCCGATTTGTGTATGAGGATTTTTAATATAATCCTGGTTGCGGGGTTTTGAATTACCTGGTGTCTTTTTACAACAGATTTGGGACCTCCACATATAAAGAGTTCCCTTAAGTCTTGAAATTTCCAGGCCTTACACAATCTCTCTTCATGAGGATTCCGGCAGCCATTTAAAAAAAATTCTCAGTGAGTATGCCGAAACAGTCTGATGCCAATTTCATTGGCCTGAACCTTTCTAGAGAGCTTGTTGAAGATCCCCAAACCCAGGGCTGAGTTCAGAGAAAATCTAGCCAAAACAACTCCATCCACTGGACAGCATTATTTCCCACCACTAGCAGTTCTGCATTGTCCACATTTAATTTCGAACTGCTTGCAGACATCCAGTCTACTACATGCCTTAAGCAGTTACTGAGTTGGTTGGATGTCTTTTCTCTATGGGGAGAAGGTGCGATGACAATTTGTGTATCGTCTGTGTAAGATACAATTGGGAAACCACAAGCCCTCACAATCTCTGCCAAAAGAAGAATATACAGATTAAACAGAGCTGGGTCTATTGATGAACTCTGGGGCACTCCACGTTTTAGAAAATGGGTTATGGACAAATTGGCTTCTTCACACACTTGAAACGTTCTATGTTCAAGGAAGGAGGCAATTCATTTTAGTGTTGTTCCAGGGCTGCCAGCTTTTTCCAGCCTTTGAACCAGGTCAGGCTGGGAGGCGGTATCAAATGCTGCTCTCAGATTTAGAAGAAATAAGGCTGCTGAGCCACCTTGATCCAGGATAGCTCTCAGCTCCTCCATGGTTGTAAGCAAAACCTTTTCTGTGCTACTTCCCTGGTCTAATGTCAGTCTGGGAATGATGTAAAATACAACTTCTCAAGATATAAAGAGAGATTCTTGTTCACAAACTTCACCAGGACTTAAGTAGGCCCTGGAAGGAGATTCATTGATCTGTAATTTTCACACTGTAGGTGGTCAGCAGAGGGATTTTTTAGACAAAGGCTTGATAATGATGTGTTTCCATAAAGGTGGGACAGGCTTGGCCTGTAGTGAATAATTGAACATGTCTATCAAAGTATACAACACTACTTTTCTACCTATTAACATTACATCTGGGGGGGCTAGGTCCTGTAGGGGGCCTGATAAGACTAATTTTAAAGGTTCTCCTGTGTCCTTCACAATAATTTCTGGAAAGACAGTTCGTATTTCCTTTGCTGCACTGATGACATGCAGCATCCGGAGAGGCTTAGTTACGCCACAATCCACTGCACGTGTGGTGATGATACAGTTTACCTTTTCCAGGAAGATCTTAGTAAGCATGTTAGATCTAGTCTCCAATGAAGGAGGGCCAGACTGAGCTTCAGCTGGTTTCATCAAGCTGTTCACCAGATTAAACAGTTCTTTGAATAAGTTTAACGTGTTATCAATCTTAGCAAAGAGATAGCCAACTCTAGTTTCCCTAATTGGGTACTGATATTTTTGGATGGCTTTCTTATAGTTATCATTACAGAATTCATCATATTTTTTCTCCATGCCCTTTCCAGGTTATTCCAGATCTATTTCCAAACATAAGTTCCAATTTCTGATTCACAGAAGCAACATCAGTGGCATTTTAGCTTGGCACTAGGGATGTGCAAATAAGAGAATGTATCACTATTTTTGAATTTCCATATACGCACTTTTAGTTAGTGGTGGGATTACTCCATAATTGTGCACCTGGTGAACTCTCCCCATTTGTAATTTTTATAGATTTGAATACTCCTTGCAAACTATGACTGTTAGTTACCCCTTGATAGACCCGACAGCCTTAGGGTGCACGCCTATCGTTTTGCCTGCCTCCCTCCACTTTTTGGACACTGTTTTTGCTGGTCTTTAGACTCTGCGCACTTTACCACTGCTAACCAGTGCTAAAGTGCATATGCTCTCTCCCTTTAACCATGGTAACATTGAATTATACCCAATTGGGCTATTTAATTTACTTATAAGACCCTAGTAGTGTGCACCTAGTAGTGAGCCCTAGGTAACCCATAGGGCAGGGTGCTGTGTAGGCAAAAGGCAGGACATGTACCTATGAAGTTTACATGTCCTGGTAGTGTAAAACTGCTAAATTCGTTTTTACACTGCTATGAGGCCTGCTTCCTTCATAGGTTAACATTGGGGCTGCCCTCATACATTGTTTAAGTGGTAGCTGCTGATTTGAAAGGAGTAGAAAGGTCATATTTAGGATGGCCAGAATGGTGATATAAAATCCTGCTGACTGGTGAAGTTCGATTTAATATTACTATTTTAGAAATGGCACTTTTAGAAAGTGAGCATTTCTCTGCACTTAAATCTTTCTGTGCCTTACAATCTACATCTGGCTGGGTTTAGTTGACCGGTCCTTGTGCATTCACTCAGACACCCCCCAAACACAGGATACTCAGACTCACTTGCATACATCTGCATTTTTAATAGGTCTTCCTGGGCTGGGAGGGTGGGGGGACAGACACTTTGATGTTAAAGGACAGTAGCCTGCCCTCAAACAAAGGTCTGCCACACCCCCAACTGGGACCCTGGCAGACAGGATTCAACTGAAAGGGGACCTGGTGCACTTCTAAGCCACTCTTTAAAGTCTCCCCCACTTCAAAGGCACATTTGGGTATATAAACAGGGCCTCTGCCCCTTCCAACTCAGACAGCTCCTGGAGAAGAAAGTTGTAACCAGAACCTGCATCCTGGCAAGAAGATCTGCCTGGCTGTCAAAAGGACTCACCTGACTGCTTTTTGTGAAGGACTACTGCCTTGCTGTTGCCCTGGTGCCTTGCTGCTCTCTGGCTGTGGTGAAGAAGTGCTCTCCAAGGGCTTGAATAGAACTTGCCTCCTGTTCCCTGAAGTCTCAGGACCAAAAGACTGCATCTCTTCAAGAAGGACTCCTTGTGCGGCAAAATTCAACACACAGCCTGCCCGAAATGACGCACAGCCTGCACCATGGTAAAAATGTCACTGCACGCAACCCGGGACAACGCAACCCGATTTCGCAATGAAAAGATCGACGCAGCGCCAGCGTAGTGACTGGAAATTTGATGCACAGCCCACTGGATCGACGCATAGCCGAGCCAGAACAATGCAGTCAACTTCCAGAGAGGAATCGATGCAGCACCTGCCGTTCAGTAGAAAATTCAACACAATGCCCACCGGATCGACGCAGCTTCTGTGACTTCATCCTGCCAGCGCAGGAAATCCACGCACCATCCCCGGGGCGTCTGAAAACTCCGCAACCCGAAGAGGATCCACGACCGAGCACCAGGAATCGATGCACAGCCATCCCTGCGTGAAAACTAAACAACACATCGCTGTGTGCGGCCCGAGAAATCAATGCACACCCCTTTGTTTCCACACATCTCTTCCTTTGCGGCCCCTTTGCACAGATTTTTCACGCAAACCAGGTACCTTGTGCTTGAAAGAGACTTTGTTTGCTTTAAAAAGACTTAAGACACTTTGGGGGTCATTTCAACCCTGGCGGTACAGGACCGCCAGGGCTGAAATGACGGAAGCACCGCCAACAGGCTGGCGGTGCTTCCAGGGTCATTACGACCGCGGCGGAAGCGGAAACTCTGTTTCCGCCCGCCGGCCCAGCGGGGATGTCATAATGGGCACCGCGGGAGTGCGGCCGCATTGGAGGCTGCACGGCGGTTACAACCGCCGCCCGCCAATGTTGTATTGAGGGCCTTTGTATCACTTTCCAGTGATATCTCTACATTTACTTATTGCATATTTGATTGTTTTGACCTGAATTTAACCAGATAAATATTATATATTTTTCTAAACACTGTGTGGTGTATTTTTGTGGTGTTATATGGTGTTATTGTATGATTTATTGCACAAATACTTTACACATTGCCTTCTAAGTTAAGCCTGACTGCTCAGTGCCAAGCTACCAGAGGGTGGGCACAGGATAATCTGGATTGTGTGTGACTTATCCTGACTAGAGTGAGGGTCCTTTCTTGGACAGGGGTTAACCTGACTGCCAACCAAAGACCCCATTTCTAACACCCCTGACAATTCCTTAAGAATTTCATGAAAACAAATGGTTGAGTCAAGATTCACACTACAAAACAGTTGAGAAAGGTAGCTTTCTTTTTAGATGAACGGTGAAATTGGTAGACTTTAAACTGTATACGCACGTTTGGCAAAGTATACTTCAGCCTTAACCTTTTATTGTGTGGCTAAGAAAGTCACTGACATTGCTTTTACTGTAGAATGGTTGACAAGCACTGGCAGGATGGTGCGACAAGACACAAACAAAGAGTTAGCAGACATTAGGCTCCAGTCACCACAGGGCAAGAGGTTTGAGGGGTCCTTGAAGCTTGCGTAGAAACCAAATCTGGATGGGCAGAGTGTGACCCATGCAGAGGGTGTTTTTCAATGCCTCTAGAAGCCTCCAGCTGCCATTGTGATTCTTTTCATAAGGGGTTGTGCCTCATCCTTTGCCTGTCAGGTGCCAGTTAGGGGTTGTGGATTGATGTGAATTATCTGCATTGGATAGGGACTGCCACCTTCTAGTAGTCTCCAATTCAACTTTTAAACCCCTACATAGGAAAGAACTGATGAGAAGGAGAGCTACAGAAGAAGAAAAAAAGACACACAATGGAGGGTCCCTTACCTGGAAAGGAAGGACTCTGGATTTGCACTTTCTGAGCTTTTTGTGAAATCTATATCCACAGCTTGTGACACAAGCTCCCCACCTCCCACTCAATGTCAGTAGAGGGATCCTGGAGAAAGGGGGTCTGATTGGTCTTTTGTGGACTAGTTCTATCTGTGGGTGTCCTGCAACTGCGGACTGCAGACTTCAGCTGAAAATAAATGAATCTTGTATGTGGTGAAGACTTTGCTGCTTGGGAGTACCGGCAGGGAGAGTGCCACCTTATGAACCATATAGTGGTTCTTCCAGGAAGACTCCCAGGTCAGGACACTACAAAGGGTTGGGATGGGCTGAAGGGCAAGTCCAGAACCTTAAAACATATTGTTGAGTAAAAGCAAAAAGCAGCATCAAGTGGTTGAAAAAGAGAAGAGGAATGCTTCAAGAAGCAACTATCATATTCTTAAATGTGAAGAGCACTCAAAAACACTTACAGTGGCTAAAACAAGCCACCAGGAGCAAAACAACACAAACCCTGTTTGATTTGGCCCAACAAGTCTGAAAATAGTTTAAAAAATGCCTACCCCTTTTATGGTGCACTGGGAACCCCTTGATAAGTGCCTGAGGCTCCGAAGCACCAAGTATAATATCTCATCCCAAGCTGCATCTTTGTTTCACTCCAGAGGAGTGTGTTGCTAGTTGTGTCCTACCATGAGACCAACAGGACCAGGCACATCATTGCGCTGTTAGAACAGAAAGCCCCATTAGACATGAAGGGGCTGGTCCATCAGTCAACATACGTCCCAAGAGACCCTTGGCCCTGCCCAAGTAATCCGTGGGAGGGGAGATCCTCACTGTATTAAGTACACCATGGGAGAAGAGATTCTCACTGTACTAAGTATACTGATGAGCTAACTCTTATTTCATTCCTTATCTCTGGACCAGGCTGTGCTGCAGCTGGAAGAATGGTGGGAGGAATAAGTACATCCTGGTCCTCATCCAGCACCCATGAGGGTGTGTGAGATGGGCAGCAAGCTGGTATAGGCGTCATGCGTTCCGCTCACAATGTGATGCCAAGTATTTATTGTAGGGGTGCCCTACAAGGGTATGGTCACCTGCTTTCAAATCTATACACCAAGTATACAGATCAAAACTCAGAAACAAAGAAGAAGGTTTCAGTTGTCCATGACCACTTCAAAGGGATTGCCACAGGTCTGAAAGCATGCCCAGATTTAAAATATACAGATTGTACCACCTGTGCTTGAAGAATGGCATAGGCACCACAGAAGTGTTAAATTGTGTTTTTTGTGTCAAAAGCAGTGGAGGGTACCCATAAGCCCCTTTGACTTTCAGAAAAGTCAGCAAGTCTCCCCGGGTATTGGGAGACTGGCCAGGTTTTTGTTAGGGGTGGGTGGTGAACTCCACTCTGCTCACGAAGTTTGCAGTGTTTTTCCCACTCCGTGCTCCACTTAGAGTGCATAGTTGCAGTTTTTTTCCTCGTTGCCAACGTTAAGTTGGTGACTGTGAGCGAGGAAAATCTTACTTCAGATCACGTCTCCTTGAGATTTCCCAACACGGGCGGACACAGATGGTTGCTCCTGCCTGCGTTGAGAAGCCTTCAGTCCACGTTGAGGAAGCTTCCACTCAAATAGAAAATCTACTGAAGTGGCAGAAAAGAAGAATCACCCTTTTGGGCTGCACGTGTTCCCATTCACGCTGATTTTACAGCATAAGACAAACACCAGGTGCTAAAAATCAGCACGAATGGCACAACCTAATGCAATATGCCGTACGTGGAACTCCGCAAACTCCGCCCAGGCCTAGTATTTGTTACATTCAAGAGCTTTAATGCTTGAACTTTTGGTGGGACAAAGGTGTGGGTTGAACTAATTAGGTTTCTGAATTCTCTGTGGTTGCCAGGTGACCTGGTTTAAAATGACGTTCTTTGACATGTGTAGTTTTTTGTACAGTTGTATATGAACATGATGTAAAGGCCATTGGTATTACCTTTTAACAGTCTAAATCAAAATATGTGCATCTTTCTCGGCGCATCCTTTAATTTTTATATCAGAATGCCCATATTTAATTGCTGAATGTATGGGAATACCCTGTGACAAAGCAGTAGACCTAAAATAGAATACACAATTTGCTTTGGGTATGTATGGGTATAATATGGTTTTCGGGCTTAAGGTCTGCTGGAGCTCAAATCATTATAGGTGCCTCAGAACTACTAGGTCTAGTCTGCAAATAGAGGGCTATTTGATTTTAGTGATCTTCCTTTAATGTGCACCCCCTGGAGTTACACAGCCCTTTAACGTGTCTTCATGTTGAATTTTCCATCTGCCATTGTGAATATATTGTAGTATAACATATAGGATTTAGATTTGAATGTACTATAGTACTTTTCATTTTCAAAAGAAAAATCATGAATTTGGCCATTGATTTATTGGGTATTATTTTTTGTGTTGCTAAGTTCCAATTTCTAGTTATCAGTTCCTCTGTCATTATGCATTGGACTATTCTGCCTCGGTAACAAGTGCTAAAAGCGATAATTGGTAACAGTAATGGTCCACCAAAGCGAGGCCTAAGATAAAAGAAGGAACTGGTTGTCACAATTTTGGCTATAACTTCTCATTTTCATGGGGCCTGTATTTATGTATTTCTCATACAGCCCAAACCTGTGAATGGGTCACCTGGAAAACTTTGCTACAAAATGAAGCATATTGGATGAGATAATTGGACTGCCTGTGATCAAGGGAGCTAAAAAAGACAATGGAATAAAAACACCCTTTTTTCACTGTCTTTTTTATATCTACTACTGGGTAGGGGATCTGAATTGTGATAAACAAGATATGGCTGCCTGTATAATATATTTCTAAACTCGGTGCACTTCTTTTTGTGCCTTTTTTGGCACATTTTTAAAATAGCTTTTTGGAAGAAGATGGGTTATTAGTTAACAGGGTTGTATGCCCCCTCAGGCAACAAACAAAATACTTGTGAGAGTGAACCACAAAAGTCACTAAATTAACCTGTGTTTAACCCTCTGGCAGCTTGGCACAATAACAGTCAGGCTTAACCCAGAGACAATGTGTAAAGTATTTATGCAGTATTAGAGTGAAAACACAACACAAGAAAAATCCCAGAGTAAATTAGAAATGTAGAGAAAATTGTAATAAATAAAATTATACCAGAACAAATTGTGACTTAAAATCTGAGTTTATGATTACGATTATAGAGGATTTTTAAATTACAATTATTTTCAGAGTAAACTAACCTTCACTATTCACTATCTGTTCACTATTCAAAGTTATCACTTATTAAGCATAGAAAGTTAACCCATTATTAGTCAGAGCGAAAGATAGGCCTCACAGATTTGAAAAATGGCTGTGACGATTTCACTGCCAGGACATGTAAAACTTAAGCATACATGCCTTACTTTTTAAATACAGTGCATCCTAGCCTATGGGCCTACCTAGGTGACATTTAAATATTCAAAAGGAAGGTTTAGGCCTCGAAAAAGGCTTAAAATGGTTTAAAACTGCCCTATAGTCTGCAGAAGCAGGCCTAAGAAATGTATGAAAGGGCTACTTTAGAGAGTGGCAGAATGAGTGCTACAGGCCCACTAGTAGCCTTTAATTTACAGGCCCTGGGTGCATGTAGTATCATATACAAGGGACATACAAGTAAATTAAATGCGCCAATTAGGTGTGCACCAATTTTGTCATGCTTAGAGAAGAGAGCACAAACACTATACCACTGGTTAGCAGTGGTAAAATGCACAGTCCTAATGTCAACAAAACAATTCAGCAAAACAGAGAAGTGGAGGCAAAAAGATTCACAGAATACCATGCCAAGGATGTAAAGACTAACACTTTTTGTTTTGTTGCACTCACTTTATTGAGGGAATTTTGACACAGTTATCTTTTGAAATAAAATGTTGAAAGCTTGTTTTAAGTTGTTTTTTTTTGTGTGGGACGCTGCTTGCTCCACCATTCAGTCCCTTTTAAATAACTTTGATTCAAGATTTAATTTATTTAAAAAATGCAATCTGACGAAACACCTGCTCCTTTTTTGGCTTTCATTGCACTGACGTCAGGTTTGTTGGGCTCTTGCCATGTGGAAAGAGGCAATATTGTTTGCAGGGGCGGGTGTCCACCATGTTTTCCTTGCATCAGTGGGACAAGTTGCTGACAACGGTTTGAGTTAATGTGCTAGTTGTCCCTGGGCAAGTGATTGACGGGGCAGCTGAATAAAACTGATTGGGCTGCGAGGTCGCATCACCAGCATGCCAAAGGCACTGTTCTCACATAACATCAGCCATGCTGCCTATTTAATGGCAGAGGCAGGCCATAGTTCTAAAGTGAGATTGGACATTGGACTTATGTTGATTGGGACTGAAAATTGTGAAAGTCCGAGTAAGGTGGCTAACGGTTATAACCATACACAAGAGTCATGGCAGCCAGCTTGGAGAGAGTTGCTGCAAAGAATAAGTAGGCAAAAGTTTTTACGCTTTCAGTTACCAAGGAGGGGGCATTGGGTTTCAGGGGCAAAACATCTATTACATGATCAACAAAACTATGCTTAAAGGCAGGGGAGGAAAGGAGGGAATAGAATGTGCTGGTTAAGGCATGATCAGCAGTTGGCCATGCCTCTGAAATATATGAGCTTCTAGTATCTGGGTCTTTGGTTGCATTGTTTATCACTGAAACATGCTAACAGATACCAATATTCTAGATGTAGAGGCTATGTTCCCTTCTGGGTACAACATCATGCACTACTCCCATCCTAACTGTTGAGGGAGTGGGGTGGTGAATATATCACAGTATACATTTTCCTTTAGGGTTTTACCTATCCCTGACTTCCAGAGATTGTAGGTTTCTCAGTTCATACCTCTACCTCTGTATAATTTCACATCATGAACTGCTACTGTCTGCTGGACCAGTTGAGGGACTTTAATATCCTTGCAGATCCTCCTCTGAGCCCGACAGCTGACAAACGTGTTAATGGCATGGGATGTGTTTGGTTTAGACATGGTTGTCCAGGGCTCCACTCATATTAAAGGCCGTTTGCTGGATCTAATCTTCAGCCCTAGTGAACTCCTTATCTGTAGAGGAAAAGTTCCATTGAGGTTGAGAGACCACTCGTTGACATAGTTTTATATCAAGGTCATGTCCAAAAGCATGGACAAAAAGAAGCCTATGTCCACCTTTCAGTGGAAGCGTCTGTGGACTAAATTAGTCATCCCAGGCTTTATTCAGTAGAGTTGGGACTCTGACCTCATAGGATGTCCTGAATCAGCACCCGAAGAATACATAGGTTACAATGAGTGAGTAGAATCAGTCTTAGATACAATGGTGCTCTAATATATCTTTAAAAATGTTAGATTCACTCCCACTGCTCTGTGGTACACAGTACTCTAGAGGCAGGTGTTAGAAAGCCCCTCTTTTGACATGGTTAGCCCCCCCCCCACACTTTTTACCAGGAACATGATATGGTTTTGACCTGTAGGTGTCCTGGGGCCCTGCTAAACAGGTTCCCAGGACCAGATCTCTTCCCCTCAAACTATACTCTGATTGGCACTTCAGCCACCCTTGTAAGGACCTAGCAAATGGTGCCCCTGGTACCAAGGGCATGGGTACTTAAGAGGGCCCCCCAGAGGTGCAGCACCAAGTGTGCCACTCTGAGAGGTCCCACAACAGCCTCATGCAAACTGCCATTGCAAGTGCATGACAAGGTGTACCCATAGTTTCAAACTCAAGATTGTACTCATCATGGGTGCCATGTCCACTAACACTGCATGCAATATAGGCAAGTCACCCCTCTGGCAGGCCTTACAGCCCTAAGGCACCATAAAGCATCTGAGGGCATATTTGCATGAGCAGCTATGCCCCTGCCGTATTGTTGCCAATTCCCAGACATAGTAAGTTCCCTAGCTACATGATGGCCTCTCTGAGCCCAGGGTTGCTTGGTATCAGACAGCTCAGAGTAATAAATCCACACTAATGCAGTGTAGGATTTCTTATAGAATGTGCCCAAAGGGCACCTTAGAGGTGCCACCTGTAAAAACAGCTGCAAACTGGTCACACACTCTGCCCAAGGCAGGCGCGCTGCTCCTGTGGTCAGCCCCAAAGGCTTTGACGCCTTTGAAATCTGACCCACACATCCTCTGCTAACAGTTTTACCCCCATTTTGGGCAGGAAACTTTGCAAGAATAGGAGTGGCTACCCTCAGCCTGTACTATCCCTCAGGTGTTGCAGGCATAGTGACCACTTCATTTCATTTTCTTCCATCTTGGATGGCAGTCAAAATAGCCAATCAGGGTCAGGGATATGTCCCCTTCCCACAGGAAGTGGTCACTTAGTGGGTGTAGCCACCCTAAGGTAAGTGGCCCATTTGCCACCACCATGTACCCCCCCTAATGCCCCCTAAATGCAATATTTAGAGGGCATCCCCGGACCAAGAACTTTATATTGAATGGACAGAAAGGACCAGGACAAAGAAGACCAAAGGCACAAGAACTGAATTCCTGCTGCACAAAGAAAAAGGCACTAAACCCTACCTGGTGCTCCAAGGACTCAACCACCCCCACTGAGGTGTTGCCTAGAAACCCAAAGGAACAAAACCACAGAGCACTTCCAGCCTTCTGTAAATAGCCAAGAACCTCCCTCAGAGTGAAGGTATCACTCTCCTGCACCCTGCTGGCAACAAACCCATAAAGTCTGGCTTATTGACCTGCTGCTGACCAATGACTTGGTTATAGCAGCATAGCCAAAAACTGTGCAACAGCTCCAGAGAACAAGCCCTACTGCTGTGCCAAGTTTGGTGACACTAGGACTTTGTAGAGCTGTGGCATACCAGTACCTGGGGTACTGGACACCCAACATTTGACAACCAAAAGCAGAGTCCATTCCGGACTCCCAAAAGCACCAGAGCAAGCACCAGTTGAGGGACTTCAGGACACCCATGAACCACACTCTTAGTAGCCCTGCTGACCTGGAATCCACCCTCAAAGCTGCCTGCCCCTGACAGTGAGGGCTCCAAAATGCACAGTGCCTGGCTGACCTTTCTGCACTGCACCCAGCCTCCCTGGCTCCCTCACCAACAACCCAGCTGTGCTCTTGTGGTCCCCAAGCCCTTGTGAACTCCCCATGCCAAGGGACCCAGCAGACTTAACTTTAAGTCCATCTGTGCAGTGTGTTTCCAAGTGCCCTCCTTCTCTTCTGTGCCCCAGCTCCAAGACCTTCAGCTGATGCTCCCGCTTGAACTGGGAACCTTCTCAACTTTTCCAGTTCGACCATTAGAGCGCTCCACAACCTCGACCTAAAAACAGAAGGTGACACTTTTGAGAACATTGCCTGATTTTTTATGCTTTTTTAAAGTTGTTCCCATTGATTCCTGTGGTGCATAATTACACACAAAAACAGTACATTTTCTAACCTTTGAAAAATCATAACTAAAAAAAACCTTACTGGAGAACAATGATCTTCGTCTTCAAAATTTCATAAAAATCTAAAGTATTTTTATAAATGGGTCTCAAGTCATTCTTCCGAGTGTGTGTCTTCATTTATTGATACTGAGTTCAAAACATGCTTATCACATCTCCTGAATTAGTCTAAGTGCTCACCCACACTACCACAAAAACAGAGCATTAGGTGGTCTGCTTTTTACCACTGAATACCAAAGTGGGTTTGCTTGGACTCTTTGCACAGTGCACATCATTTTTGCACACTACTTAGAGAGACAGCCTCCTGCAGAAGGCTAAACAGGGGTACAAAAGTTGGAATACATTTGGCACATTGATTACTCAAGTTCAGCAAGAAATAAACCGAAGAAGGCACTAAAGGAATATAAGAAATTGGTAGCTCACAAAAACATCAATTTTCTACACCAGTAAAAGCGTTGGGGCTGATTTTTCCCTACAGCAAATACAACAATAAAGTAAAAATTCAAATGTTTATGGATATTTGTCCAATTTCTTAGAAAGCATAGTCTCTACCATTTTGCAATCTCTCACTCCACCCACTGGCCATGGTCCTCAGGAGTGACCATTACAGCAGACAGGATTTATTGAACTAGAGAAGACGGCAAGGAGAAACTTCACTCAACAGTTAATAACGGCAGTGTACTGAATAACTGGGCTAATTCAATCACCACTTCATTAAAGTCAGAGTCTCCCTTTGATTCCCACTTCCTTCTAAGTGGAAAGCAGAGGCTCTTGGACTTACTTGAGGTGTGCAATTGTTCCCTACTTATTGGAGTGGTCTCAGAGGTATAGAAAAAAGCACTGATAATGCCAGTACTGGAAAAACCTGGCGCTGCCTGTTTGTTACTTACCATGTGTTGACCTTCTACCTTTTGCCGTTAACATCCTCAAGAGTCATGTCAACCAAGTCCAGTCTGAGTTGTTGGCAAATGCTCAGTTCTTAAATGCTACACAGTTGGGTTTTCATCACTCCCACAACACATAGACTTCCCTATAGGCTGCAGTGAATGACCTGAGGATTCTGATGAATGAAGCACAGCCTGCAGCCCTACTGCTATTAGATATGTCCACAGCATTCAACATGGTTTCCCATACCATCGTTTAGGGCAGGTTGCAGGACTTTGGGTGGGGAGATAGGGAATTAGACTGGTCTAGATTCTATCTAATAGGTTACAGGCATTCTATTCACCTTCTTATATATATAGTTTAAGACCTTAATTCAAAAAAGTCTTCTTGGGTCAGCATTCAATCCAACACTTTTTAGCATCTTCATTTGCTCGTTGGTGATATTCATAAAAAACCTTTGGTCAATGGTGTATGAATTACGTTGATAATATGCTCTTAATTGTCACCACATTGGAAAAGTTGAGTCCTGACCTGCTGGAGCATTTCCATCAGTGTCTGATGGCAATATTGGAATGGCTACAACACAACTCCTTAATGCTTATGTCTGATAAAAACAAAGGTTTTCTGGATTAAACAGTCCTGTATTCCTAGCCCCCTGCCTCTTGAATGTTGGCACTTCCAATTGGCAGTCCAGCCCACTCCTGCTAAGCTGCTAAAAACCTGGGGTCTATCTCAATCCAGAGCTACAGAGGATCCCGAATGTGGCAGCAAGAACAGTTCTTGGTCTTCCATGCTTTTCTTTATTCGAGGTGCTTTATAAATCCTGCACTGGCTCCCATTGGAAACAAACATTGGAACAGCCAATAGGTTTCGCCTCTATGAAATCTATTGTTTTTGTTAATGTTTGTTTAGACATGTGACACAGCAGTGTCAGGTGCTGTGTAGCATATCAATGTTTCCCAAATAATTAGCATTATGATGTGGTCAGTGTTAAATTTTAAGGTGCTCTAATGAAAATAATTGTTCCTTCCAACAGATCAGTGAAAACATGTTTTCAATGTGAAGCCCAGAAAAGTAAAAAAAGCAAATGTGCAATGAAAGAATGATAATTTAACCATACGTGGTGCCACCAGAAGAATTAAGCATGAGTTAAATATATGCAAGCAGTGAAATTGTAGAAAATACACGTGTAACTAATGAAAGTGTAAGAACTTAGGTAATAGCGCGATTAAACAATTAACCTGAGGTATCCATGCGTGTAACCAGCAAAGCATTCTTCCTTTCAATACATCAGGGAAAGCACGGTTTCAATGTGAGCAGTCAGTGAAATTAAACTTAAACAAAATGTGCAATTAACTAAGGGAGACATACAGACATTAATTAAACGAGTGAGATCCCAGCCTTGATCAAATAAAAGAAGTTCCACACATAAAAGCGGTTACAAGCGACTGAAAATGAGTGATTGGGCCTCAGGATACTGATAAGAAGTGTTACACTGTGGCCTCATGTGACAAGACGCTATCATGTTACCTAAAAGTGAATACCGGCCCGACAGTCAATGGCCTTGTAAACAGTGTGAAGTATTGTGAACAAACATATGTTAAAGTGACGCCAATAGTAAACTACTGTCTGAGACTTTCATAAGAAGAAGCTATACACTTCAAAGGATGTGTTTTATTTGTTAGTTTTGCAGCATGACAAAAAGTAAATACATACTGCCTTCGGCATGTGCAACAGAAGTGGTGGAAATATTATATGATCTGATGGATGTTTTTTAGAGAGTGTTTAAGCAAATAGATGTGTTTGAGTAAATATTTAAGTAAATGTCAGGTGACTGGGTAGGTGCGCAGATGAGTGTGTAAATAACACAATTAAGAACGGGAATTGAACCGGGCTTTTGGTCATAGTGTTTTGTGCTAGTTTATGCATTGTCTCCTCTATCCTTATTTACAAACAGGACATGCGAGTTATTGTGAGGCGCTATGGGCATTAGGCACTCCTGGGACTGGCTGAGTAGTAGCGTAATTTGTGAAGAAGAGTTGCAGCTTTCTACCAGTGAAGAAGAATCCAACAGTTGCTAAAGATGAAATAAGGCACACATCTCCATAACAGTAAAAATTGATGTAATCACTGGAGCACAGTAAAATACCGCCCATACTAATTTGGGTTATGTTTTGACATGTAAACTGCAGACGTGTAGAAGTCTATGTGCAAACATTTTCAAAGATGTGTTTTTGCAAAATAACACAGAGAAAGCTAGTACTCCTTAAGGAATTTGCCCAGGCCCCCTGTGAAATGCTCATTAGAAAACAGCCACTTCCTTGCCAAAGTACCAAGAAGAGAGGACCCCAATTTCCACCGTCCTCAGTTGCGGCACTTAGCAAGTATGTATGTTTAATATATCTATATATCGTTATTGTTTACACTTTGCGTTGGAGGCTTCAAAGGGCAGCGCCTTGGCAAAACATTTATCAAATGCTTCCATGAAAAGAATCCTTCCTTCCAAAACATCAGCAAAAGCATGATTTCAATGGGGGCAGCCATGGAAATAATAAAATAAAAAAAAGTGCAATAAAATATTGAAAATGTAGTCTTGAGCGGTGCCACCCAAAGAATGCAGCACACAAATAATCTGTAGAAGGGGTTAAGGCGGATTCGCTTTCTCAGGGTTAGTTTGGAGAAGCAAGAATTTGAGTGTCCCATTTCTAAATAAGGGTGGAGGAGACAATGCATAAACTAGCCTGAAGCACTATCGCCACTAGCCAGTTCAAGTGTTTTTTTGGCCAAATTTTGAGGTTTGCAAAGGTTCTGGGTGACAGAACCTGGTCACAGCCTGACAAGTCACCATGGAAAGAATACTTATTTCCAATACTTCAGTGAAAGCACAGCTTCAATGTATGGATGTGTTTTTTGAGAAAGTGATTGCACGAATAAATGTGATTGAGTGTATGTTGAAGTAAATGTCAGGTGAGTGGGTAGGTGCATGGATGACTGTGTGAATAGTATAATTAACAAACGGAATTGAACCGGCTAGTGGCGATAGTGCTTCAGGCTAGTTTATGCATTGTCTCCTCCACCCTTATTTAGAAATGGGACACTCAAATTCTTGCTTCTCCAAAATAACCCTGAGAAAGCGAATCCTCCTTAACCCCTTCGCTGCCAGGCCTTTTCCCCTCCTATGCCGAGCCTTTTTTTGGCTATTTGGAGCAGTTCGTGCTTAGGTCCTCATAAGTTTTTGTTCACATAAGCTACCCAGGTCAAATTTGTGTCCTTTTTTTCCAACATACTAGGGATTCTAGAGGTACCCAGACTTTGTGGGTTCCCCTGAAGGAGACTAAGAAATTAGCCAAAACAGCTGAAATAAAAGAATATTGAAATTGAGGTGAAAAAATTGCAATTTTTCTCCACGTTTTACTCTGTAACTTTTTCCTGTGATGTCAGATTTTTTAAAGCAATATACCGTTACATCAGCTGGACTCTTCTGGTTGAGGCTATATATAGGGCTTGTAGGTTCTTTAAGAATCCTAGGTACCAAGAGCCAATAAATGAGCTGCACCTTGCAATGGGTTTTCATTCTATACCGGGTATACAGAAATTCATTTGCTGCAATATAAAAAGTGAAAAATAGGTATCAAGAAAACCTTTGTATTTCCAAAACGGCCATAAGACAAGGTGTTAAGAAGCAGTGGTTATTTGCACATCTTTGAATTCCGGGGGCCCATACTAGCATGTGAATTGCAGGGCATTTCTCAAATATACAACTTTTTTACACATTGTCTTACATTTGGAAGGAAAAAATGTAGAGAAAGACAAGGGGCAATAACACTTGTTTTGCTTTTCTGTGTTCCCCCAAGTCTTCCGATAAAAATGGTACCTCACTTGCATGGTTAGGCCTAGCGCCCGCTCCAGAAAATGCCCCAAAACACAACGTGGACACATTCACATGTTTTTTGCCTAGCTGTGGATTTTCGCCTCTAGCTCACCCGTCACCTAGGGAAACCTAGCAAACCTGAGCAGTTTTGAAAGCTAGACACCTAGGGGAATACAAGATGGGGTGACTTGTGAGGCTGTGACCAGGTTCTGTCACCCAGAAACTTTGCAAACCTCAAAATGTGGCCCCAAAACACTTTTTGCTCTCATATCAGTGACAGAAAGTTCTGGAATCAGAGAGGAGCCACACATTTTCTTCCACCCAGCATTCCCCCAAGTCTCCTAATAAAAATGGTACCTCACTTGTGGGGGTAGGCCTAGCGCCCGCAAAAGGAAATGCCCCAAAACACAATGTGGACACATCACATTTTCACAAAAAAACCAGAGCTGTTTTTTGCAAAGTGCCTAGCTGTGGATTTTGGCCTCTAGCTCAGCCGGCACCTAGGGAAACCTAGCAAACCTGAGCCGTTTTGAAAACTAGACACCTAGGGGAATATAAGATGGGGTGAATTGTGGGACTCTGACCAGGTTCTGTTACCCAGAATCCTTTGCAAACCTCAAAATTTGGCCAAAAAAAACCTTTTACCTCTCATTTCGGTGACAGAAAGTTCTGTAATCAGAGAGGAGCCACAAATTTCCTTCCCCTCAGCGTTCCACCAAGTCTCCCAATAAAAATGGTACCTCACTTGTGGGGGTAGGCCTAGCGCCCGCGACAGGAAATGCCCCAAAACACAATGTGGACACATCACATTTTCACAAAGAAAACAGAGCTGTTTTTTGCAAAGTGCCTAGCTGAGGATTTTGGCCTCTAGCTAAGCCGGAACCTTGGGAAACCTAGCAAATCTGTGCACTTTTGAAAACTAGACACCTCGGGCAATTCAAGATGGGGTGATTTGTGGGGCTCTGACCACGTTCTGCTACCCAGAATTCTTTGCAAACCTCAAAATTTGACCCAAAAATGTTTTTTTCCTCTTATTTCAGTGACAGAAAGCTCTGGAATCAGAGAGGAGCCACATATTTCCTCCCACCCAGACTTTCCCCAAATCTCATGATCAAAATGGTACCCCACTTGTGGGTGTAGGCCTAGCGCCCGCAACAGGAAATGCCCCAAAACACAACGTGGACTCATCACATTTTCACAAAGAAAACTGAGCTGCTTTTTGCAAAGTGCCTAGCTGTGGATTTTGACCTCTATCCCAGCGAGGACCTATGGAAACCTAGCAGTTTTGAAAACTAGAAACCTAGGTAAGTCCAAGATGTGGTGACTTGTGGGGCTCCGACCAGGTTCTGTTACCCAGACTCCTTTGCAACCCTCAAAATTTGGCCAAAAAAACAAATTTTCCTCTCATTTTGGTGACAGAAAGTTCTGTAATCAGAGAGCAGCCACAGATTTCCTTCCACCCAACGTTCCCCCAAGTCTCCCGATAAAAATGTGACCTCACTTTTGTGGGTAGGCCTACTGCCCGCAAAAGGAAATGCCCCAAAACGCTATCTGAACACATCAAAATTATCAAATACAAAACTACATGTTTTTGCGGTGGGCACCTGCGTTTTTGGTCCTGGGCTCAGCAGCCATCTAGGTAAACCTACCAAACCCAGACATTTCTGAAAACTAGACATCCAAGGGAGTCCAGGGAGGTGTGACTTGCATGGATCACCCAATGTTTTCTCACCCAGAATCCTCAGCAAACCTGATATTTGGCTACAAAATCCCATTTTTCCCACATTACTGTGTGGGATAACCACACTGGGACAAATTTCATACCACCCAACGTTCCCCTCAGTCTCCTGGTAAACATGATACCTTATTTGGGTAGGTGGGCCAAGTGCTTGTGAAAGGGAAGAGCCAAAAATATGTTGATATTGAGTGGTAACTAAAGAGGGTCCAAAAGGGCAGTTTGCAAAAATAAATTTTTAGGCTGACAAGTGCATCAGAAATGTTATCGGTATAGATGCGACAATGCTGGGTGGTAGGAATTTTGTGGATTCCTTCAGATTCCGGAAGGTTCCATCACAAAAACGTGGGAAAAATTAGTGATTTCCGGCAAAGTTGGAGGTTTGCAAGCATTGTGGGAACGAAAATGGTGCGGGTGCATGTGAAGCACACCACCCTGGAATCACCCAGATGTGTAGTTTTCAGATGAGTCTAAGTCTTGTGGATTTTTCAACATAGCAGCATCCCAAAAAGCGCAGCCCTCACCATTCCAAGTGGGACGATTTTGAGAGTTAGCCAAGCTCTCATGGCCCAAATGTAAAACCAAAACCCAAAATAATCATATCTCTTCTTCCTGGCTGTGGGATCAGATGTTTTAGAGTCCAGGGGAGAGCTGAAAAACAGTTACCCCCTTCAGTTGGGGTGGGGGCAAAATCAGGCCCCTACTGGTTGGTGGCCACCACCCAAATATATATATATATATATATATTTTTTTTTTTATTCCCTGGCATCTAGTAGTCTTTCTGCCCCCCTGGGGTGTGGATTAGGGGTAATTGTCCAGTCTGCCCACTGGTGGGCAGAACAACTTTGGTCCCATTTATTTGGGGTGGGGGTATGGCCATACCCCCTCCCTCTTATTTTGGAGAAAAAAAAACTTCCCTGGTCTCTGGTGGGCTTTTTGCTTCCCCTTGGGGGCAGATGGGCCTTCCAAAAATAGGCCCATCCTCCCCCAAGGGGGGCAGATATGGCCAACAGTAATGTGCCCCCATGGGGAGCGACCCTTACCCAAGGGACTGCCCCTAAAGAAAATACACACATACACACACACCAATCCCTGGTGCCTAAGTGGTCCCCCCCCCACCGGGGGCAGATCAGCCTAATAGAAATACGCTGGTCTGCCCCCGGGGGGCACACATTTATTTTAGGCCATTTCTGCCCCCCCCAGGGGCTGATCAGCCTATTGTCTCTTCCGATCGTGCTGGAAGCTGGGGAAGTGGCCTCTGATGAGGTCAGCGGACAAATGCACGCTGGCCTCATCAGACGTCACTGAACCGGGGAAGGGGCGGTTGGGGTGGAAGGGCAAGGGTTCCCCCTTCCATCCCTGCCTTAGGGGGGTTGGAGGGAAGCCCACAGAGGGAGTGCTAGCGCTCCCTCTGAGCTAAGTGCCGAGGACGTAATGGTTACGTCCTCGGCACATGAGCACTGTGCCTTTGGACATAACCATTACGGCACAGAAGGGGTTAAGGAATGTGCCCACTATGTAATGTGCATTACAAGACTGCAGCTTCCTCATCATAATAGCGTGGAGAGAGGGCCCCATTTCCACCTGTCTTCGGTTGCAGCACTCAGCAAGTGTTTATGTTTACTATAAATACATTTTGTATTGTTTGCACATTGTGTTGGAAGCTTCAAATTGCAGCGACTCAACCAAACGTATCAAATACTTCCATGAAAAGAATTCTTCCTTCGAATACATCAGCCAAAGCATGGTAAAGCACGGTTTCAATGGATTCAGCCAGGGATAGTAAAAAAAAAAAAATACAAAATGCGTGATAAACTAAAAGTGAAAAATCCATGAGTGCTCCTATGAAAAGATTTCTTCCTTCCAATACATCATCAAAAGCATAATTTCAATGTATGCAGCCAGGGAAAGAATGGAATTCCACCCTTAACCTATTGTAAGACGTTCCAGCCAAAAGCGGATGAGAATGATTAGTTGGGCTTCGGGATACCGATAAGAAAAGCACACCCAAAAAAGATGCAACAACCAATCAAAATGAAGAAAATGTAAAGTGACAAGCACATGGACAAATAAGAATTGAAGGCGGGATGTAAGTCCCTTTCAAGATATATTGAATAGAATAGATTTCACAAGCACAGCACAAGCGCTGTGCAGGTGAAACCTAAAAAAGAGAAGCTTTTAAATCAGTCTGCTACGTTTTCTAAGCTATCCATGATAATAATCCAGCCTATTTCTCTTAAAAAGTCCTTAATACAACCTAATATGCTGCCTTTACTCCTCATATGCTCAACTGCTGGTATTCCCGAGATCAAACACTGCTCGGCAGTAAAGCAGCTCACGCATTTCAGGTGGTAAAACAATTTCAGTCAAAGCAGTCAAACGTAGGAATTAGCTTCCTGGTGTGAGCGCTAAAATTAATGCTAATAATTATTCTGTGAATCTCTGCTTTTGATTTTATAAAGAACATGTATTAATATAGAAAATACCATATGGCATGAAAATGTACCTACTTGATTGGCCACCACACATACGAAGTTGATTATTAACAATGTATTAACACGTTTTATGGGCTTATATAAATGTCAAAATGCAGTAATCCATCAAGCGTATGGCTAAACTATATGAACTTTCTTATGCAAACTATAGGCCTCAAGTTAGCAAGGCCTAGGCTGGAAATTAATGTCTCCCAATATTACTGAAAAAGCAACGTTAGTCAAATGATCTCATGCTTGCTAAATAATCCCTGTTTTGTCTTTATCTGATGTTGACCGGAGCTGTAGTAACAAAATGTTATTCTCTTGAGGAAATGAGGAACTTTGCATGTTCTTGAATTGTAAAAATATTTTACATAAAGCCTGTGGGAGAGCAACGCTCCCAGGAACTAATAATGGGCCTACTGATGGAGGACGGAAGGATGTCCAAATTGATTCTTATTGTATTGACTGATGTACGCAGACTGAGAACAGCCAGTCACCAACATGTGAAAGACTGCTTAGTTATAGCTTAGATTTGTAAAGTACATCTTATTGCACTAATGTTATCGCAACATGCCGCTGACCAATGACAACGTGGGACAACTTTAACTTAACCGCACTGCTTGGAGTTCTTAGCCATTATTCCAATGCAGCTCACTTCTTTCAAGATTCGCAGCACAATTTTTCCGATGCCCTGTTGTTCTGACACTCTGTCACTTTGACACTTGCCAGCCTGTCAACTGACACTGATATTTCGCTACTCAGGTTTATTCTTAAACTCTATGCAATGATGCTTGTGCTTCCTTTAGAGCTTGATGCTTAGAGCCTGTAGCGCTTTCTTGTTTGTCTTAAATATTAATCTGATGGTTTGGAAAATTTAGAGCTCTGATTCTGATCCGTTACCCTCCCTTCCTCTCTGTCCTGATGCTAATGTCCCCCTAATGAAGACAACACCATTTGCAACTCCTATATGCTGAAATGTTTGATGTTTGACTTTGTTCTTTGTTTTCAAGGTACCAAATGCTGCTTTTTGAAACAGCCCTAACTAGATGTTTTCCAAATGTATGTTACTAAACTTTTACGTGCTGCCCAACATGCTAATGCTAATATGGAGTTAGCGAGATGTTTCCTCTACTCATCTGTTTGACAAACAAACTGACGTCATTAAAAATTGCTGATTCAATGTATGTTTTTTCCATTGTTCAATTACACTTGCTATTGATATGTACTGTCTCTATTATAAGTCTCATTAATCAAGTTAAGATTCTCTAGACGCTTCGGTCAAACAGTGTTTTTCCTATATCTTTATCATGTGGTTTTGAGATTGATTAACGTGATCTTAGCATTGTTAATTTAGGGAAATAAATATTCTAATTGATACTAAATGGTGTGGTTATTCATGGCCAAATGGGTCATGGGGTGTGGTTTTACTGACTCCATTGAACTATTACTGTTGATTATTGATTATTGGTGTTATGTTTGGATCAATGGCGTGATCTTCTTAACCGGGATCCAAAGGTCCATCAGCCCACAACAGCACATCTCCTAAGGTCACTCTTAGCCAATAGAAACCATAAGGCTTGACGTGCTGCTGCAAGAAATAGTAGCAGAGGATGGTTACGTTTCCTTAAGAGTCCGTCCTTGAATGGTACATGTGTTTCAGTCTCCTTGAGAGCACTTCCTCAAATCTAGACTAAGGTAGTCCCTTAAAGGGATTATCATAGAGTCACGCAGAGAAGATAGCAAGTCAAAATTTAGCTTTGATTGTTTTTTTCAGTTTCAATGATGCAAAATAAAGAGAAGATGTGCCCCTAAATGCCCAAAGTGACTCTCCCAGTTCCTCGGAGTTTGCATATGCACGTTTGAAAACGTTCTTGGTGTTCTAGTGATTGTGTGAAAGATAGGGTTTTTGCGCTTGCACAGCTTAAGCATGCCGCAGGGGAATTGTGAAATTTGTGAGGTTTAGGAAGTTTGCGTACTCCAAATTATGCTGTCGAAGGAGTTGATGTACTCTGCAGTGTGAGAGTAGTGAAGTCGCCGAACTTCACTTGTGTGTGGTGCTTTGTGCTCAAAAAGTGTCTGTGTGGTTGTTGCCATATGGACACTGCAAGGTCTAAGACTCCGGAGTATATTAAAAGTGTTTGAGACACTTTTTCTGTTATCATTTTTCCATTTTTCCATTTAATAGGCCAATCAGGAATGGTTGGCAAGTCGAGGTTGTGTGTTAAGTTGAGTAAAAGGTTTTTTTTTACTGAGATTTGGCGAGTCCTATGTGCACTAGGACAGACCCTTTGATCATTTAAGAGTACAATTTGCAGGTCAAATTTTGCTTGTGAATCAGGGGAACTGAGAAAGAAAGAATAGCTGCTAGAGCGAAAGCCGTCACTGAAAAATCCGTAAGGATCCTGAAGCAATTGTGCTACTGTTGGAACTGGCTTTTTGATGGGGTCATCCCCAAACTTTTTGCCTCCTTCCTCCTATTTTTTCTGACCTGTTGTTGTTGGTTTTTGACCTCTGGGCACTTTACCACTGCTAACCAGTGCTAAAGTGCATATGCTCTCTATGTAAGTTGTAATATTGATTGGTTTATCCATGATTTGCTATTTAATTTACTTATAAGTCCATAGTAGAGTGCACTATATGTGCCTAAGGCCTGTAGATTAAATGCTCTTAGTGGGCCTGCAGCACTGGTTGTGCCACCCACTTCAGTAGCCCCTTAACTTTGTCTCAGGCCTGCCATTGCAAGGCCTGTGTTTGCAGTTTCACTGCCACTTAGACTTGGCATTTAAAAGTATTTGCCAAGCCTAGAACTCCCCTTTTTCCACATATAAGCCACCCCTAATGTGTGTCCTAGGTAACCCCTAGAGCAGGGTGCTGTGTGGGTAAAAAGCAGGACATGTACCTGTGTAGTTATATGTCCTGGTAGTGTAAAACTCCTAAATTCGTTTTTACACTACTGTGAGGCCTGCTCCCTTCATAGGCTAACATTGGGGATGCCCTCATACACTGTTGAAGTGGCAGCTGCTGATCTAAAAGGAGCAGGAAGGTCATATTTAGTATGGCCAGAATGGTAATACAAAATCCTGCTGAGTGGTGAAGTAGGATTTAATATTACTATTCTAGAAATGCCACTTTTAGAAAGTGAGCATTTCTTTGCACTTAAATCTTTCTGTGCCCTTCAATCCACGTCTGGCTAGGTTTAGTTGACAGCTCCTTGTGCATTCACTCAGACACACCCCAAACACAGGGTACTCAGCCTCACTTGCATACATCTGCATTTTGAATGGTTCTTCCTGGGCTGGGAGGGTGGAGGGCCTGCCCTCACACAAAGGACTGCCACACCCCCTACTGGGACTCTGGCAGACAGGATTGAACTGAAAGGGGGCCTGGTGCATTTCTTAGACACTCTTTGAAGTCACCCCCACTTCAAAGGCACAACTTAGTATAAAACAGGGCCTCTGCCCTACCTCATCAGACACTTGCTGGAGAAGAAACCTGAACCAGAAACTACATCCTGCCAAGAAGAACTGCCTGGCTGCTCAAAGGACTCACCTGTCTGCTTTTCTACAAAGGACTACTGCCTTGCTGTTGGCCTGCTGCCTTGCTGAACTCTTGTCTGGCTGTAAAAGTGCTCTCCAAGGGCTTGGATAGAGCTTGCCTCCTGTTCCCTGAAGTCTCAGGACCAAAAAGACTTCTCTTTTTCACTTCGACGCTTCGTGCGCCAAAATTTTCGACGCACAGCTTGTTCCGCGGCGAGAAAAACGCCACACACGACGCTGATCGACACGACGCCTTCGGGACGACCGGAACTTCGACGCACGGCCTCGCAAGTACAACGGTGCCCGACTTCCAGAGGACAAATCAACGCGACGCCTACTGTGAGAGCGAAACTTTGACTCACAGCCCGCGGAACGACGCACAGCCGGAAAACAAGCAGGAGAATCCACACACAGACCCGGGACATCTGGTAATCCCCGTGACCCATAGAAAGAGACTGTCCGTGCGCCGGAAAATTACGCACAACTTCCCCGCGTGAAAAATAACGACGCAAGTCCGTGTGTGCTGGGGAGAAATCAACGCACACACCATTTTTCCACGTATCTCTTCTTCTGCGGCCCTTTGCGGAGATTTTCCACCAGAAACCAGTTACTTTGTGCTTGAAAGAGACTTTGTTTGCTTTCTAAAGACTTAAGACACTTTATATCACAAATTCATATTGCAACTTTGATCGTTTTGACCTGCAAATACCCAGATAAATATTATATATTTTTCTAAACACTGTGTGGTGTATTTTTGTGGTGCTATATTTTGGTATTGTATGATTTATTGCACAAATGCTTTACACATTGCCTTCTAAGTTAAGCCTGACTGCTCGTGCCAAGCTACCAGAGGGTGGGCACAGGCTAATTTTCGATTGTGTGTGACTTACCCTGACTAGAGTGAGGGTTCTTGCTTGGACAGAGGGCAACTTGACTGCCAACTAAAAACCCCATTTCTAACAGCTACCCTACCTGCAGTAAACTGACAAATTCGTTTTCAGTTTTGTTGTAGTGCTCCTGATTGAATTTGAATTAGTTTTGAGTGGTTTTGATTGTAGGACGACAACCCACACAACTTTGTCAGCCGCTGTGTGTGATTGTGACGTCATTCGAGCCAAACTGGGATAGGCCGGTTAGTGAGAAGGGTCATGCATGGATTGACAGACAACCATGAAGCACCATTGGTCGAGAAGTCAGACAAAGAGGATCTTGGGATTAAAAGTCACTTCCTGATTATCTAAATTTAACACAAATTTGCAAAAATGAAGTTTTTCAAAGCTCTAAAGATTGCGCTAAGAGGGCAAGTGTATATTCCAGCCATAGTAGGGGAAGCTACTCCACCAGATGGAACACCCGCTTATGTAGCATTTGAGAAGCGGGGTGCAGCACCATGCCTTTCGTTAAAGCAATGGTGCAAAGCGACAGATAAAGATGGGAGTTTTGCATTTACTACTCATGGTACATTTAATTTAAGAATTCTGGAGAACCTGAGGTGGGTGATGTATGACCGAAAACCCCTCCCAAGACCAGCCCAGTTTGAAGCATTAGCAATCTGGGAACTTAGGGCCAGATGTAGCAAAGGTTTTTACCCATTCTGTGTCTATGGGAAAAAGTGTTCGTACATATGGCCCTTAGTGGCTAGACAGCAACAGCAACTGAAGTTCAAAAGAAAAATGAAAAAGGCAGAAAAGACACTAGCAAAGGATAAGTGGGACAACAATCAGAAGTATTTGAGATTAGATACTTTACAGGGAATTAAAATGTTTCCTGCAATTGCACAGGATAGTGAGAAAAAAGGAAGGAAAGCTACAGAGGTCCTTCTGAGAGTAGAGAGCAGAAATCAGAGGAGACTAGAAGATCTTTACTTAACATTTGACGAGGAATCAGACGATTATGAGTTCATTTTACAGTTACTGAGAAATTGTCCCCCATCATATACAGCACAAGAGAGTGGTCCAAGCACAGTGGAAACCCCTCTGCACCGACTCCGGTTTACATGACAAGGAGTCCAATACAGAGTAACCCTAACATGACAATGAGTCCAGTACAAATTAAACCTAACCTGACACAAAACTCAGTACAGAGTAGTCCTCACATAGTGCAGATACCAATGCAGAGCAGTCCTAATCTGCCTAATAGCTCAGCAACCCAGAATCCAGTGCCACAACCCAGTATTCCTAGAGTTTACCCAGTCGTCCCTATTGTGGAAACAGCAAAAAATGTAATAGTGCCAACAGGACAGGTTTTCCCGAAACCGACATTGGTTCAGACTGAGCCAACTCCACTCTTACTGCCTCGGGTGCAGTCACAAACAATGCCGAAGTATACTCCCGTAACGAGAACACCAACAGATATGTCTGTACTGGTGAGTTAGAGTACGGGAATCACGCACACACAAAACCCGAATGTTAGACCAAGTCCAGATGCAGTATCGGTACCCGTCACCATTGGTCCAGTTCTACCATTGTTTGCTCAGGGAAACAATGGCACAAATGGCCAGGGGATCTTGAGCCAGAGTTTAGGGGGAGTAGGACTTAATGAAAGTGCCAAAATAGTCTCTCCTGTGGGACAGACCTTTGATGGAACAGGCTAGTTGTTAAACCTGAGTCCTTTCAGAGCTCCTCCAAATACTGAGACAGGGTCACACATCAGTCCCAGTCTGAAACTACTGACACCACAACCTTCAAGATTAACTGTACAACCTTCACCTGGTACCCAGTCGAACAGCATTCTCTACAAGATTTGACAGCTCAACAATTAACTGAGTGGTTAGACCAGCTGAGTGGGCCGAAAAACCTTTTTAAGGGAGAAGATTTTCTGAATAGTGTTAGACTTGGGATGGAAGCAAGTGAGCTTAATGATGGCACTATGGTGTAAACCGACTCGAGTCCTACCAAGAAGACGAATTGAGATACTTGTGCCAGAGAATCACAAAGGAAGAGGGTAAGGTGCATCTAAAGTTAGAAGATATAGCAGACAAATATGGAATAGGCCTTATAAAAATAAAATGTTTGAAAAGGAGTTACAGGTTAGATTTTGAGGCAAAAAACTTCAAACATATGAGATCTGCAGGAATGAAAGCACACCTTAAAGAGTTGCTTGAAAGTGTCCAGATATGAAGAGCACAAGAAAAGTGGCAAGACAGATGGGTGAAGGAAAGGGACACGCCGACAAAAGGTCCTGAAGCCCCTCTTACCGACGTGCCACATGGTGGGGAGGCAGTCGAAATACTACAGAAGAGAGAGATTCCAGGAGGGAATTTGGTACATGTCCCCTAAAGTAGAAGTGACATTTTGTCGTTTATCAATGGTTATCCCAGATTGAGAGAGAAACCCATAGAATGGTACCAGCAAACAGACAGGTTTGTAAATCTTGCAAAGTGCCTATGGGAGGATTTGAACACCCTACTAGAGATGGTAGTCCCAGCAGATCTATGGGTAGAGAGCAAGAGAAGTGTGGACTGGCTGTCAAAGGAACCAGAGAGAGATCCGATTACAGGTGCACCATCTCTCGAAGTAATGAACTATTACTATAAAATGGTTGAGTTTCTGAAAACCAGAATTTTGCCCATAAATATTGATTGGCAGCACATAGATAGAACATCACAGGATGCCGAGGAGTCCATACATGCCTATTATGAGAGATTGTTGCAGGTGTTTAAGCATTACAGTGGTACAGAGACAATCGAGCAGAAAGACATGATTCATTTTGTGTTCAGGTTTGTTAAAGGATTGAGACTCAAAATCAGTCAGATGATTAAGAGCCATTTGATTTGTTGGTAAGCAAAGCTGATTGATGAGATATTGCAATACGCGAAATGCTACAGTGACGAGATTGAATTGAAGCAGAGAAAGCTGAAAGAGAAGGTGATGGTGATGCAGATTAAAGCGGGACAGACAGGTATTCAAGGAAGTTTTCAGCCTCAGCAGCAGGGAAACATGCAATTGTAGAATGTAGGCAGAGGTAGAGGTCGCAGAGGAATGGGAAATGCGGATTGTGGTCCTGATTTAAGTACCTCGGTGATGCAAAGTGATGTGCAGGGAATGAAGAAATTGTTCCCTTGTCACGCTTGCAGGGGTCTCGGGCATTGGAAGCGGGGGTGCCCAACGGCTAATCAGGAGGTGTTGTTCAGCAAATGAATGATGTCAGTTCACTCCAAAATATGAGAGGGCAAAGAATGAGAAATCAAAATCCAGATTTTCAGAATAACTTGATTCAGTTACAGCCTATGAAGCTAAGGCAGCCATTGCAGGTACAAATGCCCCATATACAGCAGATCCAACCAATGGTTCAAATGGTGCCTAGACAACAAATTCAAATACCTCAAGCCCATATGGACCAGCAGCAGGTAATGCTTTCTCAGACGGTCATGTGTAATAATACTGCACACCAATTCCCCCTACACAGTGAGGATGGAATAAACGATGATTGGATAAGTAAGAGTTTAGATGAGGAAGAATGCGTGTTGGCCGCATCATTGGAGGTCGATCAAAAAGGTCCCTGTGTGAAAGGAAAAGTGCTAGTACACAACGTCTCATTTTTAGTTGACACTGGAGCTACACGCTCTACAGTGAGATCAGCAGAAGTTCCAAATCTGCCCCTTTCAGGGAAGACAGTTCAGATTGTATGAGTCACAAATCAGTATTTGACCAACCCAATCACAGAACCAGTCCCGGTTAAAATTAGCAATTTCAGGGGATTACACAAATTTGTAGTCTGTGACTCAAGCCCTGTGTCCCTACTGGGTAGGGATTTATTATGCAAAACAAAGTGTTCAATCACTTGCTCAAATGATGGAATTGAAATTCAGACAAACAGTGATGATGAAGATGACCCATTATTGATCTAAATTGTGACACTGTGAATGAAGAATATCCTCTGATCAGTTTCTTTCCAGTTTTCACTGTGAGATATCTTCCTCCTGATCTACAGGGATCTGTAGTGATGAAGGTATGTCATGAACATGATGCTTGTTCGTTGTCTTTCTTGAATAAAACTCATGGCTGTGTAAATTGCCCAGTGGCATATTTTTCAGCCACTTTGGACCCAGTCACAGCAGCATTACCAGGCTGTTTGCGGTCCGTTGCAGAAGGTGAACAAAGCCTCGGTCAGAGTGAGAGCATTGTGCTGGGTCATCCACTCACTATCATGGTCTCACATTCCATTGAAGTCTTGCTCACCAGGTCCAAGACCCAATACCCAACCAGTGGGAGACCTAACCAGTATGAGACTGCTATTCTGGGGTCTCCTATTGTATTGATCAAAATATGTATAGTGCTTAACCCAGCAACTTTGCTCCCAAATGAAAATACTGACACTGATAAAATTGATGATACTGAACATGACTGTCTGGAAGTAACTGAATTATGCACGAAGCCCAGATCTGATATTAGCGATACCTGTTTGGAGGAGAATGATCAAATTATCTTTGTTGACAGTTCCTGCCTGAGAGATAACATGGGCACATTGAGAGCAGGAGCCACTGTGTGTACTATGTCTGGCATACTGGAAGCTTCATGGATTCAAGCAGTGTTTTTTGCGTAAGTGACAGGATTGGTACCGCTTACTAGAGAGTGCCATATTTCAACCCAGTTAAGAGTCACCATTTATACTGAATAACGGTATGAATTTGGCATGGTGCACGATTTTGGCCAATTGTGGTGACAGAGTGGTTTCCTGATCTCTTCTGGTTCACCAGTAAGAAACGGTGAAAAATATATGAACTGTTACAGCCATCCAGATGCCCGAAAACATTGCTGTGGTGAAATGCAGTGCACATTAGAGATCACATGATTTTGTATCAATGGGAAATGGATATGCGGATCAAATCACATGGTTTTGTGCACTGAACGGTATATCATTTAAGGAGAAGTGGGATGGAAGATCTAAAGGCATTACAAGACAATGCGTCAAAGGATACGCAGAAGGAATGGTTAAAAATTAAATGGATGCCAAGGGAAGATGATGTCTGGATATCGGAAGAGGGAAAAGTGGTTCTGCCCAATAGTTTGTTGACTCAAATGGCTAGATACTATCATGTCCAAGCACATGTGGGGAGGGATGCAATGGTCAGGACATTAAAGCAGTTTTGGTTTAATCCAAAGTTTAAACAGGTTGCCGAAGCAATGTGCGACAGATGCCTCATCTGCCAGCCAATGAATGTGGGAAGAAGAACTGTGGTCAATATGGGCTATAATGGAAAAGCAGGAGGTCCGTTTAGCAGAATGCAAATTGATTTCATTGAGATGCCTGTGGGAAGGTTTGCGATATGTGCTCGTGATTGTGTTTATCTTTAGTAAGAGGATTGAAGCTTGCCCCACACAGAGAAATGACAGTCTCATTAGCCAAGCTGCTGCTCAGGGTGTTGGTACCACGGTTTAGTTTTCCGGTCTCTTTAGAATCAGATAGGGGAAGTCACTTCAACAGCAAAGTGATCAAGCAGCTATGTTTAGCTTTAAACATTGAAAAGAAGTTGCACTGTATTTACCGCCTAGAAGCCTCAGGACTTGTAGAACAGATGAATGGTACCCTGAAAATCAGAATGGCAAAAATGTGGGGTTCCACAAATTTAAAAACATCCTGATGCACTACCCTTAGTTCTGATGTCAATGAGAAGCACGCCTAGCAAGAAAACAGGATTGTCGCCACTCGAACTTCTCATGGGAACTTCCATGAGGTTGCCAGCTGTCTTTGCAAATGCTCTTGTGAACATTACAGATGATCTGGTATTGGACTACTGCAAAGGCTTGGCTGATGTGGTTTGCTCTTTCTCTCATCAAGTGGATGCCACCACACTGAAATGGTCTCCAGAACAGGGACACAACCTGAGAGCAGGTGACTGGGTTGTGAGCCAGAAGCATGTGAGAAAGTCGTGCTTGGAGCCTCAGTGGAGAGGCCCTTACCAGGTAGGGTTAGTCACCACCACAGCTGTAAAGTGTGCAGGACTGCCATACTGGATCCACACCAGTCACACTCAGAAAGTACCCAATCCTACAGAGCAAGAAGAAGAGATGTTGAGATTACCAGCAACCTCCAAGCGTCCTCCGGGACAGGGAAGAGGAGAAGGCAAACTGGAAATGGTGCTGGAGAACGCCAGAGCCAGCATACCCACTCCTGTGAGCGATGAAGTGGAAGGGGTTCAGAAGAAAGACAATGAACCCACCTCAACTGAAAGAATAAGAGAGGCCAATCAGAGGAGGACTCTCTCTGAAGCAGACAGTTTTGAGAACCCAATAGAACAAACATTCGACCCCAGGGGGAAAAGAGTTGAGGCAGATCAAAGTCAAAGAGATTTGACTCCTCCAAGACCAGGTGTGAGAACGTCAAAAGAAGATAACTTGTGTCCAATACTGAAAAGAGTACTGACAAGAAAGCCATTTAAAGGAGACAAGTGTCCAGAAGCACAAACAACATAAAAGAAAGCAATCTCAGTAATAACAATTCAAGAAGAAGTCGACACCACCAGAAAAGAATATCTGAGTGATGAAGAATTGAGTGGTGACTGACAACTGTAGAAAAAAAGATTGCTATGGTATTGGTGTGGCCATAGTATGCATGATATTATGCCTGGTATTGATTATTGGTGTGATTGTTTATGACAAGAGTGAGGCCAACCATTCCCCAGGTGTAGAGACAACGACTGTGCTTACTAAGGAGAATAGGTTTAGGTTAGATGAGAAATACTTACACACAAATGATCCACATAAAGAGCTTTCTTCCGTTGTTTTATATTGCTTGCTAAATGAGTATGTTGAGACAGTGGATGCAAAAGATTGCTATGTTTGCAGACATATTCCTGCCTCTGTTGAGGAAGGAGTGACATATCACAGTTTACCCATCATCTATGACATAAGTTGTAGTTTGCTACTAACAAGATTTTATAACCATGAGTGCATTCAATATCTCTATCCTAACCATGACGTTGTGTTTTCTTTTGTCCCTATAATCAAGTATTTGAGTAGAATAGCTAAGGATAATAATATAGAATTAGTAAGAGGATTCTTCAAACCTACGTTAACAGTTTTGTCCCTACTATCACAGAAGACGTTGTTATAACCTTCAATCTTATAAAATCTGGATCTCTTAGGAACATCTGTCCAGTTTTTTTCTGATCTTTCTAACAGGCTTGTTTACACATCAATTTCAATTGTTATCAAGCATTCTCCAGCTGTGGAAAACTGACCACCCAACGGAAGGCAGGTGTAACCCTTTGTCATGAAACCAGAACCCTGACAAAAGCTTGTGAAAACTTGCAGAGCGGAATGCTTCTAAACACTACGGCGCATATTTAAAAGAAAATGACAGAGCATGAAGCTGCACCAAAATTGCCAGCGCCACACTCTGTCATTTTCACAAGACAGCGATGCACCATATTTAATTGAATACGTCGCACCCCTGTGTTGTCCCCTGTGCTGATGCTAAATTAATAAATTAAGCTGCCAGCGCCAACACAGGCATTCTTTCGCCATCGTGCAAGGATGTCTGTGTTCAGGGGTTTGATTGTTTATGTGCAGGAAGGTGTCCCTTTCTGCACATAAACAATCGTTAATGACGATTTTGCACGTCTGTGTGTGCTGCAGCATGCACAGAAGTGCCAAAGCTTCATTTTTAAATGATTGTTTATGTCTGCCATTTTGCTCTTTTTATGCTTGCTGAAGAATGATGAAGCAAAAAATGAGGAGGAATAATAGTATTCCTCCTCGTTGCACCTTGCTAACGCCACCCCTAGGGTGGTGTTGATTTTGGCCCTGCCTCAGGTTTGCAAAATCTCATAAATCTGAAGCAGTGTCAAAATGCAATGGTTGTTGCTGTGGCGTGCGCAGAGCAAAACCGATTGCACGCCCCTTCCACGCAAGGGGCTGCGTGTGAAGGGGCTGTATTTACAAGGTGGCGTTAAGGCATAGCACCACCGGAGCATCACTAAAAAGCTCTTAAATATGGCACTATGTTTTTAACACGATCATGCCCTCTGGCAGGTTAGGTTCCATCCCAAAAGGAGCACATAAACAGCCTTAGCTTACCCTCTAATCAGCTATTGTTAATTTGCAACCAGAGTGACTCTGCTGCCTGCATCCCACAAGGTATCATGTTTATTCAACGCAAAAATAAATGTTTTTCTTTTCTATCCGTCCTTAAGAACCCTAGCTAACTCGTTGGTACCACACATTTCTTCGAAGGAGGCATTACTGCTTGTTTCAACATACCAAGAGTAAAATTAATATTTGTCTCTGAAACTTACTTGAAAGGCACAACATTGCGTGACTGTGGGGTCCTCGGTCACAGTAGATGCCAAGACCGCGCTGCCCTACTCACAGCATGCTGTTTTGGTACATGAACTATACATGCATTCAACCTATTTTGATTGGGAGATCCCATAACACATCATTGTGCTTATTAGCAGGAGGCATGCCTGGAGAGTTAAAATAAATTAAAGAACATCGGGGAAGTGAGTTCTTCCCCTCATGATATGATAACAGAAAAAAATATGTTTTTTGTTTGAAATGCATTCATGTGAGCTTTTTAAAATGAGCAAAATGGTATACCTTCACTGCTCTTCTGGTAAATGGGAGTTTTGTGTCCTCTATAAGTTAATTTTGTGCTGCATGTTTGAAATGTAGAACGGGATGAAGTGGATTCTGACAATTTCCTTTTGTTTTTTGTTGGTATTAAAGGACTGTCCTCCACATGGCGTTCCGGGGTTATTGAACTCATAGCAGTATGATCATCCATTGTTTCTTCCTCTGCTTGGCTTTCAGGTATGAGATGAACGTCTATGAAAAAAGTATGAACAAGAAAGAGACAAATGTATGTTTTAATATCTTGCACAAATATGTCTCAGTTACAGACCACTAATGTTTCTAACGTATTATTCTTGTAGCATCAGTTCTCTAACTTGTTATTTGCTGGTATATCTAATAAATTGCTGGCTATACTTCTTAATATTAAATCAGATCAGAAAAAAAGTGGACAACACTCAAAAATGAACTGCCTGACATGGAAAGAACACATTAAGGGGTGGACAACATTTTTACTGTGGATGGGTCAACAGTAGCTAAGAACTGTAGCGTCATTAGAAATGAGACCCAAAGCTCACCTTCAAACATTAGCTCAACACATGTTTACGCTTGCGTTGAACAGTATGGTCAGTAAATGATTGTGAAGCATTAAGTTTACATGTTTAAATGAAACTTGTGTCAAGCTACTGAACAAAGACTTTTGGCCTCCGATATAATGTGTCAGAAATTAGATATCTGCTATGTCGGCGGAAGCCCTGATCCACCACACACACTATTCCTTCATCTCATATTGAAGCAGAGTACTGCCAAGTTTCTAATGGTGGAACACTACACTATTAGAAAGTCCTTGCTGGTTGGCAATCAGCACCAGGGCCACTGGCTTTCAGTGACAGAAGGAAGCAAGGAAACATGAACTAAACTGAGAGTGTTGAAAGAAGAACGTGATGCTTCAACAGCGCTCTAGTCCTACCTCACAAGATGTGATTAGCTCGTCACCTCCAGCACATGATGACTGCTCATAAAATTAGTCTTAATCTGTGATACCCTTAGTATTAAAATGCAAATTTGTCATTTTTTTTACCTGTTTTAGGAGTTTCTTACTGAAAGACAAATACAATATCTAACAGGCTGCTATGAGATACCAGCCCGTTTAGCATTATATTTTTGCTGAAAAACGGGGGTGAGCGGGTTGCCACAGGTTTGGCGAAGGCATGATCTATGCCTCGCCGAAGGTTGGACTCCAGTACCACAAACTGTAATGGTGTCCTAAAGTTAGACCTCTTGATTTAAATTCAGCACCTTTTCATCAATGCCAACTATGACTTCGAAAGGGAGCATAGGAACAGGGGCTAAACTGAAGCATCACCAGAGTGATGAAGGAAAAAAGTGATACTTCAATAGAGGTCTGGTCCTGCTTCACATGATGTGATTAGCAGGTCACCTCTAGAACATGATGAATGCTGATAAAATAATTCTTAATATGTGATACACTTAGCATTAAAATGTAGACTTTGCATATTTGCTTGTGGCAGACATTGCACCTCAGTTGCAAAAGTGAAAACCTATAAAGTCCCTCATTTTATGTGGCTGACTCCTTGTGTATCAGGATCATTGTGGTTTTTTAAAATGTTACCATGTTTTATGGGTTTGTTACTGAAAAACAAAAACAATGTTGAGCAGGCTGCCTTAAGGTACCAGCTCGCTAGGCATTATATTTTTGCTGAAAAAGCAGGGACTCTGATGGGCGGTTGTCACAGGTTTGGCGCAGGCAGGACCTATCCATGGCTGAATGTTGAAGTCCCATATGCCAAACTGTAATAATGCCCTAAATTAGAAGCTCATGATTCAAAGTCAGCATCTTCACAAGAATGCCAACTGTGATAACTGCTGATAAAATTATTCTTAATCTGAAATACCATTACTATTAAAATACACAATTTAAATGACTTGTGCAAAGTTAGATTAGAAATTTAAAAATATAGTTTAAATCATTTGTACTTTTGCATTGTTGCAGAGGTTGTAAATGCAAATAGATTAAGCTTGCCATATGAAAAAGAAAAACAGACATCCCGAACTTTGTGATAATCCCAAATAATCTGTATTCATAGAAGAGTGTGTTAGTGCAATATTAATTACAATACTGTTATTGTTCTGCATAGCACAGTTAACACTGACTGCTTAAACTCTGAGGGTCAGGTTTTCAATGCAGCTTGGAAGCGGGTTGGGGGGAGTCCCAGTGTTGCACTGTCTCTGCAGGAATGTATGTCGGAACCACGCCTGCCGGAACAACGCATGCCTGAACAACGAGGTCGGAACAACGACCTTGTTGATACCACTAATGCCTTTACCACGAATGCCTTAACAACGATTTTTCATTGTAAAGGCATTCCTGGTAAAGGCATTAGTGATAGGCATGCATTATTCCAGCATGCGTCCCCCCTGGCCCCCAACACTCAACGCAAAAAATTACCGCAACCCACCCACCCCACTAAAACCACACCAACTCCCCACCCACCCCCCTAAAACTACCCCAACCCCCACCTCCTCCCTAAAATTACCCCAGCCCCCACCCTACCCCAAAACCTAAAACAATGCCAACCCCTGCCCCTAAAACTAAAAATACCCCGACCCCCCACCCCTACCCCTAAAACTAAAACCCCAACCTACCCTAAAACTAAAAACACCCGGACCCAACCCCCCGCCCCTAAAACTAAAACTAAAACCCCAACCCCCCACCCCCACCCCCACCCATTGCCCCTAAAACTAAAAATACCCTGACCCCCACCCTTGCCCCTGACCCTAAAACCAAAACCCCAACCCCCCACCCCCGCCCCAGCCCCACCCCTAAAACTAAAAATACCCTGACACCCCACCCCGCCCCTAAAACTAAAACCCCAACCCCCTACCCCTGTCCCACTTACCTGACTCGTCGCGTCGCCCTCCGCAGCCGACTCCCTTCTTTGTGCCTTAACCCTCTGTGTGGCTAGGTCGAGGTATTCTCGTCCAAGGTGCCGGTTCCCCGGTGCCTTGGACGAGATCACTTCGTCCTGCTAGTGGCTCCCACTAGCATTTTTCCTCCGATCACGTGGAGGGGTTACGTGGAGGGGGTCAGAGAAGCCTGAAAGGAGAGGAAAGGCCTTTCCTCTCCTTTCAGGCGTCTCTCAGCATTTCTGCTGCCCGATCGCGATGCGATCGGGCAGCAGAAATGCCACTAGACACCAGGGATTTTTTTTATTTATTTACTAAATAAGGAGAGCGGCCTGCGATATGCCCCCAGGGGGTGCAGAAACCACTAGACACCAGGGAACATATATTTTTGTGGGCTATTTGAAGTAAGGGGAACAGCCTCTTGGGCAAGGGCTGCTCCTCAGAGGGCAAATTATTTCTAGGTCACTTCTGCCCCCCCGGAGGCAGATTGGCCTAATATTATTAGACTGATCTGCCCCAGGGGTCAGAAATCTACTAGACACCAGGGAAAATGTTCTTTATTTTATTTTTATTTTTTTGTATGTTTGGGGAGCGACCCCCCTGGGCAGGGGTCGCTCCAGGGGGGGCAAATTATTATTAGGCCATTTCTGCCCCCCGGGGGCAGATCGGCCTTGCAATCTGCCCCCAGGGGGGGCAGAAACCACTACACACCAGGGAATATATATTTTTGTGGGCCATGTTAAGTAAGGGGAGCAGCCCCTTGGGCAAGGGCTGCTCCTCGGGGGTGCAAATTATTTCTAGGCCATTTCTGCCCCTTCTGGGGCCAGCTCGGCCGATATGCCCCCAGGGGGAGGGCAGAAATCCACTAGACTCCAGGGATATTTTTATTTTATTTTATTTTTTTAATGTTTGGGGAGCGAACCCTTGGGCAAGGGTCGCTCTGGGGGGGGGGAATCATTATTAGGCCATTTCTGCTCCCCCTGGCGGCAGATCGGCCTTGCAATCTGCCCCCAGGGGGAGCAGAAACCACTAGACACCAGGGAATATTTTTTTTGTGGGCTATTTCAAGTAAGGGGAGCAGCCCCTTGGGCAAGGGCCGCTCCTTGGGGGTAAATTATTTCTAGGCCATTTCTGCCCCCCCCCGGGGGCAAAAAACCACTAGACACCAGGGATACATTTTTTTTGTTTACTTTTATTTTTTTATGTTTGGGGAGCGACCCTTAGGCAAGGGTCGCTCCGGGGGGGGGGCAAATTATTATTAGGCCCTATCTACCCACAAGACACCAGGGATTTTTTTTTTTTTTATACTAACGCATAAGGGAAGCGGTGGGGCAAAATATTTTTAGGCCTTTTCTGCACCCCTGGAAGCAGATCGGCCTAATATAATTAGGTGGATTTGCCCCTGGGGGCAGAAACCTCTAGACACCAGGGATATATATATTTTTTTATTTACTTGATGTTTTTATGTATGGGGAGCGACCACTTAGACAAGGGTTGCTCCCCTGGGGGGCAAATTGTATTTAGGTCATTTCTGCCCCCCCTTGGGGGCAGATCAACCTACTTTTGTAAGGCCAATCTGCCCCCTTTGGGTCAGAAACCTCTAGACACCAAGGATTGTTGTGTGTGTCTGTGTGTATTTTGTTTGGAGGGGGCAGCCCCTTGGGCAAGGGTCTCTCCCCATGGGGGCACATTACTGTTGCCCATAACTGCCACCCTTGGGGGCAGACTGGCCTATTTTGGAAGGCCCATCTGCCCCCAAGGGGGGCAGAAAGCCCACCAGAGATCAGGGAAGATTTTTTTTTTCAAAATAAGAAGTTGGGGGTATGGCTATATCCCCACCCCAAATAAATGGGGCCAAAGTTGTTCTGCCCACCAGTGGGCAGATTGGGCAATTACCCCTGATCCACACCCCGGGGGGACAGAAATTCTACTAGATGCCAGGGAATAAATAAATAAAAGAAAATTTGTGGGGTGGTGGCTACCAACCAGTATGGGCCTGGTTATGCCCCCACCTGAACTGAAGGGGCTACCAGTCTTTCAGCTCTCCCCGCACACTAAAACATCTTATCTCATGGCAAGCAAGAGGACATTTGATTATTTTTGGTTTTTGTTTTACATTTGGGCCATGAGAGCTTGGTAACTCTCAAAATCATCCCACTTGGAATGGTGAGGGCTGCACTTTTTTTTACTTTAGGACGCTGCCATGTAGAAAAATCCACAAGACCTAGACACATCTGAAAACTAAACATCTAGTTGATTCCAGGGTGGTGTGCTTCACATGCACCCGCACCACTTCCTTACCCACAATGCCCTGCAAACCTGCGACTTTGCTGGAAAGCACACATTTTTGTGATGGAACCTTCTGGAATCTGCAGTAATCCACACAATTCCTACCACCCAGCATTGACTCATCTATACCGATAACATTTCTGCTGCACTTGTCAGCCTAAATTTTTTTTTTTCCAAACTGCCATTTGGACCCACTTTGGTTCCCCCTCAATTTCAATGTGTTTTTGGCTCTTTCCTGTCACAAACACTTGGCCCACCTACACAAGTGAGGTATCATTTTTAGCGGGAGACTGAGGGGAACGTTTGGTGGTAGGAACTTTGTCCCGGTGCAGTGATCCCACACAAAAATGAGGGAAAAATTTGTTTTTTTTAGCTAGGTTTGCGGTTTGCTGAGGATTCTGGGTAAGAAAATATTGGAGGATCCACGCAAGTCACACCTCCTTTGATTCCGTCGGGTGTCTAGTTTTAAAAAATGTCTGGGTTTGGTAGGTTTCCCTAGATGGCTGCTGAGCCCAGGACCAAAAATGCAGGTGCCCCCCGCAAAAACAGGTATTTTTCTAGTTGATAACTTTGATGTGTCCAGATAGTGTTTTGGGGCACTACCTGTTGCGAGCACAAGACCTACCCACACAAGTGAGGTACCATTTTTATGGGGAGACTTGGGTGAACACTGGGTGGAAGGAAATCTGTGGCTCCTCTCAGATTCCAGAACTTTCTGTCACCGAAATGTGAGGAAAAAGTGTTTTTTTAGCCACATTTTCAGGTTTGCAAAGGATTCTGGGTAACGGAATCTAGTGAGAGCCCGACAAGTCACCCCTTCTTGGATTCCCCTAGGTCTCTACTTTTCAAAAATGCACAGGTTTGGTAGGTTTCCCTAGGTGGCGGCTGAGCTAGAGGCCAAAATCCACAGGTAGGCACTTTGCAAAAAGCACCTCTTTTTTCTTTAAAAAAATGTGATGTGTCCACTTTGTGTTGTGGGGCATTTCTTGTCGCGGGCACTAGGCCTACCCACACAAGTGAGGTACCATTTGTATCGATAGACTTGGAGGAACGCTGGGTGGAAGGAAATTTGTGGCTCCTCTCAGATTCCAGAACTGTCTGTCACCGAAATGTGTGGAAAAAGTGTTGTTTTGGCACATTTTGAGGTTTGCAAAGAATTCTGGGGAACAGAACCTGGTGAGAGCTCGACAAGTCACCCCATCTTGGATTCCTCTAGGTTTTTAGTTTTAAAAAATGCACAGGTTTGGTAGGTTTCCCTAGCTGGCGGCTGAGCTAGAGGCCAAAATCCACAGGTAGACACTTTGCAAAAAACACCTCTGTTTTTTTTTAGAAAATGTGATGTGTCCACTTTGTGTTTTGGGGCATTTCCTGTCGCGGGCACTAGGCCTACCCACACAAGTGATGTACCATTTTTATTGGGAGACTTGGGGGAACATAGAATATCAAAACAAGTGTTATTGCCCCTTGTCTTTCTCTACATTTTTTCCTTCCAAACATAAGACAGTGTGTAAAAAAGACGTCTATTTGAGAAATGCCCTGTAATTCACATGCTAGTATGGGCACCCCAGAATTCAGAGATGTGCAAATAACCACTGCTCCTCAACACCTTTTATTGTGCCTATTTTGGAAATACAAAGGTTTTCTTGATACCTATTTTTGACTCTTTATATTTCAGCAAAGAAATTGCTGTATACCCAGGATAGAATGAAAACCCACTGCAAGGTGCAGCTCATTTATTGGCTCTGGGTACCTAGGATTCTTGATGAACCTACAAGCCCTATATATCCCTGCAACCAGAAGCGTCCAGCAGACGTAACGGTATAATGCTTTCAAAAATCAGACATCGCAGGAAAAAGTTACAGAGTAAAACGTAGAGAAACATTGCTGTTTTTTTCACCTCAATTTCAATATTTTTTTATTTCAGTTGCTATTTTCTGTAGGAAACCCTTGTAGGATCTACACAAATTACCCACTGCTGAATTCAGAGTTGTGTCTACTTTTCAGAAATGTTTAGGTTTCTGGGATCCAGCATTGGTTTCACACCCATTTCTGTCACTGACTGGAGGGAGGCTGAAAGCACACAAAATCATAAAAATGGGGTATGTCCCACTAAAATGCCAAAATTGTGTTGAAAAATTTGGTTTTCAGATTCAAGTGTGCCTGTTCCTGAAAGCTGGGAAGCTGGTGATTTTAGCACTGCAAACCCTTTGTTGATGCCATTTTCAGGGGAAAAAACACAAGCCTTCTTCTGCAGCCCTTTTTTCCAATTAAAAAAAAACAATAATCATTTCTTGGTCTCCTTCAGGGGAACCCACAAAGTCTGGGTACCTATAGAATCCCTAGGATGTTGGAAAAGGCAAAAACAACTAAGTCGTGGGTAAGGAAAGCGTAGTTCCCCTTTCGTTGCCCACAACTTTTTTGTTCCGGAGTCGGCCTTCAGGGCGTTTCCCTCTCTGCAGGGGTTTTGGAACAACATATTTTAATGCCATTTTCTAGCTCCCGCAGTGCAGATCTTGTGGTTTGTGTAGTTATTGTACCAGAATATTATGAGTTAAAAATATTCAAACAAAATTATTTTGTCCTAAATATTGGTTACAAAAGTATCATTCCATAGAACATTACAATAGAGAAACTACACCCTAAGGCGTGATATTTTTGCAAAAGATATTTGAAACACAATATTTTTCAGATTACATGTTTCTCAAGAAATGTGTTAGTGTAGTGCATTAAAACAGTTCCTGATGTCAACATACAACTGAAGTACCTATGATTGTCCCATACATAAATCAGAGCATTGCTTTACTTTTTGGGGCTGGGTTGCAGATCATCACTCAAATAAATGTGATGTCGTCAGTGAGGGCAGATAATTCAGCTAATAAAAGATACTACAGGCCTTTCTTTTTATGTGTAGAGATCTCATTATAAAATGTAATTATAGCAGATGCACATACATAGAAAATTATAAATATGTAACTCTTAAATAATAATGAAAAGCACTTGACTAACTGTACGCTAGGCACTCAAATAATTTATAACACATTACATGTCCCAAACACACACAAACGTGCCCATCACACAGCTGGCTCAACAACATCTTGAAAGACAAGAGGATGATGTTAGAGCTCAGTGTACTAGCTTTATGCACGTGCTCTCAGTAGTAATGTTTGTCATGTGAAGATTGTTAGGTATAGTGGATATGTATTGTTGACTCAGTCCTCTGTCTAAACTGCTATGTCATTGCTCATAAACATTTATAGGACGAACTCATAAATATGCCTGGGGAAAGCTCAGAGCAGGGTGTTCCAAGAAGGATCTTTCACATTCATTTCATGTTGGGGTGCTTACTTGAGCAGCCTGTTCTTAGTACGAAGGTAAGGAGTTTGGTGATTATATTTTGTGCTCACCTCTACCATCAAAAATACTTCACACCAGACTCGTCATGTATACCAATTATATTAGACATGAAAATGTAAGTTATTCCCCACGCACACTCTATTCATCAGTCAGGGGCAGATATACCTTAGCAAGGGTGATTTAAACTGTAACCTCTTCTTTACATTTAGCTCAAAAAATTAACACGCATTCTTCCGGCGATGAAGCACATTTCGGTAGACTGTTGGCTTGTTACATTTTGGGGCTCTAGTTGGTATTACTGTTTAGTAATAGTTACTCAATACAGTGAGAAACATTACCTTTGGACTAGTTTTTAATTTGTAAAAAATATATATAATAATTAAAGAGACAACCTAAAGCTTTTTCAGACACCTACCCCTTTTATACTACCAGATCAAAGTCTGATGAAGACAAATACCTCCTGGGGACCCAGAAATAAGTGTCTGTGGCCACCACTAGCAACGAGGTGCACTAGTGAATCACGGATTTGTACAGTTCCTTAATATGTTTCTTGACTGAATAGTTGAAATTTAATTTCCTAAGCTGCATGATTTGAATCACATAGACATCGAAGGTGTTTGTCAGTGAAAGTGAATTGAGTCACTTGTTAAAAAATACAACCTGTTTAACTTGGGTTTTAGCTTTATGAATCTTCATGCATATGTTAGGAACTTCAGACTCTGAAACGTAGACCACCAGCATAGCAGACAATGTTCTCAATTGCCTGCAGCTGCATGAATACATCCTAAGTGGTCACTTCTACAAGTGTCTCAGTGATTGTGCACTCTTGTGTGTGTTACAGAAGCGTCTTTCCCGAGCTGGATAGTAACGTTTCCATGCTTCTTGTTCATGAGAACGACATGTGAGACAAGGTCATTTAAATTATGTAGCAAAAATGTAAATGTTATGGTTATTCTCTCGTAACATTATTATCATGTATTGTGATAGGAACAACATTTTTGGAAAAATCTAGAATTTTTGTAGATTATGGATCAAATTAAGTGGAAATGTCATGCCTACTTATGTGGTAAATACTGCAGCCTCTCAATGGCCTAAATCTTGTGAACCTCACCCTTGTTCACTGTTTTATTAACAGTTTATTCAAGAAAGTAAACAAAACCTAAACGTTTAAAGTGCACTCATTGCCCATTGGTATCACCACTTTGAAGAAAACAGGCTTCTAAGCTAACTACTCCAACATAAATATATGGTTTGAAAACACATAATGGGTACGATATGTATTGTCCTGCATTGCATCTTGGGGTCCTGGTGACAGATTCAAAATACACACAACTATATATATATATAAGTTACATCACTCATAACATTATCTGTGATGTAACTGATAATTATTGATGAGAAAACTGTGCATGGCAGTGGCACAAGTTATAGTTACCTTAGGGCACGAAGTATAGTCACTTGAAATAACTCTATCTGCTGAATTTCCATGGTTTTGTGTGAATAAATTGAGAACCTAACTATCACATCCCTGTATATATATATATATATATATATATATATATATATATATATATATATATTCCTTACCTTCGCTAAAAAATAAGACCAGATACGCATGAAACAACCTTCAATACAAGCAATATCAGCTGTAGAAATTAATGAAGAGAATGTAGATACTGCCGTGAATTCAACAGACCCTGGGAGTGACAGAAGTGAGAGTGATATTTCAATCCAATCATTGTTTGAAGGGGTACAAACCAATATTTTAAAGGAATTCGATCTCCTGGCCCAGGCAGGCAGGTTGGCCAGGCGGGAAAGGGCAATCGAGGAGGTCACGGAGGAAGAGGTTCATTCAGAAAAACGCAAAGAGAAATGCAAATTTACAAAGCCCCATGGGAGTTCTTACAAGGGGACAAACAACAATGAAATTAATAAAAAATTAACAGTTGTTAATCTTTCTGACATTGAGCTCACTGAGTTTGAAAATCAGGTATTATCTTTAGGACTTTCATTTTGTCCTACAACAAATTTTAATTACACTCAAAGTAGGATTGATTTATTTCATTTTATGGGAAAGTTGAAATTGTTGAAATGGTATGGTACTAAACCAAAAAATACACATGATCGAGTGAGTAATGTAGTCAGACCTTCAAATTTGTTGATTAATGATATTGAAATGTTAGATAGTGAATCTACATTTGACCTTGATCCCTTCCTCAATTTATCTGATATTGGTATTGATATTGATTTAAGCTGTCCGAGTGGTTTTAGACCTACATCTACTTTTCTTCCTCCTATTTCTAATGATGCTCTCAATGTATTTGAAAAAGGCATTTTTAAAGAGATGCCTATGTTAAGACAGAAACAAACCATGAAGTGGAACAATCTGGATTCTAAGCATAGAGAGGCTATTAAAATCTTGATTAGTAACACTAACATAGTAATAAAAAAATCTGACGAAGGAGGCAATGCAGTAATTCTGCCGGTGACCCAATATTTACAAGAAGGATTGAGACAATTGCATGATACTAGTAGTTATGCAGTATACAACAGAGAAGCTAGTAAAACAGCTAACAAAATATACTGGTTGCAATAGAAGATTGGGGAGATAGGGGGCTATTGGAATTAGAAGAATACCAATTCTTAAGAGTAGATTTCCCCAGATTACCAGCTATGTATTTTCTCCCCAAGTTACATAAACATCCAACCATTCCTCCAGGTCAACCCATTGTTTCTTCCAATGGAAGTCTCCTAGGAAACACCTCTAAATATGTAGATTTCTTTTTGCAACCTTTTGTCACTGCACTTCCCTCATACATCAAAGATACCACAGATTTTTGCGTATCATTGATGAGATTCCTTGGGAAGAAAACCATTTATTTTTGTGCTTAGATGTCAACAGCCTATACACCTGCATTCCTCATGATTTGGGACTAAAAGCTGTAAGACACCTTTTGAGAGCAAGATCTTTATCCCATCTCCTTCATACTGAAATATTGTTGGACATGTTTTTTATCTGTCTCACCAATAACTTTTTCATTTTTGATAAAGTTATTTACAAACAAAAAAAAGGGACAGCGATGGGTACTTGCTTTGCTCCCAGCTATGCAGGCCTATTTTTGGGCTGGTGGGAGGAACAAATAGTGGGTAACATCGACTTATTTGAAACTCATGTGATTCTATGGATCAGATACATTGATGATATTTTCTGTATCTGGCAAGGAGATGTGAATACAGCACACAAATTTGTGAATATACTTAATGACAACACATTGAATTTGAAATTTTCTAGCCAAATTGATCCTAACTCCATTGATTTTTTGGAAGTTCGGATCACTAAAGACAATAACAAATTGACGATCACTCTATATCGTAAGGAGACTGCAGGGAACAGCTTGCTTCATGCAAGCAGCGGTCACCCAAAGAAATTAATACAAAGTATTCAGTTTGGGGAAATGTTACGTGCTCACCGGAATTGTAGTTCTGATGACACTTTTTTCAGTGAAATTAAGGTCATGACTGAGCGATTTCTTCAAAGAGGTTACAACAAATGTGTGCTCGACCAAACAGTTGCCAGAGTTTCTCTGATCAACAGATCTAGTTTATTGACCAAAAAAGGAATCTCTAATTCACAACAGCAACAAACAATCAGATTTATTACCACATACAGTAATGGTAGTAATGAAATAAGAAACATCTTTACCAAATTTTGGCCTGTATTGAAAACTGATGAAACTTTTCTAAATGTTTTAGGTGATTCTCCGCGCTTCACTTTTAGAAAAAAACAAATCCTTAAGTGATTCACTTTGTAACAGCCTAATCCCACAACCCAAAGTTAAGAATCCTGTCCAAGGATTCTTTATTTGTGGTAGAAGTAAAGCGTGTAAGAACAGCACCAACATGAAAAGTATTAAATTTCCAACTATTTCTACTCGTTTTGTAATTCGCAAACATGTGTCATGTATGTCAGATCATTGTGTTTACACTTTAATTTGTCCCTGTAACAAATTCTATATAGGTAGTACCATCCATCCTGCTAAAAAACGAATTCTAGAACATATGAGAGCTATTGACCATGTAGCCAAAAGTTACCCAGTAGCTAGGCACTTTAGAGACTTCCATAACCGAAGGGTTGACCTTTTGAAATTTGTTGTTCTAGATCAGGTCCCAATAAGAGAGAGAGGTGGAAATAGGGTACTAGAACTAAGGAGACTGGAATCCAAACTCATAGTTGGTATGAATACCCGACATTCAACTGGACTTAATATGGATGAGAAATTGTCAATACACATTGGGAATTAATGTTGTGTATCATTAGTTTTTGATATCATAGTTTTACATAATAACTTTTCATTTATGCTGCATTTCTCTTCTTTATTCTTATCCTTTTATTCCTGTACATTTTTCAACCCTTTTGGTATCCATATAGAGTGTAGTATTTGTTATTGTTATTCTAACCATGTTATTATCTCCCCTCTTTTTTAGGTGGCTTTTACATTAATATATTTAATAGGGAAGACCTTTAATGTATGATTATATTATCGATAAAAGCAAAAGAGCTATTATATCCTTATTTCACATATTTCTATATTTGGATTTTATCCAGTATTTAATGTGAATGTTTTCATCAGGAGCAGCAATATTCCATATTTATGATTAGGCCTTTTGATAGGACCATTGTTGATTGAAGGTGTATGTGATATATTTTGGAAATGAATTAATCATTTTTGTAATACCTTTAATCATGTATTTATCTTTACTTCAACCATATACATTTTGTATTAAATTCCCTAATTTTGAATATATAAATATTTATAACTTTTTATAATATAAACTATTTAAAAATAGGGTTATACTGATTTTGGTCAAGTAATAATATGGTATTTGCGATGAGAATATAAATTGAAATAGATAAGGGTTGGTTACAAACTGCTAATTAATATTTTGTTTAGAAATCCATTCATATATATTCATGTTTGCATTTGTCCCTTTAAAAAATGGCCGACATATTTCGAGCTTGAAATTGGGAGAGGTTCATTGTTAGTCCTATTTTGTTTTAATTGGTATTTGGCACTTTGTATTTGGTGTATTTAAATTTGGTGAAAGAAACGGGTCTGTTACACGTGAACAAGGGAATCCATATTTCCGAAACGCGTTGGGACTTCGCCAAATAAACGCCTGTATTTCAACTCTCTGGAGTGATGGAGATTTGTCTATCGACGCTCGGGGCGCCGATATTTCAGGCCCCGAAGGTTGCGGATGTTCTGTTTTGAAATATATATATATTAGAAATGGGGTCTTTAGTTGGCAGTCAGGTTACCCCCTGTAAAAGCAAGGACCCTCACTCTAGTCAGGGTAAAAGAGAATCACCCTCAGCTAACCCCTGCTTACCCCCTTGGTAGCTTGGCACGAGCAATAGGCTTAACTTCAGAGTGCTAGGTGTGAAGTATTTGTACCAACACACACAGTAACTTAATGAAAACACTACAAAATGACACAACACAGGTTTAGAAAAATAGGAAATATTTATCTAACAAAACAAGACAAAACAACAAAAATCCACAATACACAATTTAAGTTATCAATTAAAAAGCAAAAAGAGTCTGCATGTAGTTTTAAACACACACTAACACTATTAGCATGAAAATGAACCTTGGGTGCACCAAAAGTAACCCCGCACGGGCAAGTGTGTGGCAAAAGGGCTTGCGATGCGTCGATTTCACTCACAAGACCTTGCGTCGTTTCTCCTTTCATCGGGTCGGGCGTGTCATTTCTTCTCTCCGCAGGAAAGCGATGAGTTGATCCAGTCAGCACTCCCAGGTTCGGGCAGGCCTTGCGTTGTTTTTACATGCCCAGCGGTGCTTGCATCAGAAATCCAGATGCACGATGATCCGAAAACCACGCAGCGCGGGTTGCGATCTCCCAGCCGCCGTCAGCAATGCTGCTCGTTGTTTCTCCATCTCTGTGCGTCGATTCTTCGGTCTCATTTCTAGCAAGCGTCGATTTTGGAGCTGGCAGCGCATCATTTCTGAGTCGCGTCAATCTTTTCCCTGTACGGCGCTCTGTGCGTAGATTTCCTCCTCATAGGCTGATAGCTTCTCCTTTCAGGGGCCCAGGAACTGGGTGGGCAGCACAGGGCAGAGTAGGAGTCTCTCCAGAGACTCCAGGTGCTGGCAGAGAGAAGTCTTTGCTGTCCCTGAGACTTCAAACAACAGGAGGCAAGCTCTAAATCAAGCCATTGGAGATCTTCACAAGATGGAAGGAACACAAAGTCCAGTCTTTGCCCTTTTACTTTGGCAGAAGCAACAACTGCCGGATAGCTCCACAAAGCACAGTCACAGGCAGAGCAGCTCTTCTTCCTCAGCTCTTCAGCTCTTCTCCAGGCAGAGGCTCCTCTTGGTTTCCAGAAGTGTTCTAAAGTCTGTGGTTTTGGGTGCCCTTCTTATACCCAATTTTAACTTTGAAGTAGACCTACTTCAAAGCAAAGTCTCTCTTGAATGTGAAATCCTGCCTTGCCCAGGTCAGACCCCAGACTCTCACCCTGGGGTTTGAGACTGCATTGTGTGAGGGCAGGCACAGCCCTTTCAGGTGTGAGTGACCACTCCTCCCGTCCCTCCTAGCACAGATGGCTCATCAGGAAATGCAGACTACACCACAGCTCCCTTTGTGTCACTGTCTAGTGTGAGGTGCAACCAGCCCAACTGTCAAACTGACCCAGACAGGGAATCCACAAACAGACAGAGTCACAGAAATGGTTTAAGCAAGAAAATGCTCACTTTCTAAACGTGGCATTTTCAAACACACAATCTTAAAATCAACTTTACTAAAAGATGTATTTTTAAATTGTGAGCTCAGAGACACCAAACTCCACAAGTCCATCAACTCCCAAAGGGAATCTTCACTTTAATCAGATTTAAATGTAGCCCCTATGTTAATCTATGAGAGGGACAGGCCTTGCAACAGTGGATAACTAATTTAGCAATGTTTCACAATTAAGACACATAAAACACATTACTGTATGTCCTACCTTAACCATACACTGCACCCTGCCCTTGAGGCTACCTAGGCCCTACCTTAGGGGTGTCTGACATGTGAGAAAAGAGAAAGATTTAGGCCTGGCAAGTGGGTGCACTTGCCAAGTGGAATTTATAGTTAAAACTGCACACACAGACACTGCAATGGCAGGTCTTAGACATGGTTCCAGAGCTACTTGTGTGAGTGGCACAACCAGTGCTGCGGGCCCACTAGTATGTTTTGATTTAAAGACCCTGGGCACCGCTAGTGCACTGTACTAGGTACTTACTAATAAATCAAATATGCCAATCATGGATACGCCAATTACATCAACATTTTGTAAAGGAGCACTTGCACTTTAGCACTGGGTAGCAGTGGTAAAGTGCCTGGAGTAACAAAAACAGCAAAATCAGAGTCCAGCCCACATCAACAACCTGGGGAACAGAGGCAAAACGTTAAGGGAGACCACGCCAAAGATGAAAAGTCTAACAATATATATATATATATATATATATATATATATATATATATATATATATATATATATATATATATATTTAGAGAGATAGATAGATAGATAGATAGATGATAGATAGATAGATAGATAGATAGATAGATAGATAGATAGATAGATAGATAGATAGATAGTCTGGGGGTCTGAAAGTGCATTTTCTTTTCATCAGCACTCTGGGTCTTCCTTTTTTTATAAACACCCAGGTAGAGGCTCATTCTATATTTTTTGAAAATTGTTTGGACCTTCCTGAGTCTTTGTGAGGACTGTATCATGCAGGGATGGTATTTATACAAGGGGAAAAGGGCATGTGGCCTCCATTCCTGAGGCTGGTGTAGGCCTGGGGACCCCATCCCCCGAGACAATAGATTTATTTTGGGGAGGTGCGATGTGATCCACCCTCCCAAACCTGCATGAGGCCTCAGGCCTCCTCCCCGTAGATGGTATTTCTATAATGGGGAGGGATCCATGTGCACCCCCCAAACCTCGAAGAGGCACTGGGGACCCCATTCCTAGTGACAGGGTATTTTTGTTTGGGTGGCTGCATGCATGGCATCCCACCTCTAAGACTGGTTCTGTGGAGGCCACCTGCCAGATATTAATTGCAGTGTACAGGGACCACAAGCCCTGGGACTCTGCAGTTCACAGCCAGGGAGAGTGTGTGCAGACAGGGAAATCTATTCCCTGTCTGCACTCTCCTGGGTAGGGCACACAAATTTCCTCCCACCTAGGCAAGAGCAGAGAAAAAAGCTGCTCCCACAGAAGCCGGAGCAAAGTAATTGAGCTGGCTCCTGCCAACACACAGTGGGGCGTTGGTTGGAGAGCTGAAGGGGCCATGGTGACCCTGGTGTTCCTATACAGCTCCCTAACAGGGACACATTGTGGGTGCCCGGTTGGGCACCTGGGCACTCACCAATAATGTAAGCAGCCAGCTCTTGCCAGGGAAGCCAGCAGGGCCCTGAGTGCCCTAAGGGGTCATTCCATGGCCCCCATTACAAACAGAGCGGTAGGTGCCCTGGATGTGAATATAACTCACACCCTTCCCATACACTCATACATTAATCAGATATCACATCACTTACAACATGTTCTGTGACATCAATGATAACCACTGAATCATCTGAAATTAAATAATTGATGACAACATTGTGCAGGGTGGGGTCCCGAGTTATTTAAGGCATGAGTTATAGTTACTTGGGGTAAGTATAACTGGTAAATGTCAGGGGTTTTGTTAGTTTAAAAGGTTGTGTTTTAACTGACATTTTCACCTAGCAATAGCGTCCCTTTAAATGCACAGTTTGTTCTTCAATAATTTGAGTGATAATGCTTTATTTATACATTTATGATGTTATAACAGTTGTCATGAGTGGTGTAAGACACAGGAGAAATAGCAGTTCATGGCCAGCGCACGAGTTATAGTTGCTTGAAAGAACTCTAACTATAACTGCTGAATCTGTGGTTTTGTATGAGTAAATTCAGAACCTATCTATAACGTCCCTGTAACCTTTGTTTTTTCCCAGTGAATTTCTAAGGTTTCTTTTATTCTATTTCCTAACTATAACGTCCCTGTAAACTTTGTTTTTTTTAGTGAAATTCTAAGGTTTTTTTCACGTAAAGTAAATTTGTTTGCTATATGTTAATTCAAGCACCACTGTGCACAACCTTTGGCCATGCATTGCAGCAGTTGGCCACAGATCCTGCAGTCAACCCCTGTGGCCAATCCCTGCAGCCAACCCTTATAACAACCTAACCCAGCCTGGTCCCCTCTCTGCAGACCCTTTCCCTGGTACCCAGCCTAAATATTTAGGCCCATATTTATGGATGGTTAGCATCACTTTAGCACCATTTATTTTCGTGCTAAAACAGCGCTAACCTATCTCCATATTTATATTTCAACGCTAGACCAGTCTATTGTCACAATATTGGAGTTAGCGCCATGTTTAGGATGCGGGAACCTACCCTGCATTAATGAGATGCAAGGTAGGTGTTTCCGTTCTAAACACAATGCTAGCTCCTTAGTGCCATTTTTACCTCCGGGTGCACAAACAACACACAAGGTGGACTCAGACCAGAATAATGGCGCTAAGCCCTATTAGCGCCATTATTTAACACCTGGGTCAGATCAGGCATTAGAGTGCAGGTAGGCCCATTTCCATGGTGGAACACCATGGAATGGGCACAAAGGTGCTCACTCCAACCCCCAGCAACACCGCCACCCACATCATAGGGACACTACAGGAGGGGGGACTCCAACCCAGGTAAGTTTATGTGAGTATATTTTTTATTTTATTTACTGCCAGCGGGGACCCCTTACATGGGGCTCCTTGCCTGGCACTGGGTATGTAGGGCTACCTCAGGAGACACTGGTCCCTTGTGATGGGCATTGTGGTGGTGGGCATGACTCCTGTCTATAATTAGACAGGAGTCATGTTTGTGGCTGCTTGTGCATCAAAAAATAATGTTAGGCTGATTAGCAGCAGAAATGTTGCCGTTAACCAGGCTGGTATCCTTTCTATTCCACTAGCGCCATTCCCCCTAACACCAACCCCCTGGCTAACATCTTTTTTTTTTCGCTAGTCATTCCTCAGTGCCATTTTGCATCATTGCTTAAATATGGCCCACAACTGGCGCTATGAAATGGCGTTAGCTCGTGCTGCATAAAATGACATAGAACTGTGTTAGCACAGTTGTGCATTATTTTTCATAAATATAGGCCTTGATTTATTTTCAGCAGGGGGGCCGAATGGCCCATCCCTGCCCAATCTCCACCCCAGGGACCCCATCCCCAGGGCCCACCCTAAATATTTCATTTTTTAGGAGGGAAAGGGCCACGTGCCCCCCTCCCCAGGCAGATCTTGCCCCGGGGACTCCTTTCCCAAGGGATGGCCTAATAATTTTTTGGGGGGCTGCATGGTCTCCCTCCCCGGGGATGATTTTGGGGCCCCCGGGGACCCATCCCCCGGGCCCAGCCATGTGATCTTTGTGACCTCCAGGGCACTCAGTCACAATCTTGGGGACAGTGGGGGAAGCCCAAAGGCCCCCACAGTCCCAGCTGTCTCCCCCAGCATTGTTGTCACAAACAGGGAGCTGTGGGGGAGGGGGGTAGCCCCACGATATATTGTTTCAGTTATGCACCGGGGAGGTGGTAGTCCCCAGGGCATCGGGGGGGACTGCCCGGCACTGCATAGAATTATAGCCCTGGGGTGGTGGTGGTCCTTGGGGCTGTGGGGGGCTAGGCAATGCCCTGCATGAGTTTTAGATACTGACCGGGGTGATGGTGGTTCCTGGGGCTGAGGGAGGGCCAACAGGCACCCCCTATTTAAAAAAAAGAACATGCCCCTAGGGACCTAGCTCACCCAGGGGCCTATTAAAAAGCAAGTGCGGGAGATCCTGCTTGTTTTTTTTCCCCACAAATTTGCGATGGCATCATGATTTCATGGCAAAAATTAAAAGAAAAATGCTTTTTTAATGAGGTGGGATCCCTCTGGGACACCAATCTCAAAGCTAAGGGGTCAGGGTGTGCGTAACCTGGCCCCTTTTCATTTTTTTACACTTTTTTTAATGGTACTCAGCTGAAGCTGAGTTCCAAGATGGCTACCATACCAGCACTTTCTGGTTTGAAGTGTTGGTAGCCAATCACATCTGTGCATTTCTCTGCACAAGCTCATCTTTTTTTGTGAATCATGGCGAAGAATCCATGGTCCTAGATATACAAATTTATTTTCCCTTTAATTTCTCAAAAACTACTGAATGGGTTTCCACCAAATAAGCGAAAGCGGGATCTAGCTTTCTGCCAAATTTGGTGTACTTCCGTCCAGCGGTTCGGGTTGTAGTAGTGTCTAAAGCTCCCATGGGAATTAACAAAATGTTTTGACTTCCCCTCTTTCTCAGCCCCTGCTTAATGGATCACCCCAAAACTTTCCATGTGCAACAAGAATCACTGGGCCACTTTTTGGGGAAAGTTTTGTGAATGCTCGTTGAATGGTGCCAATTATATAGACAAGACAAAAACATTTTTTCTATCTAAACATGGTTCCAATTTTAACTATCTAGTGGTGACTGCGACTAGGTGATATATATAAATATATGTAACCTACTGGTGTTCACCAGAAAGTAGTTATAGTTAGGACCATGTTTCCATAGAAAAAGCGCTTGTTGACTTGCCTATATCTCTGGCACCGCTTAATGAATTTTCACAAAATTTGCCAAAAAAAGTGCCTGATGATTTTTGTTGAACATAGAAAATGTCTTGGTAATCTGCTTTGAGGAACGAGAAAAAGTAGGGGGATCTTAAAAGTTGGATTTCCCATATTAATTCCCATAGGACCTTCAGACACTATCAGAGCCCGAACCGCTGGATGGAATTACACCAAATTTGGCAAAAAGCTAGCTGTCGGCACGCAGATTACACTTTTGATTATTTGGTGTGAATCCTTTTAGTAGCTTACGATAACTTAAGGAAAATCCAAATTTGTATAATTCTGGCCATGAATAAATCATGTTCTTGAATGTGCATGCAAATAGAAGCACTGTAATTGGCTGGCCACAACCTGACTAGAAAGTTGAGGCTGTCTTTTCATGTTATGCAAGAGGATCCTTGTGGCTGAAAAAAGAAATGATAAGTGGTATAAGGGTTCAGGGTGGAATATAGGGGTGTATTAGGGTCAAATTATGGGTTTAAAATGATTTTTCTTTACCATGTGCGATATTTGCGGATATCCTCAAATAATCTGGAATACTCAAGGATATTTGAAAATATTCAAGGATATTTCAGAATATTAGAGAATATGCAAAAAAATCATTTTAAACAATCATTCAGAGACTCAGTCATACACTAATTCATTCACTCATACATGCATTCAGAGACTTATGCTCCCAGTCACACACCCACTCAGACACTCATGACACTCATGCTCCCAATCAGACCCACTCATATACTCACACCGCCACTTTGAGACCCACTCAAACACTCAGACACTCGTGCACCCACTCACAGATCCACTGACAGATTCAAGCCCTGTGGGCAACCCTGCCTGCGCATGACTAAAGGCAATGCACAAAGTGGGGTTAGGTGGTTATAAGGGCTGGGTCACAGGGCTTGTCACAGGCCAGGCCCTGTGGCCAAACTCCACCCTACAGTACCAAATGGCGTGAATAGTAGTAGTTGACCTTAACGTATAGTAATTAAACGTACTTTATGTTAAAAAAACATATGAATTTACTTAAAAAACATAGGTTACAGGGAGGTTATAGTTAGGTTCTAAATTTACTCTTACAAAACCATAAAAATTCTGCAAATATATTTACAATTATTTCAGGTAAATGTAACTCGCGCCCTAAGGAAAATATAACTCATGCCTTTGCCATGCACAGTTAATTACTCCACACATTACATCATTGATGACATTTTCTATGGCATCTTTGATATTATCACTGCAACATTTGCAATAAAATTATTGATAAGAAGCGAAGACATAAGTTATAGTTGCCGTACTGCGCAAGTTATAGTTACTAGAAATAACTCTAACTATGACTGCTGAATTTCTATGGTTTTGTGCCACTAAATTCAAACCCCAAATATAATGTCCATGTAACCTTTGGTTTCTTCTGTGTGTGTCTCTGTCTAGGTCAAAATGTCGGTTAAAATACGATATTTTAAACTAACAAAACCACTGAAATTCACCAATTATAGTCACCTCAAGTTGTCATCAATGATTTAATTTCAGATTTTTGAGTGGTTATCATTGATGTCACAGAACAAGTTGTAAGTGATGTGATATCTGAGGATTTTAACAGTGTATAACTAGGGTGTGAGTTTTAATTACACCCAGGGCACCTACAGTTCTGATTGCAATTGGGCCATGGAATGAGCACTAGGGCACTCTCGGCCCCTGCTGGCTTCCCTGGTGAGAGCCGGATGCTTATATTATTGATGAGTGCCCAGGTGCCTACCCGGGCACTCACAATGTGTCCCTGCTTGGGGGCTGTATGGGACCTCCAGAGCCACCACAGCCTCATCAGCTCTCCAACCAAAACCATACTGTGTGTTGACAGGAGCCGGTTCAATTACTTTGCTCTTGCCTGGGTGGGAGCAGCTTTTTTCTCTGTTCTCACCTAGCACCTAGCTGAGAGCAAAGTTGTGTTTTCTACCCAGGATAGTGCTGGCAGGGAATATATTTCTTTCCCCTGCTCACAATCTCCTTGGCTAGGAACTGCAGGGTCACAGGGCATGTGGTCCCTGTACACTGTGATCAATATCTAGGAGATGGGTTCCCCAGAGACAATCTTGGAGAGGAGCCCCATGCACGCCCCCACCCAACAATATCTTGGCCCAAGGGATGGAGCCTCCAGGGGATTCTTAGAGGTTATAGAAATACCGTCTTCAGGGATGGGGGCCCAGGGCTCATGCAGGTTTGGGAGGGTGGACTGCATCCTGCCTCTCCAAAATCAATCCATCGACTCTGAGGGATGAGGTCCCCAGGCCTATACAAGCCTCAGGAATGGAGACCACATGCCCCCTCCCCCTTAGATAAATTCTGTACCTGCATGAATGGGTCCTCAAAAAGACTCAGGAATGTCCCAAAACTCCCCCAAAAATTTGAATGAGACTCTTCCACTGGGTTTATAAAAAAAGGAAGATCCACAGCGCTGATTGAAAAAGATGAACTTTCTTACCACAGTCTGTCTATCTGTCTATCTATCTATCCATCTATCTATCTATCTATCTATCTATCTATCTATCTATCTATCTATCTATCTATCTATCTATCTATCTCTCTCTATCCATAAAAATATCAATGAAACATTAGCAGTCAAATTATTAAAGAAAAAACTGTGCATGGCGGGGTCCCGCGTTATAATTACCTTAGGGCGCAAATTATAATACTTGAAATTTCAGTGAATATGTAGATATATTTCACAAAAAAAACAAAGGTTACAGAGGCATGATAGTTAGGAAATAGATATATTTTATTTAACTTAGAAATTCATGCAGTAGCCCCTCCCTCCTGCCCTGCGTGGTCTGATGTGCCGACATTGCCCCCCATTTAGCTTGATATCCCTGCCCACTCCTCCTGCCCTCCTCTCCTCCTGCCCTCCACTCCTCCTGCCCTCCATTGCCCAATTGTATAGCCCTTTGTTGCCCTCTTGTTTAACCTCTGTGCTTAGCTTGCTGCCCCTACCTTCCTTCCCCCACCCTCTGGTATCTGTGTGCATGCCCTTGCTGCCTTCTTTTTGCCCAACATGTTACATGGACTTGCTACTGCCCATCTTATCTACTCTGAGTGTCCTGTTGAACTGCCACTGCCCCTCGTGCCTGCCTAGCATGGTTAGATGGCTGTCACTTGTCTCTGCCACCTCCACCCCGCCTTCCCGAGTTCCATGCCCCTATCCCCTTCCTCCTTTCCTCCATGGTCCATTTTGCTGCCATTCCCTTCTGCCCTCCATGCTCTATTCTGCTGTAACTGCTCCTCCTGCCTGCCCTGCATAGTCTGTTATGGATCCTCTTTCCCTGCCCTTTCACGTCTACTTTTAAATTGTTTGCTATTTTATGTTTTTTTTTATCCAGTTGATCACCTGATGATATGTTACTTAGGGAGTGAATGTGGTGTTATGGCCAGAGCAGCACACTTTGTATCTGGGGAACCAGGCTTGAGTTTTGGCATCAGTTCCACATCCTGTGATTCTGGGTAAATCACTTAATCTCCCCATGCCTAAAACCAAAATGAATGTGACCTTGTGTAATGTAACTGATGTCCATATAAAGCACTTCAATACCTCAAGTCTGTGATATATAAAACTACAAAAACTAAAACTATTAAATCCCTCATCATGACATTAGCAGTAAATTCCAAATACAGCCGCGGTGACTGCCGCCAACATACATCCGCAGAGGCGAACATCCGTTTGCCAGGTCATGACACATACACACAAAACCAACAGAAAACAGCCACAACCATAAATCCGCCAGACCCACAGAACGTGATAAACTGTCAGAACTACCACACAAACCGTTACGCCACTAGTACTACGCCCTCCAAATAATGACCCACAAAATCACCACAGTGGACATTCAACAGTGGTAAACCATTGGCAGTGAACACTGCTGCAGCAGATATGGCCATCCAAATACAAAACAAGACAACTTTGGCCAGAACAAAAAACCCACACCTGACACAAATACACACATCCCACACACCCACCAACAGCACTATAAAACACACACCCACATCACCCACAATCCTTTGCTAACACAACAAAACTGCTACACTTTGGGACGCTAATCCAAAAGAGAACTGCAAACACATATCACAACTATCAATTCATCCCGCATGTACCACACACTACACACCCTACCACAAAACACATAACCCTCTGCACAACCTACACACACCACACAACACCCATGTCCCCACAAAGGCACCCCATTTCACTGATGAGGAGTTGTGGGTCATGGTTGAGGAAATAGTCAGGGTACAGCCACAGCTGTTTGGAGCATAGGTCCAGCAGATATCCATTGCTAGGAAGATGGAGCTATGGACGAGGATCGTGGACAGGGTGAACACCATGGGACTACATCCACGCACAAGTGACGACATAAGGAAGAGATGGAACGACCTACCGGGGGGAGGTATGTTCATTGCAGCAAGGCACCAGCTCGCCATCCAGAGGACTGGCGTTGGACCCAACCTCCTCCCCTACAGCTGACAGCATGGGAGGAGCAAGTCTTGGCAATCCTGCATCATGAGGGACTCCAGGGAGTAGCCGGAGGACTGGACACTGGTGAGTCAACATTTACTACCTATCACCCCCCCATGTCTGCATGCCATCTCAACCCCTCACCCTGACTCCCATCACCCCACTCCATCCCACACAGTCCACCACCACAAATAACAAACCTAAATGCCAAGCCCTGTTTGCCATACCCACTGCATCCACATCCCTTCCAGCCCTGCATGTTCACCCACCATCAATGCATGCACAGCATGGAGAACTAACAATCCCACAATCCATCACCATACACAAATAAAGTTGGCAGGGCAACAGCAATAATATAGGGGAAGCTAGTGATGCAGAATATGTTGCAGACATGTAGCATAATACACCACTTACATCCCCCCAGGTGCCTCAGACAATCTCAGCGGTGAGGAGGTGCCACAACTACTCAGTCCCCCACTAGAAGATCTCCCCAATAATGACAGCAGCTCTGGAGCTATGGATCTGGATGACCTCCCTGGCCCATCAGGGACCCCTGGTCAGTCAGCTACCCCAGCCCACACCTAGACCACTACAGAGCCTCCCCCCTCAGAATCCAATACCACCGAAGCCACCCAATGTTCCCAGACCTCTGTCCCCAGTACACCTCAATCAGTAGTGTGCCCACCTGTACAGGGACCCCAGTCCACACATCACAGGCAAGACAACTAAGGTCCTGGGGCCAGTGACAGTGGGCAAACCATTCAGGGGACACAGGCACAGGGGGGCATGGATGATCAGAGGCAGCTGTGTGCCAGGGGGAGGACAGGCCCAGGGAACTGACTGCCCAGGAGGCACTCACCAATGTCCTGGGGGCTTACCAACAATCCCAGGAAAAGATAGCTCAGGTGATAAACATCATGCAGGGGAACCAGTGGCTGCAAGGGGAACACCACCAGGAGATCAAGCACGAACTGCAGGCCCTGAACACCACCATGGTCTCCATTGCAGGTATGCTGGGTGATATGGCCAACATCATGAGGGACTACACAGCACACCAGCGGGCCCGTTCCACTAGTGAGTGTACTGACCAGCCCTCCACATCTGCTGCAGCTAGTGGACAAGAGGCCCTGCCACAGAACCCACAGGCCACCAGCACCCCTCCCCCTGCAAAAGGTGAATCACCCTGCAAACGGTCCCTGTGACCCAGACAGACACCAGATACAGTTGCCAAGACAAAGACCACCACCAAAAAATTAACCCCTTGTAAATGTACCCCTGGTGTTCCACTGGGTCACCTTTTCCACCTTGAACTGCCATTTCTCCCCTTCCTATGGCCCCTTCGACACGGGACCTGTGCTACAAACAGACTGGCACACTACCCTGGACTATTCTCAACCTTCACCCTACTCTATTGCACTTTGCATTGTATACAACATTTTAATAAACACCCTTTGACACAATTTGAGTAATAGTGCTTTATCTGAAGGTAATGTGCAATGTATTGAACTGTAATGAACTGCATGATCATGTGTAAATGTCCCGTAATATGTTGATCCATCCTACAAATGTGTCTCAGCAGTCGGTACACATCACAGCATTACACTGTTGTAACCACAGCAACATCTGCAATCAGGGAAGGCATAGGTGACAGTCAGGTGGGATACAGAGGCAATGACTAGCATTATGATACAGCCACATAGCACATTACTGATATGGACAAATGTATAGTTCAACAGTCTTATCTGAGTGTCATTGGAAATACTATTGGATCATATGTGTCCTGTTGTCCACATCCTTCTCCTCTTCCTCCTCCTCACTGTACTCCATGTCCACTGCTGAAACCACTGCATTGTTACCCCCTCCTCCTGCAGATAGGGACCATGGCTTCTGAGGGCCAAATTGTGCAACATGCAGCACACAACAACAATCCTGCAGACCTTCTCAGGGGAGTAGCGTAGGGATCCACCTGTCAGATGGAGGCAGCTGAACCTAGCCTTCAGGAGCCCAAAGGTCCTTTCAACAATCCTCCTGGTATGCCCATGAGCATCATTGTAAACATTCTCAGCCCCTGTTCTCGGATTGCTAACAGAGGTCAGGAGCCAGGACAGGTTTGGGTAGCTGGAGTCACCTGCAAGAAGTGAGGGACACACATTAGCACTACACAATGCCATTGGGTATGACTCCTGAAGGCATACACTGAGGCCCCCTCCAGAACCAGTGAGCAAGGAACCCTCTCACAATGAGAAGCACCCCCACCCCTACTGCCTTTGATGTGCCTGCCCATTTGCAACATGATGACCCTGAACAGTGGAGTCTCAATGTTGTCAGGAGTCAAGTTGGAGTTTGGACTTTGCCCTGTGGGCATTAGAGACTTTGAACTGGCCTTTGGGTCTGCACGTAAATATGTAATTCTGTATGTTTTTGGATTTTGAATTTTCATCCAACATGATGACAGTGGTTGGAACAGAGGTATGTGTCCTGGCTTTCTTTGCTCCTGGGTACTGTTACAGTTGATTTACTCTGGTGCTGGTTCTGGGTGTGTGGTGTGTGTATGGTGTGCACTGTGCATGTGTATGTCACTCTCTCTTCCTTCTCTCTTCCTCCTTTGTGTGCTAGGTGGCTGTCGGCATAGGTGCTCCAGGATGGCCATGGCGTGGTACGCGATCGGGAAGACTTGCAGTTCAGGTTCCATGGCATCTGTGGACTCGTCTGTGTCCCTGGAGGTGAATGTCTACTTGTATATGATGTGTTTCTGCCAGGCTTTTGGTGTTGTTGCTACCGCCCGGAAAAACTGGCGGTGTGCTTTGTCATATTATGCTGGGCAGATCCTTGTCTTCAGCCTGCCTCTCGCTGGCTACCTCCGTGTTCAGTGGTTGTACCGCGCTGGTGGTTGGTGTGGTACATTGGCTGTCTATGGGAGGAATCACCGCCATGATCATTATTTGGCGGTCATTACTGCTGACTTGGTGATGGTACTTCCGCCCTCACCGGCGTGGTGGTAACTTCACCACCAAGGTCATAATGACCACCTAAGTGTTTTGCACACTTCTTTCATTGGGCTATACGTGAGCTACATTTGGGTAATATTTGTGCTACATTTGGGCTCTTTTTTCTCTTTTTATTTGTTATGAAGCACCCTAATTTGTTTATTTAGAGTCCAATGTACAACCTTTTGTTTTTTGACTCAATATTTGCAATCTGTTTGCGAATCACAAATTAGGAGCTGCAAAACAAAATGTACAACAGTGTGAACCACACTGTTTGTGATTCCCGAATGGGTCGCAAGAGCCCTGCCTCATTAATATTCATGAGGCAGGTCACAATTTGTGACCCTTTTTTGGAATGGCCACACTTGCAGGTATGGTGGCCTACTGGGCTCAGCAGACCACCATGTCTGTGACTGCTTATCAAAAAAGCAGTTTTTGGGAAATACAGCCTGCTACTTAAAAGAAAAATGGGATGCATTTCAAAATGAAAAATTAAAAGTTTTCTTTTCATTTTTTCAGAGTAGGCAGAGGTCTGTGGGGCCAGTGCCTGCTCTGAAGAAATATCTTTGCAGGCATTCACCAAGGGGAAGAGGTCCTGTGGGGTCCCCTTCCCATTTGTGAATGGGTTAACACCAACTGTGATTGTTTTGCAACTGTATTCACAGTCACAAAACAATCATACATACCACTGTGACTCGCAATTAGGAAGGGACACTCTTTGGACCCCAGTCTTAATTGCAAGTCGCAATCACTATTTTGGGAGTCGACAACTGCATACCGACTCACAAAATAGAGATGGTACATCGTACCTGGCCATTTTGCAGTCGGAAATGGCCATTTTCGCCTTTTGTGACCGCAAAAATCCATTGTATACTAGGCCCTTACTTCAGTATCCTCAGTAGAAAATGTTTTCATTTTTCCACTTTCATTCCATCAAGATGGTGTTCAGATGTGCCACACCTTTAGCATAAATTCAGAATGTTTGCAATCTAGTTGCTCATTAAAACACTGTAGTAAAGCTTCTGATAACTAAGGAGTTAACTGGCAGTCTGCTTCTGCTGTTGAAAGTACATATTTCAGTCTAGATGTCAGAATGTTTTAATGCAATTGAAGAGGAAGATATTTGAGAAGTCCCTTAAAACTCACTTGAAATGTGCCATATCTTTTCTATTACAGCACTCACCATAATTTCTATGACTAAATTAACCCCTCATTTTGTTCCTTTCTAAATTAACTGTTTTAAGTTTCACCAGTGTGATTCAATTAAGATGGCTTCAGATGCGCCACACTTTTGTCCTAAGTAAGCTTGTTAGTGCTCTAGATTTTCTTTAGAACACTCTAGCAGACTGTAGTGGAACACAAGGGAATCGACTGACAGGCTGCTCCTGTTGGAAGTACGTGTTTTACTGAGAATGTTAGACTTCATCATCATATGGCTGAAAACGATAGTGTGAATTTACAGAAAAATGCTCTCATGACAGCATCTGGAGCACCTTCCATAAACTATATCAGAAAGTCATGAGAAAACAGTTTCCCCTCAAACATGATTCATGAAATCCCAGCAGAAGGCTTTTTCACAGGGTAAAATGACCTTAGAACACATCACATTTCTTAAAATTATTATGGTACCATTAACAAATGATTTATACTGTAACTAAAATCTGCTATGACCCTTAATAGATTATTCTTTTTTTGACCCTCAAAACCTGTCCTTTATTTCAGTGCATTTCAATAGGGACCATGCCTCAGAGTCCTATAAGTGTTGCCACAGCATGTTGCCCAGACAATAAAGGGAGGGCTCCATTCGGGACCCCCATATATGCATTTTGGGTTCAGGGTGTGCTCACCCTGCCCATTACAATTTTTTTTTCAATTCATTTTCAGGACACAGGGACACAGTCCCTGAGTCTTTTAAAGGCTGCAAAAACATATTGTTCAGGTTGTCACCAACCAATCAGCATTGACTAGTCTCCTTGAAATTGGACAATCACAGCAAATATGAACACCAAGTGTCCAGATATCTATATTTCTTTTTCCTTTAATATCTAAAAACAACTGCATCAAATCACAAAAAGCATGATCTACACACCAAGATCTAGCTACCTACCAAATTTGGTGCAATTCCATTCAGTGTTTAGAGCTGAAGCTGTGTCTAAAGACCCTATGGGAAAATGTATGGGGAAACTGCATTTAGGACCCCCTCCCCCCTTTTTCTCAGCCCTGGTGCTGGGATCTAAAGGGACCCCCCCAGAGCAAAAAAGCACTTTTTAAAATGTTTTTTAAAAAAAACAAGCCTGGTCTCCTGCACTTGTTTTAGTAAAGCCCTGGGGTGCGCCAGGTCCCAAGGGGCATATAGAAAATAAAGAAGGGGTCACACAGGGCCACTCTACTGAGTTTATTTATGCTCCAGGGACCGACATCTCATGGGACAAAATCTTTTAATTATAGTGGGAGGTCCTGCAGACACCCCTGGGTCCAGGGGACCTCCACATGGCCAGGGCTAACAACCTATTATATGTGGGAGGAGGCACGCACCCCCATGCAGCCCCAGGGACCACCACCACCCTGGAGCAATTGTTTCAAAATAAGGTTGTTGGTGTGGCCCCCCCTGCAGCCCCGGAGACTGCCATAATGAAGGGGGTCCATTGTGGACCCTCGGGGACCACCACCTCCCTGGTGTTGTTTAAATGTTAAAGGGGGGCTGGGAGACCCCCACTCGTTGAGCCAATATTGACCCTGGGGACCGCCGCCCCCGGGCCAGCTCCTGATAAATCCCAGGGTGCCCCCCCGAGGACATAGCTGTTTGCTCCTACTTGGTTGGAGCTTTGACATCTCCCATCAGGTCAGAGCAAACACAACTCAAACTGCTCTTGCTTGCTAGGATTGGAGTATCATCTGTTTCCCTGCTCACAGACATGTGGGCAGGGAAACAGATGAAAGGATTGTTGTCATAGACAAGGAGATGCATGTTTAGCAGCTCCTTGTCTGTGTCAGCAATGGAGGCTCCTGCAGGTGGTGGGGAGCCGGCTGGGAATGTGGGGCCTTCAGACTCCCACCACGGTCACCAGTAGTGGTGACTAGCTGCCCTGGTAGGGCACCCAGGTGACATGACTGGGCCTTGGCAGCCCCCACCCCAAAAACAAAATATATATGTTAAGGCTGAGTCCAAGGGCAAGGGGTCCCTGGGGCAAAAGCAGCCGGGGAAGGAGGAGGCCGCTATTAAATGAAGGCCAGGTGATAGGGTCCCCGGAGCCGAGATCGGCCCAGGGAGGAGAGACATGCGGCATCCCTCCTCTATAACGCTTTGATATCATTCATGGCAGTGAATGCATCATTGATCTAATGGAGCTCAATCTGTATCTAACTGTGACAAGTGGGTTCTTTCTTTTCCTCTCCTGGTGAGAGAAGAGTCCATGGTTCTCTCTTTAAAATGCTACAAGTATGCTGGGCTGGGTGGGTATGGGGGTTGGCCACAGGGCCTGGCTGAAGGCCACGCATGGCAGTGGTTTGATTAATGTATGGTAATTAAAATGACTTAACATTTAAAAAAATTGAAATTCACTGAAAAAACGACAGTTACAGGGACGTTATAGTTAGGAAATAGATTTTTTTTTTAAACATAGAAATTCACTTTAAAAAACCTAAGGTTACAGCGACGTTACAGGTAGGTTCTGAATTTACTTGTGCAAAACCCTAGAAATTCAACGGTTAGAAATATTTCAAGGAAGTATAACTTGCGCCCTAAGGTAACTATAACTCGCACCTTCACCATGCACTGCTAACTACCCCATATATTACAGCACTCATGACAACTTTTGTAACATCAATAAAAACATCAATGGAACATTAGCAGTCAATTTATTGAAGAAAAATATGCATGGCGAGGCCGCAGATTATAGTTACCTTAGGGCGCAAGTTACAGTTACTTGAAATAACTCTAACTATAACTGTTGAATTTCTATGGTCTTGTGCAAGTAAATTCAGAACCTAACTATAACATCCCTGTAATTGTTGTTATTTTAAGTGTATTTCTATATTTTCTAAAACTCTTTTGCCTAACTATAACTTCCCTGTAACTTTATATATATACATATATATATTTCTCCAAATGACCCCTGTCTGGGCGCGGTCCAATAAGTTGGTGCTCGTGTCAGGGAGGGGCCAACCCTGAAATCAATTCTCCACGAAATGACTCAAAGTCGTACACAACACTCACACTGTGATCAAGACATTGCTGGTTGAAACGCGTAGGGGGTGTTTGGGTTACTCGTTTTATGTTGAAAAGAATAAAGAACAAAAAAAAGGATTCCTGTGAGTGCTGTCTGTGACTTTGTGTCATTTGGTGGAGAATATATATATGTAAGCAAGCATTGAGAAAGCAAGGCTCATGATGTGTACCTTTCAAGTGTACTGCTCTTAAGAGGGCTCTGTCTCTTTCTCTCTTTCTCTCGCGCTCTCTCTCTCTCTCTATATATATATATATATATAGAGAGAGAGAGAGAGCGAGAGAGAGAAAGAGAGAGGGCTCTCTCTCTTTCTCTCTCTCTCTCTCTCTCTCTCTCTCTCTCTCTATCTATATATATATAGATGAGAGAGAGAGAGAGAAAGAGCCCTCTTAAGAGCAGTACACTTGAAAGGTACACATCATGAGCCTTGCTTTCTCAGACCTAGCTCGTAAGGACCTCACTCTCACCTGACTATAAAGAATTCATTTGAGTCCCTTTATAGACTGAAATCCTCCTTCAACCATTTCCTCCTCCGCCCCCCCACCCACACACTAAGGCCCTGATTTATACTTTATTTGCGCCGCATTAGCGTCATGTTTTGACGCTAATGCGGCGCAAATAAAGTATAAATCAGGGCCTAAATACTTAAGCCTCAGTGAATTTAGAACAGTGCTGCAAATTGAACTTAAAACTTGAAAAGTGAAAGCAGATACTTACAGGGAAATGATTATAAGCATGGAATAGCAAGCATTATAGGTACCATCAAGTTGTAATGAGTTCCTTGATGCAGAAGTGTAAGGCAGATGTCGGTGAAGAATCGACTTTTTTTTGGTCCTATGCGATTAAGCACATGACAGAGCAGTGAAGGCAAGGTTAGCACGTTAAGAACGCTTGATGACTGTATGGTTTACAACAGCCGTTCGCTACGAGAATTAATTAACAAGCAATCAAAATATTCATCACAAACTGATGGGCTGAAAGCCATTTACAGAAATACAAACACCGCATAAAAACATAGGCCAGGACGTGGAACTTTAATAAATCTAAAGCATGGTAAGGTTTATGTTTGTGCTAAGTGTTTCATGTTTGTATATGTGTATTTATACATCTAAAACCTTCACTATCAACACCCTTTTTGAACTAAACAGTAATTGTAAGCTAAGAAGATATCTGTGTTTCCATGTGTTTGCCTGTATGAGAGTCTAATTATCTATCCCTCTCATAACTTTCTTTCGATTCTCAATTGTGATCAAGCCTTCAATCAGGAAATGATAATGCAAAAGGAAAATAATGGCTGGATGGCTTACCTTCATTACTTAGCCTTTGAGTGGGCACGCTATTACCTTTTGCATACTGGGGCAAGGAAGGGAGAACTGGAGTTTAAACATTTACCAGTAAGTAATCCATCTGTTACGTCCTCATCCCTTCCTTGTTCCATTCCTTACATTAATGAGGAAGCACACAATAGCTGTGCTTTCATGTCAGTCTAGCTGTTGAACAGAAGATACGCCTCAAGTCCCATGTAATGCAATAATCTTGTTTCAAGCATTCCAAATTGAAGCAAAAAAAAACAATTTAGTCAAAGTTTCAATACACATGCCAAAAACACGTCAGAACTTTGAACCACATCATGTCAATAATGTGCAACCATTCTACAAGGGGGTAGCCCAGGTATGTCTCAGAAAAAAAGATCCTCCCCTTTCTGCCAAAGAGGTTGTCATGCACCTGGTGGATCCAGAATAAGGCCCTCATTATGACTTTGGCTGTCTTTTTCCAAGCCTGCCAAAGCCACCACTAGACCGTCAGTGCTGACGGTCTGCAGACTGCCATATTAGGACTGCTGGCAGCTGTCTGCCATTCTTTAGGCAGAAAGATGCTAGCAGTCATGTTGGTGGTCGGCGATGCAGAGGCGTTTCCACTGCCGGCCCTGCCCCACCAAAAGGACTCCACCAGCAGTATTGCGACCTGTGTTACAGCCTGGCGGTGTCCTGATGGCAGGGCGCTGCCGTCAGTGGGAGCGCCGGGTCCCATCCCCTGAGGGAGGAGCCACTCAGCGGAAGAGGTAAGTGTCGTCCACAAGGGGAGGGGGCTGGGGTGTGTGAATGGATGTGTGTGAGTGTGTGTATGCGTGTCATGAATGGAGGGGAGGGGGAGTGTGTGTCTCTGTGTAAATGTAGTGATGGCGATGAGTGTGTGGGTGAATATGAATGCTGGCTCGGGATGCATGTGAGCATGCATGTAGGCAGGGGTGGGGGTTGTGTGTGTATGTATGTTGAGGAAAGGAGGGGGAGGGGTGATGGAGTATGTATGCATGTCAATGGAGGTGAATGTAGTGACTGTGTGTGGGAGTGGGGGTGTTGTGCGTGGTGCATGCATGGACTTGGGGGTGTTGCATGTGAGTGTAAGGGTGTTGTGAGTGAGTGAGTGTCAGGGTGTGTGTATCTATGGGTGCGTGTGGGTGAGTGCATGTATATGGGACGGTAGGGGGTTAGTACAGGGATTCAGGGTGGGGAGTATGTACATGCATGTGGAGGGGTGGGGATGTCACTACTGGGTGCAGGGGTCTGGGGAGGTTACTGGGGGCTCTGAGGTGGGGGGTGGTAATGTGAGGGAAAGGGGTGGGGGGCTCTTGGGAGGATGGAGAGGTGGGGGAGTCATCTACCAGCAAATTCCTGTCACTGGTAGCCTTTCCTCCAGGGATTTCGTGGCGGTGCTACAGCCACAAAATCCCTGGCGGAAAGGGGACTCGTAATACCGCCAGCCATCCTTGGTTGACTGCCGGGTCGGAGATGCTTATCTCTGGCCTGGCGGTCTGACTGTCCTGGTGGGAGGAAGGGGAACGTGGCTGTTGGGCACAGGCCAAACCACTACACTCGTAATATGACGGTCCACACTGCCTGCCTGTCAGCAGTTGGGACCGCCACCGCGAGTCTGGCGGTCAAAAGACCGCCAAACTAGTAATGAGGGCCTAAATGTTTCCTAGACTTTCTAGGGTAGCCGGGACCTAAGCAGAAGAAATTCGGCCTGGGACACCCAGGGAAATTCAGACATATCACTTGTTATGCGCATTCTGCAAACTGTGAGAAACTCCACTAAAGCAGGCTTCATGTTGGACAGTACTCTGTGGCTCCCTCACAGCTTGACTGAAAATGGCTCCAAGACGGCTTTACCTCACCATCAGCAATCTTTGCATGCTCACACTGCTAAAGTAGCTCAATTAGAAGTGGGATCCAAGGCGCCTATGACACAGACCAGTGTTTCACAAGCTCTTTCATCTCTGAACGGAGTGATGGAGACTGAGAGATTAAACAGGCCTCCGATGTGTCGATAATAAATGCACAGGTTTTCTTGCCAACAACTCAAAACAATTTGTTACATAAACATTGATTGTTGTAAAAACTTGTAGGGAAAAATTCACACTTATCGCATCACTAAAAAGACAATATTGTCATAAAGAAACACAGTATAATTATTACAGCTTCCTTTTTTCATGGCCCAAGAGGTTGTAAGTGCCAGTTTACATGACACATTTAGGGGCATATTTATAAACCCCTTGTACCTCCCTGCACCACATTAGCATATTTTTTTAATGCTAATATGGCATTAAGGAGGCATTTTCGTTGTGGCATATTTACGATGTGGCTCAATGCTTGAATTGGGAAACTTTGTAACCGATTGCACCACATTATGGCTGCGCCAGGAATGATGTATGCAAGGCGAGCGTCCCCCCTTTAGGAGGCCCTGAAAAATGGCGCAGTGAAATCTACAAGATTTTACTGTACCACTTTTATTGTAATTTTTAACGTCTGCCATAAGCAGGCATTAAAGTGACACTCCCATTGTATTCAATGGGCTTCCCTTGACTTTTGTGAATTAGCGCCATAATTGTTTACTCTAATCCACCAAAGTGCCACAACAGCTTCAACATTTATGACACTATTGGCCTAACATGTTCCATGGTGTGCCATATTGTAGATACGGCGCACACATGGTGTCATGGGGGATGCTATTTGGCGCAAGAAAAGTGGCTCATCATCTGTGATGCACCACTTTCTTACAAATATACCTCTTATTTTCTTGTTTCCAGAATGGGGAGATTAGTAATTTGTTCAAAGGACATTGATCCAGACATGGAGTCGAACCTGGCTATTACTTCCTAAGTCTCCCCAATTAAAGAGGGAGTTGCTTCCCAGCACAAACTAGTAATCACTGAGAAATCATCATGTTTTTAACATGAGTCAGGAAATACCAATTTTACTGCTGGATCCCAAAAAAGAACAGAATTGGAATTAGGCATAGAATATATAATTCCAAAAGTGGCTAGCATCAGAGAGGAATTGTGATTTAGAGGAAAAAAGCTTGAAAAGAGGTGTGCTGGTTTGAAGTCTTAGGGGGGAGAGGCATTGTTCTTGTTAGCCTAAAGAATGAGAGAAGGGACGCAATCAGACTTGGACTACTTACCAGTTGAGGTCTGTAGAACCGTAGTCCATGCTTTGATAACATCTAGGTTGGACTGCTCATATTTTGGGCCTTATCTAGGAGAGATTCAGTTTCTTCCCATTTGAGGAAACTGCATTGATTACATACCAAAAAAGGGATTCTGTTTAAGGCCCAAACCAATATTCATCATGGCGTTTACAATCGGGCCGTAGTTACTTGATCAGAAGAACTGTATGCCAAGACAGGAAGCTACCATTATGCATTAAACTTTTATTTATTTCTTCTGAGAAGCAAACAATTAAAAGCTTCCAAATAGAACTTTACAACATCACAATGAAAAATAGAATGTTCAGTCCCATAAATACTATTTGACCTCCTTCTTCTTCCTCTTTTGTTTGCTTCTTCTGAGCAGATAAGTATATGAGGGTTTTATGTGTAAGATATTTGAATGTGAATTTAGTTGGTTTAAACTGTATGTTGTTTGTGGAGACCGAATGTATCAACTACACTTCTTCTGAAACTCTAAGCCAGAGCACTGCTTATCAAGATTCCTAGGTTTTGCCTAGTCAGATCAAGAGGATGTTCTTTTTCATTGCCGGCAGGTAAGACATGGAATGAGCTTCTGATTTCTCTTTGCTCAATCACCAATGAGGCCCATTTCAGAAAAGAGTTAAAAACAAAATCCTTTCTCGTTCAACAGACTGTGAATGTTATTTGGACCATGACAGTGCTGGGACACTTTGCTGGAGTAGCCACATGCTTTTTAAAAAACAATTTGGATGATCTTTCTTGACCATTCATTTGTTCAACTAGTCCTGATGCTTCGGGCGATAGCTACAATGCAGCTTTTGTTCAATGTCAAAGTGTCTTCCCCTATCTGATTCTATAGAAACCGGAAACCCCAATCTTGGTATCAGTTCCCTAAGAAGTAGTTTTGCAACTGTAAGACTGTCATTCCTACGTGTGGGATATGCCTGAATCCAATGACTGAAAACACACACAATCACCAACACGTACTTCAATCCTCCACAAACAGGCATCTCGATAAAATCCATTTGCATTTTGTTGAATGGACCTCCAGCTCTCCCAATGTGGCTCAAAGTTACCACAGTTCCTTTTCCAGCGTTCATCTGTTGACAGATGACGCACCTGTGGCAGGTGATCTCTGCGGCATGTCTGAATTTTGGATTGAACCAATCAATCTTAAAGGACCTGATCATGGCATTCCTTCCTAGATGTGCCTGCCCATGGTATGCCTGGCAAACTGTGACAAAAGGCTATTTGGCAAGACCAATTTTCCTTCTTCTGAAACCCATATGTCATCAGCTCTTTGTACACATTGCATTCTCTGCCAAGAACGTTTCTCCTCTTTGCTTGCACGACCTTGTAATGTTTTCAGTTCATCTAAGGTGTCAACCGCTCGTAATGCCATATTCAATTGTGTGTCATTTTCAGATTGTGGTAACAATTCCCATTGTGCTTTAAACGATATACAGTTCAATGCACAAAATCTTGCAACTTGATCTGCATAGCCGTTTCCCATAGACACAAAATCTTGTGACCTGATGTGAGCACTTCACTTCACCACGGCAATCTCTTGAGGTAACTGAATCGCATGCAACAAATCTCTTATTTGTTCACCGTTTTTCACAGGAGAACCAGAGGAGGTCATGAAACCCCTCTGTGACCAAAGTTGGCCGAAATCATGCACAATTCCGAATCCGTATCTGCTATCAGTATAGATAGTGACTTTCAAATTTACAGCTGCGTGGCATGCTTTAGTAAGGGCAATCAATTCTGCCACTTGTGCAGAGAACACTCTCTCGAGATAAGAGGCTTCGACAATGCCAGTTATGGTACATACCGCGTAATCAGCTCTTAATGTTCCTGCTGAATCTCTTAAACAGGACCCATCAACAAACATAATGCAATCATTTTCTTTTAGCTGAGTGTCCTGAATATCAGGACGAGGCTTGGTGCACAACTCAGTCACCTCAAGACAATCATGTTCAAATTCTTCCCCATCTTTGATTTCAGTGTTTTCATTAGGAAGCAAGGTTGCCGGGTTTAGCACAGTGCATCTTTTAAGAGTGACATTCGGTGACCCCAGTATGATCGTCTCATACCTAGTGAGACGTGCATTTGTCATGTGTTGAGTCTTAGTTCATGTCAAAAGAATTCCAACCGAATGTGGGACCATTACTGTCAGAGGGTATCCCATGACTATGCCTTCACATTGTAAAAGACTCTGACCAACTGCTGCAACTGCCCGCAAACAACCCGGTAAGGCTGCTGCGACAGGGTCCAAAGTAGCTGAAAAATATGCTACAGGGCGATTTGCATCTCCGTGGACCTGTGTTAAGACAGACAAAGAACAAGCATGACGTTCATGACAAAACAACAGAAAAGGCTTTTCATAGTCTGGCATTCCCAATGCTGATGCCCTGCACATGCATTCTTTTAATTCTACGAATCCCTCAAGCTCCTCTTTGGACAAAGTTATTGTGTATGGCTCATCTTTGACTTCTTTTCCTGTCAATTTTATCAACTGCTTTGAGATGATTGAGAAGTTGGGTATCCACTGGCGACAGTAGCCCACCATTCCCAAAAACATACTGACATCTCTTTTTGTTGTTGGAGGATTCATTTGCAAAACAGCTGTTATTGTCTCCTTGGATATTCTTCAGGACCCTTTCTCAGTTAAATGTCCCAAGTATTTTACTTCTTTCTGACCATATTGTAATTTTCTGGGCGACACCTTGTGTCCATTCTGTCCCAGATGATTCAGTAATGCAATGGTATCATATTTACAACTGTCTCTGGTTTTGGACGCAATTAGCAAATCATCGATGTACTGCACAAGGGTTGAATTAAAAGGCAGCACAAGAGGTTCCAAATCCTTTTTCAATATCTGGTTGAAGATGGATGGTGACTCAGAAAACCCTTGAGGAATTCTGCACCACCAACTGTACACCTTATCCAGGAATTTGAAACTGAACAAAAATTGACTGTCCTCATGTAGTGGTATTGAAAAGAAGGCTTGTGATAGGTCTACTACAGTAAACCATTCAGCATCACAAGGGACCTGGAACATTATTACCACTGGGTTAGGTACCACAGGGCAGCATTTTATCACGATTTCATTTATTTTTCGCAAGTCTTGCACAATTCGAACTTTTCCGCAGGGCTTCTTTAAACCCATGATGGGTGAGTTACACGGACTGCTCAAAACTTCTTTCAGGACCCCTTGTCTGAGAAAATCTGCAATTATTTGTGACACCTCAATGAGGACATCTTGGGTCATGTGATACTGTGACACTTGTGGGAACACTGCATTCGGTTTGATCTGAACTTTGACTGTTTCCTTTTATCAATCCTACTTCTTTCCCAATCAAATCCCACACTTTTTCTGTCACTGTCCCTTGTAATTCAACAGGTAAGTAAATCAAAGTATGCATTGGGAACAAAGTAATCAAAGGATAGTCTTCATTTGTTCCTGCTTCTTCCTCTATGAAATGACTCTCATCTCCCTCATCGTCGCTGTTTGTCTGTACCTCATTTCCATCATTGGAACAGGTAATCGAACATTTTGTCTTATACAGTAAGTCCCTTCCTAATAAGGATACTGGACTTGAATTGCATGCAACAAATCTATGCAGCCCTTGAAAGTTGCCAATTTCAACTTGCACCGGATCAGTAATCGGATTAGTCAGGTACTAATTTGCCACACCAACCACTCGTATAGTACGCCCTGAGAGAGGTAATCTTGGGACCTCTGCACTTCGAACTGTAGAGCGTGTAGCTCCTGTGTCGACCAAAAATGAAACCTTATAGCCCATTACTTTTCCCTCTACGTATGGGCCTCTCTGATCCACCTCTAGGGATGCTGCAAGCCTGCACTCTTCGCTGTCTGAGCTGTCATCTGATCAATCCTCATTCATGCCATTTTCACCTCGTAATGGGAACTGTTGTACAGTGTTATTTTGATTTGTTACCTGACCTGTGACCTGCTGAGGAAGCATCACCTGTTGCTGTCCCATTGGAGCCATTGGTAATTGCATTTGCTGTCTAGGCACCATAGGAATCTGCTGTTGCACTGGTTGCATTTGTATTGACTGAAAACGCTGCATTTGTATCTGTTGCATGGGCTGTACCCCTTGCATTTGTACCAAATTATTCTGAAAATTCGGGTTTTGATGTCTCATCTTTGGACCTCGTGAATTCTGTAAGGTACCAACATTAGTGCTCTGCTGAACTGCACCATCCTGCACCATATTCGGGCATTCCCGTGTCCAATGCCCCACGCCCCCGCACGCGTGACATGGCGACATCTTTTTCACTCCTTGAACGTCATTTTGAACAACAACATTATGCATATCCAAACCGCGGTTCACAAATCCTCGACCTCGGTCTCTCGCCTGTGCCTGAAACACACCATTCATTTGCGGTTGTTGTTGTTGTATCATCTGCTGAACTCCATTTCCCTGTATTCCAGCCTGTGCAGCCCTTATCTGCATCACCATCACCTTTTCTTTCAACTTTTTCTGTTTCAACTCAATCTCATCACTACAGTACTTTGCATACTGCAATACCTCATCTATCGGTTTAGCTTGCCAACAAATCAAATGATTCTTAGTCATTTGACTAACTTCCGGTCTCAATCCTTCGACGAATCTAAACACAAGGTGATTCATGTCTTTTGGTTCAATTGTCTCAGTACCACTATAATGCTTAAATGCTTTCAACAATCTCTCGTAATAAGCATGTATTGACTCTTTAACTTCTTGAGAGGTCCGGTCGATTTTCTGCCAATCAGTCACTTTCGGCGACACCTTCTGTTTCAAAAACTCAATCACTTTATGATAATATTTCATCACCTCTTCTGAGGGTGCTCCGGTCACCTTATCTCTCGCCAGTTCCTTTGTCGGCCAATCTACCCCTCTCTTGCACTCGAGCCACAAATCAGGCGGAACAATGATCTCAAACAAAGTATTCAAGTCTTCCCAGAGACATTTTGCAAGTTTCACAAACCTGTCTGTTTGTTGATACCACTCAATAGGCTTCTCTCTTAGCCTAGGATAATCATTCGTAAAGGATAAAATATCTCCTCTAGTCCATGGCACATGTACTAAAACACCACCAGCTGTCTCTCTCATAGGTAATATTTTTACCGAATCCAAATCAGGTGAGGTTCTAGCTTGATTAGACCCTGGGCTATCACTCTTTCCCTTATCTCTTCTTTGCCCATCTGCCTTCCCATTTCTCCAATGCACCCCAAATTTGTGCACTCTGCAACAATTCCCTCAAATGTGCCTTCATGCCTGCAGATCTCATGTGTTCAAAATCTTTCAAATCGAAATCTAATCTGTAACTCCTTTTCAAATGTTTAGTGTTTCCGATATCGATATTGTATTTGTCTGCTAAATTTGCCAATCTCTGATGTACTTTGCCTACCTCCTTAGTAATTTTGGGACACAAATATCTCAGTTCTGCCTCTGTGTATGACTCCAATCTATTTACTCCCATTGTCCCTTCTACTAACTCGGCAGCTTCTGCCCCTAGTTGTACAAGGTTCAGGTATTCGTCTTGTTTCTCTTTCTCGGGTTCAACTGTGGTCACTGTAGTCTTTTGTGAAGTATAGGTTTTCTCTAACCATTCGTTTAACTTTTGTACTGTAAATCCCTGCAGTGAAATGTTCCCTGCATGTATCATTGGAGAATGCGAAGTATTCGTACTCATGGTTTGGGGAGTTAAAACTCCTAATCCTGCTTGACGCATTGCTTCGAGAGGTGCCCCCACTGGACTAAGGTCCATTAAGGGTCTCGGTGGCTCATTTACTTGCTCTCCAGGGGCCATTATCTGTGGAGTTCTCATAGGCCCTCCTCTTATCGCTTCCTGCGTCATCACTCCCCGATCGCACACCCCTGTTTTACATTGTACTGGGGGACCAACAGTAATAGGCAGCGATATAGCAGCAGGTGTCTGACCTGGACCCAGACCTCTTGGAGCTTCAACACCATAGGTCTGTTCCAATGTACCTGGAACCAGTACTAATGGCGGTCCCGCTACAGGATTATACCCTGGTATCAACTGTGGGGGTTGGGACATTAACTTTGGAGTTTATTCAATCTGTATTAACTTTGGCTTTGTGTATATCGGGTCTGGCGGCACTATCAAATTCGTGGTAGTTTCAAGCACTGGGACATCAGGATAGATTCTTTTTATCTGTGGTGGCGGTTGCAACTGTATCGGCATGTCGGGTGCAGTGGGTACACTGACACCATTCTGTGTCAAAGCTGTATCGCTAGTCTGTACCTTATCAGTAACTCCCTTGTCCTGCGTCTGGTTCCCAGGACCCAAGCTAGTGCTTGGAGCGCTGTCGTTCACCGCATACGGTGGCGGACGCTCATGTAACAACCTATCCATAAATTCCTCATCGTCTGAATCATCGTCCTCTTCCCAGGATCTTTTATTTTCTTTAGATTTGTCTGAGTCTTTATCAGTTTTACAGGAGGCTTTCTTTCCTTGTGTTTCTTCTCCCTGAGTTATTGCTGGGAATAACTTCAACCCATCTACAATTCTCCTTCTCCACATTTTGCTCTCGTTGTCCCACCTGGCCTCTGCATAGGATTTTTCTGCCCTTCTCAGTCTTCTCTGGAACCTCTCTTGTCTATGTTTAAGAGCCACTAAGTCCCAAATTGCTAGAGCCTCATATTGTGCCGGTCTTGGAGGTGGCTTTTGTGTACTTAACATCCACCTCAGATTTTCTAGTACCTTTGGATTGAACGTCCCATGTTCTGGGAACGCTAAACACCCTTCTTTCTCTGTTAATTTGCACCACTGTTTCATCCATAAACAAGGCGCAAAACCTTTCTCTTCCATAACCGCATAAGCTGGCATACCCTCAGGTGGTGTAAGTTCCCCATCAGTTGCTACAATATATACATCTCCCTTTAGAGCGCTTTTGAATGCTTTGACAAAATTCATTTTTGCGATTCTCTTATTTTATATTTTATCAGAAATGGCTTAGTTCCCAGGACACTCTTCACCTGCCCTTTTCTCAACCTATTGCCTCTCACGGACGGCAGCCAATCCGTGCGCGACCCTTCTCGACATCCGACCTGTCTCAGCGCGGCACCACTGACGTCACACTCACACACACACAGCAGCTGACAAAGTCTTGCGGCTTGTCCGCTCCTCACTGACTCTTACAACTCACACAAACTAATGCAAATTATTACGAGCACCTTAAAATGACAACACAAATCTGTCGGTTTACTACAGGAAGGGTAACACATTCGCTTCAGAACTTTATAGAGATTTCACTTGAAGCCCCGGCAGCTACTCTCTCCTTATCAGTTCCTGCATACGCAAGCAGAATTCGACCCGCAAATTCTACTCTCGACTTGTCAATGACTCCTTCTAGTGCACTTTAGAATTTGTCAAATCTCCATCGAAGGTTTCATACATGCATTATAACTCAAACTCGATTTGTCAACCATGCCCGATTGACCTATTAAACCGCACAGATTACAACATAAACCACATTTATCTTCATACTCCGGAGTCTTAGACCTCAACAGGTCCGTACACAACAACCAACCACATGGATAATTTTGAGCAACAAGCGCTACATTCACATGAAGTACGCCGACTTCCCTACTCTCATACTGTGGAGTATGCCTACTCCTTCTAAACAATACTTAATTTGGCCTAATTCACACAGATTTTCACAAACACCTGCAAATTGCATAAGCTTAGGCAAGCGCAAAAGACCCTAACCACACATATTATGACGCCGAGAACATTCCCAACTCATCTAGGCAGGCTCCGAGATCCCAGGAAAGCCATGGCGAGTTTAGAAACCCATCATGCCTCAGAATTGCATTATTACAGAAAAACAAATTAAACAATGAATCTCCGTCTTAGGGCCCCCAAGGGCCAAACCGTAGCTCTTCTACCAGAACTGATAACGCGTCCTTCTATGTCAATTTATACACATTAGGACTCGTTTTAGGCCGATGAATCTTTTGACCCAGTGGTGAGACACCGTAAGACGAGGTAACTGATCAATATATCAAGCAATATATCAATAATATTGTCAACATATATCACCACAATATATCTCAATTTAGACATTAGTTAAAACTGTTGACGCAACCATGACCTTTCAGTCATGAATAACCACACCTCATTGAAGTTTTGTGAATTTTATTCCCTATTGATTACAATCTAATAGCAGATGTATTAATCTCAAAACCAAGAAGCAAAAGAGCATAGTCACGATACGGCAATTGTGATATGATTTCGACAATGAGAAGATGACAAACATTAAGCCACTAATATATAATATATGCACAAATCAAATAAGTAGAACAGCATGTATGTCCCAGTTCAGCATAGCACAATGTCAGTCACGTCGTCGCGTCAGTCAAAGTGAACCCTATCCTAACCACTAATTAGCATCAGCATGTTGGACTTCATGCAAAAACAATTTAGAACATCGATTTGGAAAACATCTAACTAAGGTCTCTAATCAAAAAATACAGCAGTTGGTACCTAGAAAGGAAAAGCGAATAGACAAATTACAAGAGCAACTGTCATAATTACCCTCCTTGGAATGAGTCAGCATACAGGATCAGTCTTCATCTTCAGGACATCAGTTGAATCGCCGTCAGTCTATCTAGTCTAAGGGCTAGGGACACTTCCCTCATAAGGAAGAAAGTGTAAAGGGGCGACTAAGGGTGAGGATGGTTTTATTAAGTCTCAAGTCACCAAACAGAGTGACAGAGTTTCTGGATGCAATCAATATCATTCCCTACCTAGTTCTCTCAAGTCTCCTGTGTCATGGGTTTTTATCCCCTTTTGGCAATACCTTCCCCCAAAATTCTCTTGGATAGTCATTTCACCCCACTATCTGTAACCTATCAAATTATACATTAAGTAATGCACTTGTCATTTCACGATAGTTCATAACATTTTGATTGTTTTTCATAATTGACGTTTTTCGTAGGTGGCACATCCGGGGTTACTTCATTCTCTGGCACACTCTTCGGGTCAAAAGTTCTCTTTTCCATGGTAGAATGTCTTTGAAAGTTTCCATATTTTGTTGCAAAGCGTATAAACTTTATACTAAAGCAGCTAGGATGCGGATGAGAAAAACTAGCATTGTTGCAAAAACGAAGAAGAGAACAAATGCTGGGTCATGGCCCTTTTGCAAGTCAGCACACTGGAGAAACAGAAAAAATATGCTTTAATATGAGAGCTACACAGCTAATTCTTCGGCTCACGGTAACTTAAGGCTTATAGATTCTAATAAATGCAATCTTCGTACGTGTTAACATATTCAATTAATCAAAATACAAGTAATAATTTCTTCTTATTAATATTAGTATATGCGTACAATAATTCTCCACGTTTAAAATATGTTTCAATGAATAATATTATTAATGCAGCATTGTTAAATATAAGCATTTCACATCTAACATAGATAATATTTAAACTACGCTCTCTCAGTGTGTTAGTTGTGAAGGTCAGCGATCATAGCTCTCCAAGCCTGGAGTTCGTCCTCCAGTTTAGTATCCATGCAAACATGTTTTATGCAAACCTCTTCCGCTGTTGCCCATTCCAGGAAGTCTCTGAGTCAGTTGGCATATGTCGGGGGGGATTGCATTTATCCATTTTATGGCTAAACAGCATTTGCCAATATGATGCCTAAAAGGATACATTTCCTACTAAGGCTCTTGCCCTAAAGGGAAGGGACCAGTCCCAGTATCACTTGTCGAATCTCCATAGGTATCCTCCATCCAGAGGCCTTATTTAAGTTTTTGAGTACCAATCGTCAATAGGGAGAAATGGCTGCACAATTCAAGATCATATATAAGAAGACAGCCGCTGGTTGCTGACACCTGGGGCAGGCATTGGAGCGGGTGGAATATATTACCTTAAGATTCTTGGGAAATAGATAGATTTGATGTATATAGTTGTACTGTATAAGCTTAAACCTAGCATTAGGGCTAGTTGTACAAACCCCCTCATGAGTGCGTAACCAGTTCCTCTCTGACATGGGTTTAGACATTGCTCCCTCCCATCTAGTCTGAATAGATAGGGTTGCTGTTGGTATGTCCTCTTGAAGTGCCCTGTACAGATGGGATATCAAATGGCATCCTCCAGCCATCTTCAACAACGTCTCAAGAGTGGCAGATATGGGAGGGGCCTCAGGTAATGTGGACAAGACCCCTCTCACGTGGCAAAGATTTGTTTATGTTGTAAGAAATTGCCCTTGTCTAGCAGAAAGCTCTAGATCATGTTCGGTTATGGAATGAAATGTCCCTCTCGGTATAAATCCCCTAGTGCAAAGCAACCCCGCTCTCTCTATCGCTGGAGTGACACAGATTCTGTTATTTTATGAAAAGGCTGTAATATCCATAGTGGCAAGTCTGGTGAGTAGGTGGCTTGCAGCAACACCCTCTTTATAGCGTCCTCCTATATCGTGGTCACTTGGCAAATCAAGTAGGGTGTCCCTGATGAGATCCGCAAGACACACATCAATAAGATCGGCAGAGTTCCTTCTGCATAAGTGCCCTGCAAGAGGGTTTTCTCCCAGGAATCCTCTGTATCCAGCCAATAAATGGTATGTTATTTTTGAGCTATCATGCAGTAGGGTTCCATGCAAGGAGCTTCAATGTCTCCCCGTGTCCATGGTCTCATTATTGTGGAGAGACCTACCTGTTTATTTTTGGCTGCCCATAGTATGTTGACCAGTAGGCTATCAATGTTTTTGAAATAAGGACATGGGATCATAATGAAAGTTCCCTGGAGGTTGTATAGGCACAGAGGAAGAAGTATCATCTTTGCAATAGGTAGTTTCCCCATGAGGGAGAGAGACAAGTCCCTCCAAAAGTGTGTAGAGGCGTGAAGGCTCTGGAGCACCCTCCCAACATTGAGCTCTAGTAAGGTGCCCTCTGTGGGTGCTAAATGTATTCCTAGGTAATGCAGTTCCCAGGGGAGCCCCGCCAATGGGAGGGAATTAAGGGAGACTCCAGTCAAAGAGCCCATAGGATAAAGTCAGGACTTTATCCTGACTTTGGTTGACCCGTAGCCTGGAAATTTCAGCAAATTCCTGCATCATCTGCAGCAGAATGGGCATGGAGCAGGTTTGGTGATGAAGATATATTAGGGCATCATCAGCATAAAGGGAGACCACATGGGTGGTATCTCCCACTGTGATTCCCTAGGGAGCCAGGAGCCTACAGAGCTTCACCACCAAAGGCTCTATAGCAAACTCAAATATACGCTGGTGCCGTGGTAGGGTCTTAGCCAGGTTTGCGGACTATATTTATGAGGGCATCCCTAAGCACTGGGGGGAGGGTACCCTTCTGAAGGGCCTCTTGAAAATCTTCTAGTAATTTGTCTGCCAGGTCTGCTCTGTCTCATGTAATGGGTCTATCAAGATCAGAGCTGTCCTCACGACTGAGCCTAGGAAGCAGAGCTTCAGCCAAATAATCTGCTATGACCGAGGCTGTACTGGTCTCTGGGCAGCATAAATAGTGCTTAAGTGATCCTGAAAGACCGCATTAATCACTTTTCATGTAGAGACAGGGTTTCCTTGTCATCATGTAGAAGTAGAATTGGGGCTCGAGTGTTTTCCTGTTTCATCAGTTAGGCCAGCATCGCTCCTGTCTTGTCGCCCTCTGTGTGCAGTCTTTGACGATATGCAGTAAAAGCGGGTTTTTCTAGTCTATGCCAGTCATCTAAAAGGGCTCCATGGGCCTCTTGCCAGTCCGACAAGTGCTCTGCCACATGGGAAGCGTTCTCTCTATCTCACCCAGGGCTTGCTCATGCCTCTGAATGTCACCCTCAAGTTGTCGTCAGACTCCATATGTTGCCTGCGCAAATAGGAAATGCTGGAGACTAGAGGTGTCAACATATTGGTAATCAGGCAATAGCCCAACCGACAATATGTGCCCGAAACTGGCATATAGCAGGAAAATTGTGTAGTGTGGAGGTTCCGGACCTTCCGGAGGTTTGTAAGCCTTTGCTCTCATATTTGATCGAGTAGTGTTCCCGTCAATCGGGGTTTAGTGTGCTGTTGTGGTGGATAAAGATCGAGGCTCCCATCCACGACACAATTATAATAGCCAACTGGGATGGTATCAACCTCTAAAAAGGAGGTGGCTGCCGTTGCCACGGTGGAGAGGAAATCCCTACAATCATTATTTGGGGTGTAAATATTAATAAGGCATATCTCCTAATCATCTAGGGTCCCATAAAGAATCATATAACGACCCTATGGATCCATGAAATGGTTGCGATGGAGAAAGGGCACCAATGGAACCACCCATATCAATACCCTTGGGTATAACCAGAATAGGATGTAGCATATATCTGTCCTGTCCAGCGCTTCTGCTCTGGGCAAGACTGCTGGTTTAAGGATGACAGACCTTTGGTTTGTAGGTGACTAGACCCACCTACAACAACCTATAACAAGTCGCAACTGTCATCCCAACCCTCCCGGCACACAAGCAGTACCTCACCATAACCCAAACAGTAAAAGGTGATTTGTGACAGCCTTTACGCATGGACTCAAGAGTGCAACATCTCAGGGAGGTTGTGGTTAAATGGAGATTACCCTTTCCTCACATGAACAACATGTCTCAGTCAAACACAGGCACTGAAGGAGATGAAGTAAAGTTTCAATATGTTTTATTAACAAGACTGCAATCTATGATAAATTGCATGGGCTGCAATGATTAGGATAATGAACAATGCAAGAAACAGAATGGTAAAAACAAAAATCATGAATACAAAGACAACCACCATCGTGCAAGAACATGTAATATGAAATTGATGTGAAATAGGCCCTAATACCCTAGGATGATGAACCTAATATCCAACCTAAAGAGAGCAAGCTGTGCTAAACCAAATCTGCCAGTACCATGTCTATGAGAAGAGTCTCCCAAACCTTGTTACCTTGGAATGAGGTCTCTAGATCAGACTCCGTGGGGGCACGGAGATTGGGTTAGCATCAAGGCTATGTGTAGCATAGATAGCGTCAATGGCATCTGGTAGGAATCCCTCTGATTATCTTGTCTGTGTGAGATGTATTTATACAGATCTGGTAGGACCCAATCAAGAGATAAAAAGGCATGCTTGGGGTGTCAATTATAGAAACAATTCTCTGAAAGGGTACATTATGTTACTGTCACACAAAAGTGGGAAAGTACATAATGTGAATTCCTACTTATCTCATTTATCTTTGAAGCTGATAGTGACACCTTTACAGAGTGGCACTGATAATGTGAAACTAAAACATCTTCCTAACTATAAACATGGCAACCATCTTGGAAGAAATAAATAAATGTGCTAAAACAGAGCAAGCTAAGTAGGTTAAAAGTCACTAGGTGACGGGGCACAGGCCTGCAAGCCAACGGCTAAGTAGGATCCTCTGCACCTCAGGTGTGGGCTTCGTGTAAAAATTGGATAAATGTTTTATAGCGTTTTAAGTATGCATGGACCTTTCTGCCTTGCTGTAGTTGGGCTATGCCGTGGACATCCCACATCATCAATTTAATGGTCGTATCCCCCATTTGCAACTGGTGATACATTTGCCCCCCACTTGGTGATATCTCGTCCTGTCCTCTATGTCCCATCAGGATATCAGTTCTGAGGTAGCGAATGTGTGTGAAATGCACAAGAATAAAACACAACATCCCCATTCAACAAGCCCATTGAACCATAATAAACACTCAACTCCCGCACTCCATGGGCAGCAGTGCCATACCCGCCGACCCAGCAACAGGGTGATTGGAGGGTGGCAACAGACGCCCCATTACCCCAAACAACAAAAAATCTGATTAGGTCAGGTTATAAAGAAACGTCACAATAATAGTAATAAATGCTGTGCTAAAGGGGTGGATATAAGAGAGAGTATGAGGTCAGACACTTTCAAGCCTCTTCCCCAAATCACACCACTCTCTCCTAGATCATCTCTCCTGTTAGAAACAATTGCATGACAGACAGGTCTTTTACAATAGTGTCACCCATCCATAACTACCTGCCAGGTCAATGTGTTCCGCTGAACTATCAGCTCCCAGCAGGAAATAGAGTCTGCCATAGGCCCAATCTCAATCATTACAACTGTTACGCCTCTGGACACAATACCACCTTACCATAGTCAATAGTTTGTATACCATTCTGAGCTCTCCAGACTATTTGTGTAGTTAGTCCGCATCTGTACTGTCAGTAGCAGAGCCCGACATGATGCGTCTCTGACAAAAGGACTGTCAGATGTCCTTGATCACTTCTATGGATCTAAGTGTTCTATCGAGACAGGCTATGATCTTGCCAGGATGATCGGTGCCAAGGCTGTGGATTTGTATCTCATCCCAGGTTCTGTGGGAGAGTATCAAGCCAGTCATTTGCCTCAGTTGGGTTGAAAAAAAACAGTGCAGACCCGTTATGTTGGATCCTGAGATTGCAGGAAACAGGAGACCATATTTCAGATTAAGAGCTTTCAGCAGTTTCCTGACTGCTGTGAACATTTTCCTTTGTTCTTGTAATCATTGGGTGTAATCTGGGAATATCGAAATAGGTTGACATTGATAGAATGGGGGTACCGTGTCCGAATACATTGCAGAATAGCATTTCAGTCTTGGAAATTGGAGAAGCAGGCTATCAATGCATGTGGCAGCGCTCTCGGCTTCTGCAGAGGGACCATGGCCCTATGAGCCCTCTCAATCGAAAAGAACTTAGACAGTCTTTTGGGCTTCAATGTTGTTGTGATCCATTCTTCCAAGAATAATTCAGCAGACAGACCCTCCACTCTCTCAAGAAACCCCACAAAGCAGAGGTTGTTTCGTCTGGAGTGGCCTTCTGAGACTTCAGCGTGTTCATCCAGTCGTGTTGTTAGTTTTTTCAGATCTGAAACAAATCTTACGGAGGCGACCAACCTCTGCCTGAAGTACTGCGATGTCCTGTTTTGCCGTGCCCACTTGGTCTGATACCTTATGTAAATCTGCTCGGAGTAGATTGACCTCCACTGCTATTACGTCAGTTTTGGGAATCACTTCAGTTTTGGAGCCCTGGATTGCCAATATTAGATCTTTCAGGGAAGAAATAGGATCCTCCATTCCTTGTTCCGGAGCTTTCAAACCCTGGTCTCTCTCCTTCTCTGTCTTAACTGGGGGCTGCACCGGTTGGGCGTAATTTACTATTTTGTTCGTCTGTGGAACTTTGGATCCCTTATGCTTAACCATGATGGTAGCTGATCACCCCTTGTCGTGAAATTCCCCACAGCTGCATTATCAGGCACTTGCAGTGTGGTGATTTTAAAGGGATAGATGTTAGTACGGATGATACAGCCCTCTTGTTGAGGCTAATGTTGTTGACTCTTGTGGTATGATCTCAGGTGTGTGATCTCAGGAGAGGGGTCCACCTGCACTCATCGCATGGCAGCAATGTCCGTCAGCATATATTTACTCATATTGCAATATAGTTGTGATCTAGGCCGGGATGAGTGTCTATAGGCTGTGTTTTTCCCAGAGGCCATCGGATGCCACCCGGGGGCAGCTGAGGCACCCCAGCAACCTCCCCAGTCACGTTTCACGGCTATAAATATGTCTCCAATGGTCGGTAGAGCATCAAAGGGCAGAAATTCACACTGGGTCAATGTGTTTACCTTTACTCTGATGTCGCTTGCTACAAGTACAGGCCCAGGCCCCACACCACAAGACCTCAGCGCCCACTCTCTTTGTCTCTCCTAGGCAGCACCTTGCACAGCAGATCTACGCAGATGGTCTCCTCCGCAGCCTCACCTCTGCTTCTCTGGTCGTCCGGAGCCATACCGGTCAGCACAGTGTCCTTCATCCGTGGGAGAACCATCACTGGTTGACTGTCGGGCCTGGGGTCCCAGACAGACCCGCTCCTGGTCCACCAGCAAGCTCCATCTCCCCAGAGCCCCCAGACCACTGTCTATTGATGTGGGGGTTGGGCTTGCCCCCAACGTAGATGGCCAACCAGATGGCCATCCATCGGCACAGGGTTGCAGTTCAGCCCCCAGGACTGGGGCATCCCTCTCCCCGCAAGTCGGCACCCATTCAATCTGCTGGCAGAAGCTGCAGGGAACCGGTAGGGCTGGTCCGCAGGATCTCCAGCAGTGCCAAGTGTGGTAAGGGCCTGGATGATGGGTGCCATCGGTAATTCTAGAGGGTACCAGTTGCAGTCCGATGAACCACCGCACCCCACTCAGGCCGCACTCCTGGTCAGGCCACCGCACACTGCTGAGGCAGCAGGCAATAGCCAAAAGATCCCCAGGAACCCAGGGCACAGGAATCCAGGATCTTCTGATGCACGGGGGCTGCACTCCCCGCCACAGATTCCGGCACGGTTCTCAGGAAGCGCTGCATCCTTCTCCCTCCTCACGTAGGCCGCTACTCAGCGAGGCAGGATCTCGCTCTCTGGACATACCACTGTCCTGGGGACTCAAGTGTGCCTCTCTGCCATCAGTTTTGTTCCAGGGCTGCACAGGGATATCTCGGAGGCTTAGAGGAGTGTGAAAAATAACAGGATCATGTAGGATTTATTTAAACGAAGTGGGAGCTCCCGATGAAGCATCTACTCAGCCATCTTGCTGGCCCCCAGCCACGTACTTTATAAACTGGCTTCATTTCATTTCTAAGGTAATTTCTGCTGCGGACGAGGTGCCTGCAAATAAACACCATGTTTCACATAGTTCAGAACGAACTGCATGCTGAACTTCACAATTTGCTTTACTGAAGCTATGTGGAAGCTGCTACACTTAAATACTACTTATTGCAATTTGAAAACATGACACTATTGAAGCTCCATTAGACCCCCTGCAAATATCTTGTCTGTGTTAGGCAACATTCCTGACTCCATTCACCTTTCAGCCATCAAACGTCACCAGATTTACACCTATGTTTTTGGCCTTCCTTACATACCCCCAAATTGATTTGAAAAAGTAGTGATTAGCAGTGCTGGCTAGTGGACTTTAAAAGTAGTAGGGCGAAAATTTCAGACTTGAGTATAATGTGTGACCGAGTAGTAAGCGAGCCCAGAGTGAACAAGGAGGGCACTGGTCTCCGCAAGAAAATTGTGAAAAAATAGATTCAAATGGTGGATTTTACAGAATATATTTACTAAAAGATTTTGAATGAAAAGTAAGCACAGTTATTACAGCTCTGCGTATCCAAGCACCCCTTTACCATGTATATATATTATGTTATATTGGTTTGTCTAGTGTGGCTCATCGACCAAATAGGCTTTCCAGGTACTAAAGCAGTCTCACAGCCCTCCTGTTATGAGTGTGCCTGTCCCCTTACAAGCCCCTTATCAAGTATTCCCATTTGGCACCCTTGGTACAGCCCTAGTCATGCACGCTCTGCTCTCATCACCCTTCCCACAACCAAGAACTCTTCTTGCACTGCCCCCAACCAGGCACTTCCTACATTCCTTCTCACAACAACCTTGTAGCCTTCCTGAAGTCTAAGCAACCATTAATTTTTCTCAGTACTAAGTGTGCAGCCTTTCAAAAGCCTCTTGAGGGACATACTGTGTTCTGCATAGCACAACAGGAAACTAGGATCCCTACAACAATACCAAAGAGTGAAGACAGGGCAGCCAGAAAAGCAGGCACTGAGGACCGACAAAGACACACCAAATTTGAGGTGTGCTAGCAGCTGCCCTCCAAGCTCCAACAGAAGACAAACATGAGGCCTAAAAAGCTCCAGCTCGCAACTTGAAGTTCCCGACTGGACTGGCCTGGGAAATCCAAGCTGTAACAGAAGCTGCAGATCGATAATTGTGCAGGGTTAATGTGTTTAAGCAGGGCCAGGCATGGAAAAACATAGGTCCAGGCAGTACTTAATTTGTGCTTGTTGTTTCCGGTGCTGAGCACCAGCACTTATTTTTGAGGCCCGGGGCTTTTTCTTCTGCCTCAAGGATTTGCTGATAGCAAAAGACACATATGGGAAAGACATAGGAAGGGAACACGAAAAAGTGTCACAAAGGGAGAAAGTAGAAAGCTGCAAGAGTGAGCTGAAGGGGCAGGGAGTGGCTTTATGTGGATTTAAGAGGCCCGAGATGGCTTCAGGATTGCGCTGCCTCAGTATTCTGTGCTTGCACATTTAATTGCAGCAGCCGCGTGTTTAAGAGAAGAGCTTCAGGCACTAGCACGTTTTTATTTACAAATTGAGCACTGGGTCCAGGGAAAAGAAACACAGACTGAAGCACCAAGAAGACACCTTGTTAAACATAAACGAGCAGGCATACTTACTGTCTGGTTCATCATGATCAGAGAGAAGATGATACATTTGCATCCAGGTGGGCATGGGGTTCACTGTTCACCAGCTCGGCCCTTTACTTGCAACCCCAGGGACTCCTGAGAAATGTGGACACTGCTCTCTTGCTGTAAACATTAGAGCAGCACAAGGATTGGCTCGATCAGTGGATACCAACACTCCTTTGGAGACTTAGGGCCTATGGGTGTAATCATCCTGGGCTCCTAGCATTACAGGCAGGTGAGGGTTCAAGTCTGCATGTCGGGCTGGTCAGAGCACGATCCCGTCCAACCTGACATGCGCACTTCACCCATGGAGGCACAGCCTTGTGTCACACTCAAGCACCATTCCAGCTCCATCTCCCCCACTCATATTCGACTCTGCCCACCCTCACCTGACTTAAATTCAACAACTTTACCTGGGCTGTGCTGGGCACTACTGTGGCTAATAAACAAGGAAATCAGTTAGGGAAAGTATTGTGAATGTTTATTATCGGGCCGCCCCACTCCCAAATAAAGAAACTGCCACTGGTGATAAGTTGTAGCCTGGTATAGAATGAGACAAGTGTGTTTTTGATTGGCTCAATTGCTGATAGGCAGGATACCAGGACCCATTGTATTTTTGTTTCCAGTCTTCAACCCTAAATAATATAAACAGTGACTGTAAGAAAACAGAGGTAATTCACAATTGTAAGGCACTTGTTCAATAAAGGAGTATCATAAAAACAGAACTTCCTGAAAATAAAGGTATGCGTAAGGAAGCTTACATTTTGCATGTTCACCCCCCAACATTTGGACTGATGCTGCTGGTGTTTGGACATTTTGAAAACTGGAGTGCTGCAGTTCAGCACCCCACATCTGGGCTCTGACCCCTAAAAACATGTAGCACAGGCTAATCCCTGATTGGCATGTTTAACTTACATGTAAGTTCCTAGTATATGGTATTCTGTGTATCCAGGGCATGTAAGCTAAATGTCCCCAGTGGACTGCAGTACTAATTGTGCTACCACTAACCTGACAAGTAAAAACATGACTCTAGGTCTGCCACTGCAGCCTAGCCATGCATCTTTCATACTGAAAATTTGACCTGCCAAAACAAACCCTTTGCCAGGCAAACCTTCCTCTTCAGGATGAGCCTAGACAGAGCACAAGCGCTATCTCTCGACATGTTATAATCTACATCTGTGGGCTTTCAACAGGCTCATCTCACGCCAATCACTTTCATTCATTCCTTGGCCTGCTTTTCAAAATTCCCTTGTTTTCATAGGTAAATGTATTCGTTCTGTCTTGAGGCTGCTTTGTTACCTCCTTGAAGACTGACCCTGTCACATGGATTATTGCACGATCTGCCATATACCTTAATGTGGCGCACAACTTTTTCTTTTGCCTCACCTTTTCGTTGTGCGTGGCCGCATATAGTTTCTTCCTCCTCCTTGTTTAGGGCATGCCACTGTTTCTTTGTGGTGTTTGCACACAAAAGTTGCAACCTGGAAGGGGGTTCTTTTTAATTTATGTGATTTTTTTTTAAAGGTTCATTAAACTTGATCTGAGGATCGCTTAAACGTGCAAGTGTGAAGTTGCACATAGAGCAAATTCAATCAGAGGACCGCTTTACATGACTATTTGAAGCTTCATGTAGCGTGACCTTGATCTGAGCAGTGCTTTACATTAGTACCACTTATCAAGTTTATCAGTTGAAAAATATAGAAACTGGAGCATTTAACACAGAAAAAAACTTAAATCCTGAAAGTGGCTCTCAGCAGGCGAGCCAATACTACAATATTTACTGCACTCAGGGAACTCGGCCCTTAATACTCTGCAGGGCATTTATTTTTCGAAACATTTTTACCCATAACTTGGACTGTGATGGTCCTACGACAATGGGACCAACACAAAACCGTTCAGCACAACACCCTCTTTCTGCCTAGGTCATCTCTTGGTCCCCACACTAGGTTGTGGGGACCTCAAAATAGTAACCTCTCACACCATTCAATGTCTTTTTAAGCTCTCTCATGGTTGGAACGTTTGCTTTACAGCTGGGAGTAGTTTGTGTTTTAAGGGTCTTGTTTGTAATATTATTCTAGTAGTCCTGCTAGGTCAGAAAATGTGTGATGCACTACACTCTTTAGTGACTAAATATATGGTTACTCTGCATTACGTTCTGCGATTCTGTTGTAATGTGATGATGCTCTCCAGGGGCAGGCTCTATGGTTACATGACTATGGCCCTCATTACAACTTCAGCGGTCTTACAAAAAGACAGCCGAAGCTGTGGGCGCCACTATACCGCCAGGCATGCCATCGCCAAGAACGTGCGGAATATGGAGGTCTACCGCAGGCGGAGCACCCATTGATGCAAACGGTGGGAGGACTTGAGAGGCTGGGCATGGAAGACGGTGGAGGCCCAGATGAGGATGGCCTCCCAACGAGTAAGGGGTGCCTGTCAAACTCTGACCCCCCTGATGGCCCACATTCTGGTGGTGGCCTATCTGGAACTAGATGGGTGCTTGGGGGCATCACAGCAGCCAGAAGGGGGTGAGTACAATACCCCAATATGCTGCTTGCGTGTGGTGGGGTGGCATCCGGGTGGGGGATGTGGGCCTGTGGGTGCCCCTAGGCCAGGGCGGCCAGTGCAGAGTAGGGCCCATGTTGGCCAGGGTCTGATGTCAACCTCCTCTAAACAAGCTAGTAGGCCTCCACTACTGGGCAGGAGTCTGTGGGTCTCAGGTATGCTGCAAGTGGCGTTAGGTATCCCTGTCCATGGGCTGGTGACTAGCATTGTGACTGGTAGTGCATTGCCTAGTGCATAGGGCTGTTCCCGTGTGTGAATGTGTTGTGTACGCCAATGGTGGTGTTATTGCTGCCATTGACCATTGGTATCTTTTGTCTCGTCCCCCACTTTTTGTTTTGTCACCCTGTCCTTATGTGCATTAGCATCATCTGGCGGAGGAGCAGAAACACTGGCGACAGGGAGGGTTGCATCCCACAGGGCCCAGGAGGCCTAATCCAATGACGGTGAGGGCACCAGAGGGACGGAGGGCGAGGGGAGCACCACGATGGAGACTGGAGGGGACAGTTCTGACAGTGATACCTCCTCCGATGGAAGCTCCTTGGTGGTGACGGACATCTCTCGGCCCACCACAACTACAGGTACAGCTGCCACCCACTGTACCAGCACCACCCTCCCAGCAGCCCCTCAGCGTGTTTCCCATACCCGATCACCCAGGAGGGTGGGCATCTCCTTCGCCCCAGGCACCTCAGGCCCTGCCCCAGTTAGCCCTGCTGCCCTGAGTGAGGAGGCTATTGACCTCCTGCGATCCATCTCTGTTGGGCAGTTAACCATTGTGAATGCCATCCAGGGGCTGGCAGCCCATTTGCAATAAACAAATGCATTCCTGGAGGGCATTCACTCTGGCATGGCAGACCAACAAAGATCAGTCCAGGCTCTGGCCTCCTCCCTGATGGCAGCCATTGTCCCTGTTTCTAGCCTCCCCCTCCAACCTCTTCTGCCCAATCCCATTCCCCTCACCTCCAACCTATACCAAGCACACAGGCAGACCAGCATACACCCAGGACAACACACAGGAGTGGTTCAGGCAAACACAAGCACTACACATCATCACACAGGCACTCACACAAACACCATCCAGATGCAGACATACTAACATCCACTGCCTCCACTGTATCCACCTCATCCTCGTCGTCCACCTCCTACCCAGTATCGTCTCCACTCACACCTGCATGCACTACATCCTCCTCCACTACCACCATCACGCCTATCACTACACGCCCCTCACTGGTAGTCACCACCCCCACTTTCATGCACACGTCCCCTGTGTCCTCTCCCACTGTGTCTGAGGCCCCCTCCTCCCAAGGGACCCAAATGCAAGCACTCAGACACCTAACAGCCATCCACCTCACAACAGCATCCAGCCAATGCACCTGGACCCAAACACAGCAGGCAGACACCTCCTACAACAACTTCCTCTTCCTCCACTTCCAAACCTTCACCCTCTTCCTGCCCCAATGTCCCTGAGAAGCTTTTCCTCTCTACCATTGACCTCTTCCCTTCCCCTCCTCCCCATGGCCTTTACATCAGGCCAGGGTGAAGAAAACTCAGGCAAGCACCTCAGACACCCAGTCCAGGGGCACAGCACTGTCGACATGTACTGCAGGTGGGAGAGGATCCCAGGCACCAGGTAGCAACACTGATAAGGTGCCTGCACCAGGTGCATCAAGGAAGGGCAAGGAGGCACCACCAGCTGCGACTAGGAAGGGCATGGAGGCACCAACAGCTGCACGTGTGAAGGGCAAGGAGGCACCACCAGCTGCAGGTGTGAAGGGCAAGGGGCTTAATCCCCGGCTACTGAAAGGAAGGGCAAGTGGCCTGTACCAGCAGGCAGGAAGGACAGGAGGCCTGGTGCTGGGACTCATTCGGAGCCCCCACCACCAACCATGGTGGTTCAGTAATCCGAGGCTGCAAGGGAAGGGCTGGAGCCTCCCCCCACCACTGCTAGCACCGCCACCAGCACTGTTACCAGCACCACTGCCAGCATCCCCAGTGGGCAGCTATCCGAGGCTGCAGGGGATGGGCTGGAGCCTCCTCACTACTTCCAGCACTGCCACCAGCACCACTGCCAGCAGCAGCAGCCCCAGTGGGCAGCCGTCCAAGGCTACACGGTATGGGCTGGAGCCTCCCACCAGCACTGCCACCAGCACCACTGCCAGCAGCAGCATCCCCAGTGGGCAGCTATCCGAGGCTGCAGGGGATGGGCTGGAGCCTCCTCACTACTTCCAGCACTGCCACCAGCACCACTGCCAGCAGCAGCAGCCCCAGTAGGCAGCCGTCCAAGGCTACACGGTATGGGCTGGAGCCTCCCACCAGCACTGCCACCAGCACCACTGCCAGCAGCAGCAGCCCCAGTGGGCAGCCGTCAGAGTCTGCAGGGGATGGGCTGGAGCCTCCCCCCACCACTGCCAGCACCGACACCAGCACTCCACTGCCACCACTGAGCAGCCGTCACTGCCGTTGAACAGTGTGTAGTCCTGCCTCCATGGGCTGTTGTGTGTCCTGGCCCCTGCAAATCCAGTGGGTCTGACACCCATGTGAGAGACTGTGACCTTGCACTCCCCAAGATCTGCCTCACAGGGCACAATGCCCCCTCCAGAACCAGTGGAGAAGCCATCCACTCACCCCATCCTTCCCTGGATGAAGCACACTGGGCACTAGGCCCCCTCCAGAACCAGGGGAAGAAGCCATCCATTCACCCCATCCTTCCCAGGATGAAGCACACTGGGCACAAGGCCCCCTCCAGAACCAGTGGAGAAGCCATCCACTAGAGAGACTGTGGCCTTGCACTCCCCAGGGCCAAGCATTGGGCAAACCACCCACTTGAGAGACTGTGGCTTTAAACTCCCCAGGACCATGCAGTGGGCAAACACCAACTCGAGAGACGGTGGCCTTGCACTCCCCAGGACAAAGCAGTGTGCAAACCACCCACTAGAGAGACTGTGGCTCTGCACTCCCCAGGACCAAGCAGTGGGCAAACCACCCACTTGAGAGACCGTGGCCTTGCATTCCCCAGGACAGCGCAGAGGGCATTTAGCCCCCTCCAAAACAAGTGGTGTTGTACCATCTTCCGGCTGAGGTGCCCCCCATTCCCTGTCCCTCTGAGGTGCCTGTGTATTTTTGACTGATGTTCCTGCAGTGTTATCTCTGTGTTGTTGCAGGAGTGAGGTGGGGCCTTGGCCTATGTGTTGTGGCCCTGTGGCCCACGGACAATGAGGACTGGGCAGTGCTCCTGAGGGGTACGGGATGGATATGTAATGTTACTGCATCTGTTTGTGTGTATGGTTTTGGGGGTGGGAGTGTTGCGTGTTGCATGTGTGTGTAACTCTCTTTTCCTCTCCCCTCCCTTGTGTGCTAGGCGGCAGTACTCACCATAGTCGTTTTCGCCAGCGTTGCTGCTCATAATGCAGGAAAAGGTAGACGAGCATCGGAAATATGTGCAGCTCGGGTTCCATGGCATTGTGGTTGTTCCCTGAGTCTCCAGAGGTGAGTCCTTTAACTTCTGTGTTCTGTTTCTGCTGTGTTTTTGATATCATTGGTACCGCCCCGGAAAAGGTGTCAGATAGGCCTGTTGTAATACTGTGGGTGGTACATTGACTTCCGCCTGACTGTTGGCGGTTACCGCCGTGGTGCTACCTCCGTGGCAGTTGGTGTATTAAAGTGGCTGTCTGTATGAGCGGTTTCCACCGTGGCCATAATCCATTTTTGTTACCGCTGGCCTGTTGGTGGTATTACTGCCGCTTTATTCCCAACCGCTAGGATTGTAATGAGGGCCTAAGTCTCCCCATTTTAGTCTATGGTGCCTATTCACTACAATGAGGGAAAAACGAATTTGGTTATTTTTCCTCACCAGGGCTAGTAAAAGATATTTTATAAGGTTCCTGCTTATAGTTACACTGCAACCTAGGGCACACCTTAGGGGTGACCTATGTGTAAAAATATAGTAGTTTAAAGATTTGGAAGTACTTTTAATTCCAGAGACAAATTTGATTGTAACCTTAATTTAAAAGCAACCAGCAAGGCAGGGCTGCCTTAACACTGACCCTGGGCACCTCAGCAGTGTACTTATGGGTGTTCTACCTAAGCTGGGGTGTCTAAACCTACATGCCCTACCATATAATAGGGACATATAGGTAGGTTGATACTGCCAATTATAATTAGCCTAATTTGCAGACTCATTTTGCACAGAGCACAGGCCCTGTGTCTGGTTAGCAGAAGCCAGGGTACCACCAGAGTCAGGAAAACACTAACAAAAAGTGAAAAATGGGGGAACATCTGCAGTTAGGCCAGTTTTCTCACACAGTCGATATGAGCCGTCTTATTTACTTATTTATTATTGTATTATTATTTTAAATATTATTATTTATTATTTTATTATTATTTATTTATTCTTTATATATTTATTTATTTTTATGCTTCCAAAGTCAATGGGATCATGCAGTGTGCCAATCGTCCACGCTGAGCTGGCACTGATTGCCCAAAACCATAACAAGATGAGATTGAAATCCTATGTACTTGCTTTTACACCAGGTGCTGCTGCCTTCGTGTTACCAAAACCGTGAAATCCCAGGCAGATACCTTCAAAACCATTCCCCCTAAACCTCCTGTTTGTTCAGTGTCATCATTCTGCACCTACTTACAATCCTCATTCCATGGCTGCAATGAGCAGTGTAAGACCACTACATGTCACATTGTGCCACTGGACAATTATCACATATCTGAGTAACTTGAAATACTGAGATCAGGATGCACACTCCACAAATTCTCCATTGCATTGATTCTGCCTGACTGAAATGATGGTGCATGCATGATAACAAAACCGGATATAACACAACTGCTTTTTGTCTGGCATCACAAAAGCATTATCTTCGATGCTGAGACAGGAATGTTTCTCATTCCTCATTGCCCAAGATCAGATAACAATGCAAGAAGAATGCTCTCAGAACTGTGCCTGTTTGCTCAAGAGATGGGAAGGGGAGATGTGGGAGGGGAGTAGAAGGTTGTTGGCTATTTCTGCTGTGTAACAGGACCATTCACTGGCTGACTTGCACAAAGTGAATCCAGAAAAAACGATGATTAAGCAGCTTTCTACTTCTGCAACACCAAGGTGCTCTCAAAGAAGGCCAGATTTCTAAGTGAAGATAACATGTGAAACCAGCAGTAGCTCCTCCACTATGGCGGAGGAGCGTTTCCCCCCTGCCAGCACCTGCAAATCCTCAACAACAAAAGGATACTAAACAATGTTTATTATCCTTTCATTGTTAAAGGGGTGGGGCCATAGGGGATGATGAGGATGAGGGGAATGGACTGTGCACTCCCCTCAGTGCGCATGTGTGTTTGGCTGGCAGTCTTGGGCTGGCCACACACACACATGCACACTGTGTTGCTGAGCTGGAGAGAGCAGGTACAGGCTTCCAGTCTGCCAGGGAGTGCCCTGGTTGGGTGCTTCAACCAATCCTAACGCTGCTCTGAGCAGCTTCAGGATTGCCACAGAACAGGCTGGAAGCCTGCACCTGCTAAGAGGATGGAGGAGTAGTGACGTGGAACTCAGGTAAGTTAAAAAAAAAAACTGTTTATATTATTTAATATTTCCCCCTGCCGTGCGCCGCCCCACCCCTTGTAGCCCCCACAAGCCACAACTGTATGAAACTGAAGCCAACTTGACCCACTAAAAGAACTGATTTAATTGAAAGAGATTGCCTAGTCAGTGTTGGCTACTCACTGAAGCACACTGTGTAAAGTGAACACTGGAGTCAGGTATTTCTAACACACACATGGGTCTTAACAGAGTACAAACTAACATTGTGTGGAAAGGTGATCAACGGTAAGTGGCTCCTGCATTATTTGCTACAATGACATGTGGGGCTGTAATATGAGAACTACCAATGGAATTATACTGAGTAGCGTCGTGGATGGTGGTTGTGTTATACATTAGCAGGAGGTTCTATTTATTTCAGTGGAATATAGTATGGACAAGATGGGAAAGAAAAACAACAAACATTTAATCAATGCTTTGGCCTTTGGTGTTCTTGGAGGATCCTTTGTGATATTTTTTTAAAAGGTTCATTAAACTTGATTTGAGGATCACTTAACGTGCAAGTGTGAAGTTTCACATAGAGCAAATTCAATCAGAGGACCGCTTTACATGACTATTTGAAGCTTCATGTAGCGTGACCTTGATCTGAGAAGTGCTTTACATGAGTACCACTTATCAAGTTTATCAGTTGAAAAATATAGAAACTGGAGCATTTAACACAGAAAAAAACTTAAATCCTGAAAGTGGCTCTCAGCAGGCGAGCCAATACTACAATATTTACTGCACTCAGGGAACTCGGCCCTTAATACTCTCCAGGGCATTTATTTTTCGAAACATTTTTACCCATAACTTGGACTGTGATGGTCCTACGACAATGGGACCAACACAAAACCGTTCAGCACAACACCCTCTTTCTGTCTAGGTCATCTCTTGGTCCCCACACTAGGTTGTGGGGACCCCAAAATAGTAACCTCTCACACCATTCAATGTCTTTTTAAGCTCTCTCATGGTTGGAACGTTTGCTTTACAGCTGGGAGTAGTTTGTGTTTTAAGGGTCTTGTTTGTAATATTATTCTAGTAGTCCTGCTAGGTCAGAAAATGTGTGATGCACTACACTCTTTAGTGGCTAAATATATGGTTACACTGCATTACGTTCTGCGATTCTGTTGTAAAGTGATGATGCTCTCCAGGGGCAGGCTCTATGGTTACATGACTATGGCCCTCATTACAACTTCAGCTGTCTTACAAAAAGACAGCCGAAGCTGTGGGCGCCACTATACCGCCAGGCATGCCTTCGCCAAGAACGTGCGGAATATGGAGGTCTACCGCAGGCGGAGCACCCATTGATGCAAACGGTGGGAGGACTTGAGAGGCTGGGCATGGAAGACGGTGGAGGCCCAGATGAGGATGGCCTCCCAACGAGTAAGGGGTGCCTGTCAAACTCTGACCCCCCTGATGGCCCACATTCTGGTGGTGGCCTATCTGGAGCTAGATGGGTGCTTGGGGGCATCACAGCAGCCAGAAGGGGGTGAGTACAGTACCCCAATATGCTGCTTGCGTGTGGTGGGGTGGCATCCGGGTGGGGGATGTGGGCCTGTGGGTGCCCCTAGGCCAGGGCAGCCAGTGCAGAGTTGGGCCCATGTTGGCCAGGGTCTGATGTCAACCTCCTCTAAACAAGCTAGTAGGCCTTCACTAATGGGCAGGAGTCTGTGGGTCTCAGGTATGCTGCAAGTGGCGTTAGGTATCCCTGTCCATGGGCTGGTGACTAGCATTGTTACTGTTAGTGCATTGCCTAGTGCGTAGAGCTGATTCCGTGTGTGAATGTGTTGTGTACACCAATGGTGGTGTTATTGCTGCCATTGACCAATGGTATATTTTGTGTCGTCCCCCACTTTTTGTTTTGTCACCCTGTCCTTATGTGCATTAGCATCATCTGGCGGAGGAGCAGAAACACTGGCGACAGGGAGGGTTGCATCCCACAGGGCCCAGGAGGCCTAATCCAATGACGGTGAGGGCACCAGTGGGACGGAGGGCGAGGGGAGCACCACGATGGAGACTGGAGGGGACAGTTCTGACAGTGATACCTCCTCCGATGGAAGCTCCTTGGTGGTGGCGGACATCTCTGTGCCCACCACAACTACAGGTACAGCTGCCACCCACTGTACCAGCACCACCCTCCCAGCAGCCCCTCAGCGTGTTTCCCATACCCGCTCACCCAGGAGGGTGGGCATCTCCTTTGCCCCAGGCACCTCAGGCCCTGCCCCAGTTAGCCCTGCTGCCCTGAGTGAGGAGGCTATTGACCTCCTGCGATCCATCTCTGTTGGGCAGTTAACCATTTTGAATGCCATCCAGGGGCTGGCAGCCCATTTGCAATAAACAAATGCATTCCTGGAGGGCATTCACTCTGGCATGGCAGACCAACAAAGATCAGTCCAGGCTCTGGCCTCCTCCCTGATGGCAGCCATTGTCCCTGTTTCTAGCCTACCCCTCCAACCTCTTCTGCCCAATCCCATTCCCCTCACCTCCAACCTATACCAAGCACACAGGCAGACCAGCATGCACCCAGAACAACACACAGGAGTGATTCAGGCAAACACAAGCACTACACATCATCACACAGGCACTCACACAAACACCATCCAGATGCAGACATACTAACATCCACTGCCTCCACTGTATCCCCCTCATCCTCGTCGTCCACCTCCTACCCAGTATCGTCTCCACTCACACCTGCATGCACTACATCCTCGTCCACTACCACCATCACGCCTATCACTACACGCCCCTCACTGGCAGTCACCACCCCCACTTTCATGCACACGTCCCCTGTGTCCTCTCCCACTGTGTCTGAGGCCCCCTCCTCCCAAGGGACCCAAATGCAAGCACTCAGACACCTAACAGCCATCCACCTCACAACAGCATCCAGCCAATGCACCTGGACCCAAACACAGCAGGCAGACACCTCCTACAACAACTTCCTCTTCCTCCACTTCCAAACCTTCACCCTCTTCCTGCCCCAATGTCCCTGAGAAGCTTTTCCTCTCTACCATTGACTTTCTTCCCTTCCCCTCCTCCCCCCGTCCTTCACATCAGGCCAGGGTGAAGAAAACTCAGGCAAGCACCTCAGACACCCAGTCCAGGGGCACAGCACTGTCGACATGTACTGCAGGTGGGAGAGGATCCCAGGCACCAGGTAGCAACACTGATAAGGTGCCTGTACCAGGTGCATCAAGGAAGGGCAAGGAGGCACCACCAGCTGCGACTAGGAAGGGCATGGAGGCACCAACAGCTGCACGTGTGAAGGGCAAGGAGGCACCACCAGCTGCAGGTGTGAAGGGCAAGGGGCAATCCCCGGCTACTGAAAGGAAGGGCAAGTGGCCTGCACCAGCAGGCAGGAAGGACAGGAGGCCTGGTGCTGGGACTCATTCGGAGCCCCCACCACAAACCATGGTGGTTCAGCCGTCCGAGGCTGCAAGGGAAGGGCTGGAGCCACCCCCCACCACTGCTAGCACCGCCACCAGCACTGTTACCAGCACCACTGCCAGCATCCCCAGTGGGCAGCCGTCCGAGGCTGCAGGGGATGGGATGGAGCCTCCCCACTACTTCCAGCACTGCCACCAGCACCACTGCCAGCAGCAGCAGCCCCAGTGGGCAGCCGTCCAAGGCTACACGGTATGGGCTGGAGCCTCCCCCCACCACTGCCAGCACTGCCAGCACCGCCACCAGCACTGCCACCAGCACCACTGCCAGCAGCAGCAGCCCCAGTGGGCAGCCGTCAGAGTCTGCATGGGATGGGCTGGAGCCTCCCCCCACCACTGCCAGCACCGACACCAGCACTCCACTGCCACCACTGAGCAGCCGTCACTGCCGTTGAACAGTGTGTAGTCCTCCCTCCATGGGCTGTTGTGTGTCCTGACCCCTGCAAATCCAGTGGGTCTGACACCCATGTGAGAGACTGTGACCTTGCACTCCCCAAGATCTGCCTCACAGGGCACAATGCCCCCTCCAGAACCAGTGGAGAAGCCATCCACTCACCCCATCCTTCCCTGGATGAAGCACACTGGGCACAAGGCCCCCTCCAGAACCAGGGGAAGAAGCCATCCATTCACCCCATCCTTCCCAGGATGAAGCACACTGGGCACAAGGCCCCCTCCAGAACCAGTGGAGAAGCCATCCACTAGAGAGACTGTGGCTTTGCACTGCACATGACCATGCAGTGGGCAAACCACCCACTTGAGAGACTGTGGCCTTGCACTCCCCAGGGCCAAGCATTGGGCAAACCACCCACTTGAGAGACTGTGGCTTTGCACTCCCCAGGACCATGCAGTGGGCAAACACCAACTCGAGAGACTGTGGCCTTGCACTCCCCAGGACAAAGCAGTGTGCAAACCACCCACTAGAGAGACTGTGGCTCTGCACTCCCCAGGACCAAGCAGTGGGCAAACCACCCACTTGAGAGACCGTGGCCTTGCACTCCCCAGGACAGTGCAGAGGGCATTTAGCCCCCTCCAAGACAAGTGGTGTTGTACCATCTTCCGGCTGAGGTGCCCCCCATTCCCTGTCCCTCTGAGGTGCCTGTGTATTTTTGACTGATGTTCCTGCAGTGTTATCTCTGTGTTGTTGCAGGAGTGAGGTGGGGCCTTGGCCTATGTGTTGTGGCCCTGTGGCCCACGGACAATGAGGACTGGGCAGTGCTCCTGAGGGGTACGGGATGGATATGTAATGTTACTGCATCTGTTTGTGTGTATGGTTTTGGGGGTGGGAGTGTTGCGTGTTGCATGTGTCTGTCACTCTCTTTTTCCTCTCCCCTCCCTTGTGTGCTAGGCGGCAGTACTCACCGTATTCGTTTTCGCCAGCGTTGCTGCTCATAATGCAGGAAAAGGTAGACGAGCATCGGAAATATGTGCAGCTCGGGTTCCATGGCATTGTGTTTGTTCCCTGAGTCTCCAGAGGTGAGTCCTTTAACTTCTGTGTTCTGTTTCTGCTGTGTTTTTGATATCATTGGTACCGCCCTGGAAAAGGTGTCAGATAGGCCTGTTGTAATACTGTGGGTGGTACATTGACTTCCGCCTGACTGTTGGCGGTTACCGCCGTGGTGCTACCTCTGTGGCGGTTGGTGTATTAAAGTGGCTGTCTGTATGAGCGGTTTCCACCGTGGTCATGATCCATTTTTGTTACCGCTGGCCTGTTGGTGGTATTACTGTCGCTTTATTCCCAACCGCTAGGATTGTAATGAGGGCCTAAGTCTCCCCATTTTAGTCTATGGTGCCTATTCACTACAATGAGGGAAAAACAAATTTGGTTATTTTTCCTCACCAGGGCTTGTAAAAGATATTTTATAAGGTTCCTGCTTATAGTTACACTGCAACCTAGGGCACACCTTAGGGGTGACCTATGTGTAAAAATATATTAGTTTAAGGATTTGGAAGTACTTTTAATTCCAGAGACGAATTTGATTGTAACCTTAATTTAAAAGCAACCAGCAAGGCAGGGCTGCCTTAACACTGACCCTGGGCACCTCAGCAGTGTACTTATGGGTGTTCTACCTAAGCTGGGGTGTCTAAACCTACATGCCCTACCATATAATAGGGACTTATAGGTAGGTTGATACTGCCAATTATAATTAGCCTAATTTGCAGACTCATTTTGCACAGAGCACAGGCCCTGTGACTGGTTAGCAGAAGCCAGGGTACCACCAGAGTCAGGAAAACACTAACAAAAAGTGAAAAATGGGGGAACATCTGCAGTCAGGCCAGTTTTCTCACACAGTCGATATGAGCCGTCTTATTTACTTATTTATTATTGTATTATTATTTTTAATATTATTATTTATTATTTTATTATTATTTATTTATTCTTTATATATTTATTTATTTTTATGCTTCCAAAGTCAATGGGATTATACAGTGTGCCAATCGTCCACGCTGAGCTGGCACTGATTGCCCCAAACCATAACAAGATGAGATTGAAATCCTATGTACTTGCTTTTACACCAGGTGCTGCTGCCTTCGTGTTACCAAAACCGTGAAATCCCAGGCAGATACCTTCAAAACCATTCCCCCTAAACCTCCTGTTTGTTCAGTGTCATCACTCTGCACCTACTTACAATCCTCATTCCATGGCTGCAATGAGCAGTGTAAGACCACTGCATGTCACATTGTGCCACTGGACAATTATCACATATCTGAGTAACTTGAAATACTGAGATCAGGATGCACACTCCACAAATTCTCCATTGCATTGATTCTGCCTGACTGAAATGATGGTGCATGCATGATAACAAAACCGGATATAACACAACTGCTTTTTGTCTGGCATCACAAAAGCATTATCTTCGATGCTGAGACAGGAATGTTTCTCATTCCTCATTGCCCAAGATCAGATAACAATGCAAGAAGAATGCTCTCAGAACTGTGCCTGTTTGCTCAAGTGATGGGAAGGGGAGATGTGGGAGGGGTGTAGAAGGTTGTTGGCTATTTCTGCTGTGTAACAGGACCATTCACTGGCTGACTTGCACAAAGTGAATCCAGAAAAAGCAATGATTAAGCAGCTTTCTACTGCTGCGACACCAAGGTGCTCTCAAAGAAGGCCAGATTTCTAAGTGAAGATAACATGTGAAACCAGCAGTAGCTCCTCCACTATGGCGGAGGAGCGTTTCCCCCCTGCCAGCAGCTGCAAATCCTCAACAACAAAAGGATACTAAACGATGTTTATTATCCTTTCATTGTTAAAGGGGTGGGGCCATGGGAGATGATGAGGATGAGGGGAATGGACTGTGCAATCCCCTCAGTGCGCATGTGTGTTTGGCTGGCAGTCTTGGGCTGGCCACACACACACATGCACACTGTGTTGCTGAGCTGGAGAGAGCAGGTACAGGCTTCCAGTCTACCAGGGAGTGCCCTGTTTGGGTGCTTCAGCCAATCCTAACGCTGCTCTGAGCAGCTTCAGGATTGCCACAGAACAGGCTGGAAGCCTGCGCCTGCTTAGAGGATGGAGGAGTAGTGACGCGGAACTCAGGTAAGTTAAAAAAAAAAACTGTTTATATTATTTAATATTTCCCCCTGCCGTGCACCGCCCCACCCCTTGTAGCCCCCACAAGCCACAACTGTATGAAACTGAAGCCAACTTGACCCACTAAAAGAACTGATTTAATTGAAAGAGATTGCCTAGTCAGTGTTGGCTACTCACTGAAGCACACTGTGTAAAGTGAACACTGGAGTCAGGTATTTCTAACACACACATGGGTCTTCACAGAGTACAAACTAACATTGTGTGGAAAGGTGATCAACGGTAAGTGGCTCCTGCATTATTTGCTACAATGACATATGGGGCTGTAATATGAGAACTACCAATGGAATTATACTGAGTAGCGTCCTGGATGGTGGTTGTGTTATACATTAGCAGGAGGTTCTATTTATTTCAGTGGAATATAGTATGGACAAGATGGGAAAGTAAAAACAAAAACATTTAATCGATGCTTTGGCCTTTGGTGTTCTTGGAGGATCCTTTGTCATTTTTGGCCATATATTATACTATTGAAACACCATTTTGGATATATAATATTGACCACTGCTACATTTTATAGCATTTCTACTGTACTTTAAAATTAGCTCGCACTACAAATACAGATATTACTTATTGAGGGTTGATACCAAATCTTGTGGTATGGAGTGGGCTTAAGAAATTAAAAAATTAAAAAATTCTCTAATTGCCCACATTTGGATAGGTGCTTAATTGGGAAATTTACAGCTGACACAGGGATGGCTTACTCACTAGAAGCTCAAAGGACAGAAAAATCTAACAAGCTCTTCTTTACCCAGTATAATCCTGATGGTGGTGCACGACAGGGTGTGTCTACTGCAGGATCCTCATTGAAATTACAACTATTATATGATAAATTGGAAAACCTATTGAAAAAGGAACTTTCCAAATGGTGGGAGATTGAATCTCTCCAGCAATATATTGAGGTAGAGCGAGTACCGAAGGGTTTACAAATTTATACAATCCCGATTTATGAAGATCCGGTTCCAGAATCACTGGAAGAATGGGCAGAGAATTCCAAAGTGAGCTCCCTCAATATGATGCAGATATTGCTCAAATATGCTTCTAAGGATAGAGGCAAAATTCTGGATGAGATTGATAAGACTACTACAGAGATTTTGACAATGGTCTCGCAGGCTACTTTTGATGAAGTAAAAGATAATTTGGATAAATAGCTTTTGCAAATTTGAAGAAGAAATCACGCTTAAAAAACAGAGAAAATTCATTCGGGACTTTAAGGACTATCAATCAGGGAGACTCTTAACTTTTCATCGTAAATATGATTATATGTATTCAGAAGATTATAAGGAATCAACATTATTGGCTACTGGGGGAAATTCTGATCTCAATCTGAGAGTATCTGAAGAAAGTGATGTGTCGGACAGTAATTCATCGGAGGTGTCAGATACCTCTCTTGTGAAAAATATGGGCTCTGACAAAAATATAAATAGATTAAAAAAATGTAAACAGTTTTGTCTGTTGAACCAAGGAAGGACAGAACAAAGGAATGATACATTTCAGTCAAGGGGCAGGGGTCGAGGTAAGAGAGGCAGAAGAAGAGGAACCATGCAGCAAAGATACGAAGAAGGAAAAGAAGGTTCTATGACAATGTGAGTGACAACAAGGGCACGGAAAACACCTCAATGACTGTAGTAAATCTTTCCAGCAGAATATTGACTGATGAGGAAAAAAGTCTTTTAGCTTTAGGTCTATCCTTCTGCACCACTAACAACTTAGATTATGTTCAAACTAGGATAGATCTCTTTCACTTTGTAAGAAAATTGAAGTTGAAAAAGTGGTATCAAACTAAAATGACAGTGAAGCCGGGTTCAATGGAAAGGGTGAAAGCTAGTAAAATATGTATCTCAGATATAGAAATGTTACACACGTTATCTATTTTGGATGACGAGACAGAAGCACATGCTGATCCAATTTTGAACTGGGAGATCCTGGGACTGAAAACAGATATTTGGTGCCCCAGTCCTTTTAAACCAAAATCAACCTTTTTACCAGCTGTACATAGTGATGCCATAGAGGTATTTGAGAAGGATGTGATCAGTGAGCTTAAGAAAATAAGATATGAATCCCAAAACAAGAAATATGATAATCTCTCTATCTCGCAAAAACTGGTGCTTGATAAACTAAAAAAGGATACGAATATTGTCATTCATGAATCAGACAAAGGTGGCAACTTGCTTGTCCTTGACAAGAGCCAGCATCTGCGCGTAGGTGAATGCAAGTTGTGAGATTCAGGTTGTTATACTACAACTAGTCTGACAGAATTAAAAATATAAATTTCTCAATATCAAGAGCTGTTAGTAGAATGGAGGGATAAAGGTCTATTAGAGTGGGATGAATACCAGTTTCTCAAGTGTGATCAGCCTAAGATTCCAGTTCTTTACCTCTTACCTAAGCTACACAAAGACGGACAAAATCCCCCTGGCAGACCGATTGTGTCGGCAATGGGATCATTACTCGAAGATACCTCAAGATATATTGACTATTATCTTAGACCATTTGTGGAAAGTTTGCCTTCTTATGTGAAAGATACAACACAATTCCTAAAGATGATGGATGGTTTAAGATGGGAAGATGATTTTTTGCTTTCTGACATTGGATGTCACGAGTCTGTAAACATGTATACAACATGAGTTTGGTCTAACGGTGGTTAGACATTATATGAGAGCTAGATCTATCTCATATTTAATGCATACCAAAATGATTTGTGACATAATTTGGTATTGTCTTACCAATAACTTTTTTCTATTTGACAATCAAATTTACAGGCAAGTACATGGAACTGCTATGGGCACCTGTTTCGCTCCCAGCTATGCAAATCTTTTCATGGGCTGGTGGGAAGAACAGTTGTCCAATAGTGTAGCCGATTATGATGACAAAGTTGTGCTGTGGTGTTGTTTTATACACAATGTTTTCATCATTTGGAGAGGAAATGAAAACTCATCAATCAGCTTTGTAGCAGCTTTGAATGACAATGAATACAATCTCAAATTAAGTGAACAGCACAGTAAGATATCAATCCAATTTTTGGATGTGGAAATAAGTGTTGAAAATGACTTGATGAATACAAGGTTATATAGAAAGGCAACAGCGGGTAACAGCTTGTTAAATGCTAAAAGTGCCCACTAGTTAATTTGATTAGAAGTATCCCATATGGAGAACTATTGGGAGCCAGGCGCATGTGTAGCACTCGGAAAAATATCAGCAGGAGTGTACAACTATGTGCACAAGATTTAGAGAAAGAGGACATAGCAATAATGTGATCACACAAGCTATAAAAAAAAGTAGAGAGCTGTTCCAGATCAGATTTATTATATCAGGTACAGAAACGAAATACGAATGAAGAAAAAATAAGATTTATTACAACCTACTCAAACCAGGCTTTCAATATAAGAAGCATACTCACTAAAAGTTGGGACTTTTTACAGACAGATCTACACTTAGCGACATATGTTTGTAATGTGCCCCTGGTTACCTTCTGTAAGGGAGGTCACTACGGGACAATCTTAGTCATGACATGGTGGTCAGTTCTAGAAACTGTGATAATGATAGATCAAAATTGATGGGATTTTACTGTTGCAAACAATGTAAGGCATGTAAATATAGTAACAACTGTACGAATGTCAGATTGGGCAATTGACAAAATGATTATGAGATCAAGGGACATTTTAACTGAAACACTGATTTTTGCATTTACTGTTTGAGATGCCCATGTGATAAAATCTGTGTTGGAAGCACTATACATAAAGCAAAAAAGAGAGTATTTAGCATCTGAGAGCCATCCATAACTGTGATCGTAATTATCCTGTGGCACAACACTTCCATGAAGTGCATCAGGGAGATGAAAAATTGCTCAGTTACTTGATATGTGATCAGATAAGATTGACTTCACGTGGGGTTGACAGACAAAAACTATTATGAATTTTGGAATTGAAGTATATTATTAATTTTATGACTCTTTCCCCTCTTGGTTTGAATTCAAGTGAAGAAATGAGCATACACCTTGGGATGTAGACTTGTGCATAATAGGAATGAAGAAAATAATGCTAGTCGAGCTTCTACATGATATGGATGTAAATAGGTATATGGTTTGTTTATATGAGGTGTTAGGTAATAATACTTTTTAAACATAGACTCTAATGGAGGAAGAACCATAATGTAACAATACAGGGAAATTCGAAATTTGTAGAATTATGTACATTTGATTTGTGTGAGACTGACTAGACTCTGATTAGCATATGTAGTAATATTATATTTGTATAAATTATGAATATATAAGACATTATTTTATTTTTACTAGGCTTAATGAATGATATATATTTAGGAGAATTTTAGTTTCCACTATGGTAACCCTTTTTGGGTAACTCAAAGGGTTTCAAATTCACCTTGAGATAACTGATAGTATTCAATATTTCAAGATGGCGACCACCTTTTTGTGTAGTTTGTATTGTAGTTTTAGTCCACTTTCTATGTTGGTGTATTTTTATATTTATTGGGCTTGTATTTTGACTCCCCCATCAGTGATCAAGGCTACGGCTGAAACACATTGGGAGGAACAACCTTGTGTCATTTCCTATATATTTGCAACTTGCCGAAGGTGTCCCGACCGTTTTCTTCTACTTGGATAAGGAAACGTTTGATGTATATTTATGGTATTTACGATCCCATGGTCAGACCGCCACGTTTGAGCCTCGTTATTTTGGGATTGACTGTGGTACATATATATCTATATATATATGTATATATATATATATCTATATATATATATATATATATAGAGAGAGAGAGAGAGAGAAATAGATAGATAGATAGATAGATAGATAGATAGATAGATAGATAGATAGATAGATAGATAGATAGATAGATTTGACATTTTTATTGGTAGGTACTTTTTATGTATTCTTTCTATGCAAACCAAACAAACTACAAAAACACTAGAAATTATTTGGTTATAAATATGCCTTTAATGTATAATTTAAATACCATCTTTAAATTAATTTTAAATTCATTTTATGTAATTACTCTTTAGCTACAAACAAAAGTTAAAGTGCACAAAAATTATATATTTAATCCTATACTTATACCTTTAATTTATCATTTACGTAACACCTTAAATTTTTTATAACTTATGTAGTTCCATGCACAGTGTTATCTACTCAGCAGCCACACTACGTTAAGTATACCTTGTGAATTCTCCTTGCACTGCTTACTTAGTGTGTAGTATCTCACTTATACCTTATCAAATAATATAAAATAATAGTATTCAGAAGAAGATTTATGGCATCCAAACTCAAATATTTTGTGAGAACACAGTGCGTGGTAGAGTGTTGAGTTATAGGTAATTTAGTGTGGCCATTGAGTTGACTACAATCGGTGTAGAAGTACACAAGTCCTAATAATTTGAAGATTTTGTGTAATTTAAAAATTAAAGGTATAAATTTAGAAATTACAATTTTTGTATACATTAAATTCTGTTTTAGCCAAAGAATAAATAAAGTTATATCAATTTAAAGGTGGTGCTTACATCATAAATTGAAGGCTTTAATATAACTGAAGAATCTTGTTTGTGTATTTTAAGTTTTTTTTGTATACAAAGAATAAATAAATTGTGTCTACTTTTTTTTTCTTTCTTTCAAGTTCACTTTTAGGTCAAGCTTAGCAGCGCCCAAGGGCTGTTTTTTGTCAAATTGTAATCAACTCTGTCGACACAGCTCTGTTGCCTATTAGCTCATTCCCATCACTTTAATTCTTTCCTGAGCCTGCCTTTCAAGATTCCCTTCATTTCATAGGTAAATGCTTTAGGTTTGTCCCACCTTGATGACTGACCATGTTACATGGATTATTGCATGATTGGCATTATACTTTAGTGTTGGTGTATTACTTTTTTCTTTTCCCTCACCGCTTTGCGGTGCGTGACCGTATGTTGTTTCTTCCTCTTCCTTGCTTTAGGCATGCCACAGTTATTTTGTGGTGTCTGGGCACAAAGGCTGCAAGCTGGAGTGGGTATTTAATATTATTATTATATTTTTTTTTTTAAAGGTTCATTTAGTGCAAACTAGATCGAAGCAGCACATTACATGAGTACCACTTACCTACAAGTTTGGCAATTGAAAAATGTACAAACTGACACATTTAAAACAGAAATAAACAGAAATACTTAAATTATTCACTGCGCTTGGGAAAATCACCCCATAATGCTTTGTGGGCTGCTTCTTTTTCAAAACAAGTTTCCTCATAACTCAATGGGTGGTGGTCGTATGACAATGGGGCGACCACCAAACCGTTTAGCACAACACGCTCTTTCTGTCTAGGGCATTTCTGGGTTCTCACGCTAGGTTGGGGGGAATCCCAAAATAATAACCACTTCCACCATTCAAAGACTTTATAAGCTCTCTAATGGCTGGAGCGTTTGTTTTACAGCTGGGAGTACATTTTAAGGCCTTGCTTGTAATAGTATTGCAGTAGGCCTGCTAGGCCTGAACATGTGTAAGGCATTACACTCTCTAGGAGATACATATATGGTTACATTGCATTACTTTCTGCCATTCTGCTTTCATGTTGTTATGTCCTCTAGGGGCTGACTGTATGTTACATGACCATGGGCCTGATTACTACTTTGGAGGACGGTGTTAATCCGTCCCAAATGTGACGGATATACCACCTACCGTATTACGAGTCCATTATATCCAATGGATGTGACGGATTAACACCGTCCTCCAAAGTTGTAATCAGGCCCCATGTTTCTTACAAATACTATTTTTAGTATTCATGTGTCCTCTAGGGGCTGTTCTAAGCATTGCAGTCAAGATACCACAATATGTGTTGCACTCAGAAAAGTGCCCCATAACGCTGTGCAGGGCAATCCCTTTACAAAATATTTCTGCCCATAGTTTACAGGGTGGCGGTCCTAGGACAATGGGGCCACCATCAAAATATTCAACACAATACACTCTTCCTGTCTAGGGCATCTCTGGGTCTCCTCAGTAGGTTGGGGAAACCCCAAAATAAGGACCCCTCCCACCAGTCAGTATCTTTTTAAGTTCTCTTATGGCTGGAACTATTGTTTTACAGCTGGTAATAGTTTGTGTTTTAAGGGCCCTGTTTGTAATATTATTCTAGTAGGCCTGCTAGTAGACCTGCTAATCCTGAAAATGTGTAATGCGCTAGGCGCTCCAAAGGCTAAATATATGGTTACACTTCATTACATTGAGCCATTCTGTTTTCATGTGGTTATGCTCTTTAAGGGCTGGCTATATGGTTACATGACCATGTTTCTTGCAAATTTCATGTTTATGGTGGTGCACTCTAAGTGTTGTTCTGAGCATTACAGTCAATATACTACGAATATACTACTATATTCGCTGCACTCAGAAACTCACCCCCCCCTCATAACGCTTTGCCAGGCATTCCTTTAACAAACCATTTTTGGCCATAGCTCACCGCATCACCGCAAGTCATTTCTGGGTCCCCGCACTAGGTTGGGGGGACCTCAAAATAATAATATAAAAAAGATAATAAATAATGACAATACTTTCACTTTTTGCTGCAGATAGAGGAAGAAGGTAGGAGGAAGTGCTTTAGTTATATGCAGGGCCACTGGAATTATGTGGCAGAGAGGGCCAAATTATGCGGCCGGGTGGACCAATTTTTTTGGCAAGAAAAGTCCAGTTAAACTTTTAAAAAGCCAATAGCTTTAACTCAAGCAAATGCAAGACCTATTGCATTGCAAATGGTTAGATAAATTTGTTTTCAATTGTCTAAAATCATAGAGTTTACTGTCATTGAGTGGAGTGTCATTAAGTGGAGTGTGGTACATAAGAGTGAAGGAAATTGTTGGAAAGTGTATTGTCATATAGTATAGTAGAGTGTAGTGGAGAGCGGAGTAGAGTGGAATGTGGCAGAGTGGAGTAGCTTACAGTATAATTCTCTATAGTGTAATGGTGTAGATTGGAATAATGTAGAGTTGAGAGTTGTAGAGTGGAGTGACGTAGAGTGGAAAAGCATACAGTAGAAGCATACAGTGGAGTGGCGAAGAGTGGAGTAGAGTAGCATTTAGTATAGTACAGTGTAACAGTGTACAGGGGAGTATCAAAGAGTGCAGTGGCATAGAGTGGTGTACAGTGTAGTGAGGTACAGTAGAGTGGCATTCAGTACATACCATAGAGTGGAGTGTTAAAAGTGTAGAGATGTAGAGTGGAATAACGTATAGTGGAGTATCCTACAGTGGAGCTTTGTAGAGTGTAGTGGCATAGAGATGAATAGTGTAAAGTGGAGTGGAATACAGTGGGTAGTTGTAGAGTGTAGTGGCATAAAGTGGAATAGTGTAGAGTATAGTGTGAGAGTGGAATAGCATAGAGTGGAGTAGCAAAGAGGGAACTAGCATAGAGTGCAGTGGCATTGAGTGGAGTGGCATAGAGTGGAGTGTCTGAGAATGGTGTGGGGTAAAGTAAAGTGGTGTAGAGTGCAGTGGCATAGAATAGAGTGGCATACCGTGAGATACCATACATTCGAGAGATATAGAGTGGAGTGGCATATAGTGAAGTAGGATAGGCTAGAATATCATAGAATGGAGTGCAGTACAGTAACATTGCATAAAGTGGATTGGTTTAGAGTAGATTGGCTTACAGTGTCTTTGTGTATAGTACAGTGCCGTACAGTGGAGAGTGTTAGAGTGGAGTGGTGTATAGTGGAATAGCATACAGAATAGTGGCAAGAGTGAAGTTGCATATACTGGAATAGCATAGAGTGGAGTACCTTAGAGGGAATTAGTGTAGACTGCAGTGTCATAGACTGGAGTGTCATAAAGTGGAGTCACTTAGAGTGGAGTGGCATGCAATGGGGTGGTTTAGAATGGCCTGTGGTAGAGCACAGTGGCATAGAGTGCAGTGGCATAAAGTTGATTGATCTACAGTGGGATATTGTACAGTATAGTGACATACAGTGGAGTGGCATAGAAAGGGATAGCATAGAATGAAGGGCAGTACAGTGGAATTACATAAAGTGAAATAGTGTAGTAGATTGGCGTACAGTGTAGTGTTGTACAGTGTAGTGGAATACAGTAGAATGTGTTAGAGTGGAGAGGCGTACAGTGGAATAGCACAGAATGGAGTGGCATACCGTGGAGTGGCATAGAGTCAAGTGGCATGCAGAGGGTTGTTGACTGGCGTAGAGTGGAGTGAGGTACAGTGTAGTGGCATGCTGTGGAATAGTGTAGGGTGGAGTGGCAAACACTGAAATGTCATACAGTTCAATAGTGTACACTACAGAGGGGTGGAGTGGAGTGTTGTAGGGCAAAGGGATGTGAAGTGCGAAAGCATACAGTGGAGTGTGATACAGTGAAAATGTGCACAGTGGAATAGTGTAGAGTGTATTGATATATAGTGTACTAGCATACAGTGGAGTGTCATGGACTGGAGTGTCATACAGTTGAGCAGAATGCAGTAAATGCATACAGTGGAAAGGTGTACTGTGCATTGGTGTACAATGGAGTGTATTAGAATGGAGTAGTGTGCACTGGTAGAACATAGAGTAGTGTTCCATATAGTGGAGTGGAATTGAGTGGAGTGTCACACAGCAGAGTGCTGTAGTGTGGACTGGAATAGAGGGAAGTGAGGTACACTGTAGTGGTGGTCACTGGAATAGCTTAGAGTGGAATATTGTAAAAAGGAGTAGAATATACTGGAGTCACATACAGTGGTATACTGTACACTGGAGTGGGATAGAGTGGAGTTGTAGAGTGTAATCACATAGAGTGAGATAGAGTGGAGTCATAGAGTGTAATAACACAGAGTTGAGTAGCATAAAGTGACCTAGTACAGAGTAGTGTACCTTAGAGGGGAGTGAGGTGCAGTGTAGTGGTATAAAGTGGAATATCATAGACTAAAGTGGCACACATTGTAGTGGCATAGAGCAGAGTGTTGTAGAATAGAATACTGTAGTGGAGTGGGGTATACTGTAGTAGCATACAGTGATATAGCAATCTGTTGAGAGATGTATAGTGGAGTGTTGTAGAGTGGAATGGTATTCAGAAGAATAGCATAGAATGTAGTGGCAAAGAGTGTAGTTGTGTAGAGTGTAGTGGCATAGAGTAGAGTAGCATAGAGTGGAGTGGTGTAAAGTGAAATAACAAATGTTAATGCTGTACAGCATAGTAACATAGAGTGGAGTGGCATATAGTAGAAAAGCGTAGAGTAGAGTGGCAAAGAGTGGAGTGTCGTACAGTGGAATAGTACAGTAGAGTAGACTGGCATACAGTGTAGTTCCATAAAATGGAGAGATGAACAGTGTAATAGCATACAATGGGTTGTTGTAGAATGGTGTGGCACATAGTGGAGTGGCTAACAGTGGAGTGGAGTAGAGTGCAGTGGCGTACAAAGGAATAACATATAGTAATGTGGTGTACTTTGGTGAGGCGCACTGTGGAGTGGCAAAGAGTGCAATAACATGGAGTGGAGTGTCATAGAGTGGAGTTACATACAATGGAATAGCGTACAGCTGAGTATCGTAGAGTGGAAGGGCACACAATGTATTGGCATACACTGAAGTAAAATGAAGATGTGTTGAGTGTAATAGCGTACAGTGTTCTCTTTTGTGCAAGAAAAGTTTCTGGGTGATCCATCAGGGGGTGGTGAGAAAAACGGGGGGTCCTAAAACACAAAATGCCCATACATATTCCATTGACTTCTTTTAGAACAACTACCACAGAAACTGCTGAACAAAACTACACAAAATTTTGCAGGAAACTATATCTTGGCCCGCATAGGTTTAAAGAAATTTTTATATCCGGATGGCTTGGTCAAATATCTCCTATTCTTGTGGTAGAGCCATTTTAAAACTAGAAAGTTCTGATTGGCTCAGGGAGTTTCTTTTTCCTTGAGACATTTTGCTCCTGCAAGAGTAAGACTCCTGCAAGAGTGAGCACTCTGATTGGCTGCCAGAAACATGAGAACAAGTTGCTGGCAGCCATTATAGGACTCAGGGACAAAGTCCCCTGTCCTGAATTAAAAAGAAAATCATATAAGGGGGCAGGGTATGGATACATTGCCCGCATATGCCTAGTGCGGGTCACTGAGAGAGATCCCCCTGGGCCAAATCTAATCAGAATTGGTGGATTTTGCTACCTTCCCATAGGATTGTGGCAAAAGGCCCCCCAAATCTTGACAGGCTGCTTTCTTTAATTCTTTCAAGCAAGGCTTGTGGTGCCCCTCCTTGATGCATTTTCAGCCCCGGGGTCTCATCTATCAGGGCCCAATTTAATTACTTACATTTTCAGTCCCAGGGACCATATCCCCACTGGCACAATATTTAAGGGAAAGTTAGCCATATACAGCACTGGAAACCCTATTTATCAGGGCCTAAAGATTTCTTAAAGGGGAGGGTGGCTGCATGGCTAAAAGGCCCATCTTCCAGGGTCGTGACTAGAACAAAAAGGGAGGGAGCTGTGCAACATCCACCCTTAAGCCATTAATGGCCCGAGACATCAGCCTCTAGTGTTGGCTCACTTGCTGTGTTCCAGGGAGCCCACCCCTGGACACAGTGGTTTCCCTGCCCATACCAGCACAGGCAGGGAAACATGTGTTTGCTCCCGTCTGGCATGAACTTTTTAAAATCTCCCACCAAATGCGAACAAACACTAAGGCCCTCATTTTAACCTCAGCAGTCTTTTTGGAAGACTGCTGAGGTACCGCCATGCTGAAGACCGCCAGTGCAGGCAGTTTTCCGCACAGCGTATTATGACTGCTGGCTGCCCTCCATCCTTTTTCGGATGGAGAGCCGCAAGCAGCCATACTGGCTGTCAGCGGGAAGTGGAGGCTGCTCCACCTCCACCGCCACGTCATCAGAACACCACCCACCGAATCACGTCCCATGATTCGGTGTGGCGGTGTTCTGGTGACGGGGTGCTGCTGGAAGAGGTAAGGTAATCGCCCGTTAGGGGAGGGGTGGGGGGTGTTGGGTGTTGTGTGTTGTGTGCATGCATTGGGGTGTGAGTGTGAGTGTGTAGAGGGGTGTGTGAGTGCTGTATGCATGCGGGGGTGTTGTGTGTTTGAAAATATGTGCATGTATGTCTGTGAGTATGTGTGCATGTATGTCTGTATGTATGTGTGCATGTATGACTGTGTGTGTCTGTTGGAATGTTTGTTAGTATGTGTGCGGGTATGTGTGTGTCGATGTTGGAAGTGGGGAGGGGGTTTCTGCCACCTTTGGGGGTTGTAGGGGTTCGGGGTGTGGGGGGAGGACTCAGGGTGGGGGAGGAGACCCCTATCAGTGCCAGGGAAGGAATTCCCTGGCACTGATAGTGCCTACCGCCATGGATTTTGTGGCGGTACAGAACACCACAAAATCCATGGCGGTATGCTGGGTCGTGATAACGCCGGCGGTGTAGTGACAGCCGCTGGTCTGGAGACCGAAGTCTCCAGCCCAGCAGTCGTTTCCACCCTGGTGGTCGGAGTGGAGAAGTGGTGGTTTAGTTTGGCACTCGTCGCCATGCTTGTAATGCCATTTTGTTTCCGACGGCCTGTTGGCGGCATTACCGCCATTTTTCCACTGACCACCAGGGTTGTAATGAAGACCAAAGTCTGCTCCCAGCGGTCAGGATCTTTCAATGCTCCTACCGGCTGGGAATAGTCTTGACTTCAGCTTACCTGTCAAAGGCTATATACAGATTGGCTTTGGCTGCCCGCGTGGGAGTTTAAAGCAGGGCCTGCCTGCAAGACAGGCCCTACGGCTTATCCCATTCCAGACATGACCAAAGGCTTTGTGTGTTGTGGGGTAGGCTGCTTCTGGGTGACTGCCTACAGGGAGGTGGATGCAAAACAATAGGTAGCAAAAATATTGTGGTAACCTGCCACTATGTAAAGTATTAAACACATAAATTGATGCCATCAATGATGTTATCAGTGATGACATTTGAGATGGCATGTCATAAATGATGTCATAGAAAATGTCATGCTTGATGTAATATGAGAAGTATTAAGCAGTGCATGGCAGCGGCCACGTTACAGTTAGCTCCGCTAACTTTGACAGGTGATTTCTATGTTTTTTTAGTTCTTTACAATGTTAGTTTAAACCTTTGGGGTTTTCAGTGATTATATATATATATATATATACATGCATATATATATAATGTTACAGGGACGTTCCAGTTAGGGTCAAGATTTTACACACACAAAGCCATTGAAATTCAGTTGATTTCAAGTAACTATAACTTGTGCCCTACAGTATCTAAAACTCACACCCAAGCCTTGCACAGTTTTCTTATCGACGTATTTACTGAAAATGTTCCAGAGATATCATCAGTGATGTCATAGAAGATGGCATGAATGATGTAATACCAGGGGTAATTAGCAGTGCATGATGTGAGTGTGAGTTATAGTTACCTTAGGGCACAAGTTACATGAAGTACCTCTAACGATGACAGCTGAATTTCTATGGTTTTCTGTGTGTAAAATCTGAACCTAACTATAACGTCCATGCCACCTTTGTTTTTTTAGTGAATTTATAAGATACATTTTTTATTCTATTTCCTAACTATAACGTCCTTGTAACCTTTGGTTTGTTTCAGTGAATTTCTAGGATTTTTTTATTGCAATACATGGTGGGGGGTGTTGGAAGCAGGGCATGGCATTGTCCTTCCCACTCCCAAGCTTGCTGCTCCTGCCCCGCCTCCTTGCCATCCATTGTCCAAGTCCAGCCCCCTGCTCCCTCATTACAGCCCTGTGTGGCGGTTGTTCTGCCACTGCCCTTCCTGTCTGCCCTGAACAGTTAGCTTGCTGCCACATCCACTTCCTCCCTACTCTCTGTTGTCCGAGTCCATGCACCTCCCACCTGCCATACATGGTCTGATGTGCTGTCACTGCCCCCTCCCTCCTGCCCTTCATGAACCGTTATGTTTCAACTTTCCCTCATGTTTGTTTAGTATGGTCAGCTTGATGTCCTTGCCTCTTTCTAGTGCATGGCCCTCTTCCCTTCCTGTTGCTTTCCATAGTCCATTTTACTGCACTGTCCTCCAGTTTGTTATGTGTGGTGTATTGTGCTGCTGAAACCGCTGATGCTCCCCTGTAAGGTCAGTTTGGTGCTCTTGCACATCTCTTTCCTGCCCTCTGTTAGCTGACTTCATGTCCCTATCCCATTCCTCGTGCCGTCTGTGATCCAATGTAGCATACTTGCCAACCCTTTACACGTGGTAAAAGGGAGACTTTGGAAAAGACTGGGGAAGTGATTTTCCCCATTACTTAGACTGAAAAAGAGGATATTTTAGGCACAATAAAAATATCATGAGTCTCCTGTCTGAATTTGGTCTGTTGGCATGCATGGTTGTACTGCCTCTGCATCTTCCTTCTGCCCTCAGTGGTCTGTTATTTTGCCACAGCCTCTCTTGCCTGTCCTGCATGGTTGGTTTGTGCCTCTGCCCTTTTCCCATGCACTCCATGGTCCATGGTGCTGCCACTGCCCTTCCCGCCTGCCCAGCATTGTCAACTTATTGTCTCTGCACCCTCTTTCCTGTCCTCAATTATCCGAGTCTTTGCCCCTGACTTCTGCCTCCCCACAGTATTCTGATGATCAACTAGACTGCTAACATTCTATATTTATTATAAAAGAGTGACACACCTGACATCATGTTGAGGAAACCAAAACTGTACTACTTAAAGCATTTCCTTTAGAAGTTACAAAAAGGGACTTTTTCCCATAGAAATTATGGGTAGTGCTGTAAAAAAAGAAAATGAGAACATATTTTCTGAGTTCTCAAATAGCAACAAACCTCTTTTAAATTATTTGCTATCTTTATTTTTTACCCAGTTGATCACTTGATTATTTGTTACACTTAGGGGAGAGGATGTGGCTTATGGCCAGAGCTGCAGACTTTGCAGTTGTGAAACCAGGTTCGAGTTTTGGGGTCAGCTCGGCATCCTGTGATTTTGGGCAACTCCCTTAATCTCCCCATACCTAAAACCAAAATAAATGTGTCCTTGTGTAATGTAACTGATGCTCATGTGAAGCACTCCAATACCTTTGGGTCAAGTCTGCGCTATATAAAACTGCAAAAAACTAATAAAAGTGCCATAAAAATGGTGTAAGGAAATATCATAGATTTCCTTATGCCATGTTTCCCGTTCCCCTAAAGGGGAAATGCCCCCTTTGCATACATTATGCGTGGTGCAGGCATAATGTAGTGCAAAGGGTTAGAAGGTGGCACAATGTATGCATTGCCACACCCTGTAAATACGGCACAGGGATTTTGACCTCATTGGGCCACATTAATGTCAGAATAAATTACGTTAATGTGATGCAACTTGAGGCTAGGGGCCTATATATAGGCCCCAAAGTGTTTTGCACACTTATGTCATTTGTCCATACTTGGGCTATATTTGGGTAATATTTGTGCTACATTTGGGCTCTTTTTGCTCTGGTGGCCATTTTAGGAGATTTATTTATTATGAAGCTGCCTAATTTCCTCATTTAGTACAGTATTCTCAGTAGAAAATGCATTCAGTTTTCCACTAAGATTCCATCAGTATGATCTTCAGATGTGCCAAACCGTCTGCATAAATTCACAATTTTAGCACTCTAGCTACACCTTAGAACTCTGTAGAGAAGCTGCAATCACTTAGCAGTTTAGTGGGACACTACTGCTGGTGTTGCAAGTGCATGTTTCACTCTGCATGTCAGAATGTTTCAATAAAATATAAGAGGAAGATGTTTGAGAACTCACTTAAAACGTCCTCATTTTCTTTGCGATAACAATAATTTCTATTATAAAACTAACCCCTTCATTTTTTCCTTTCTAAATAAATGTTTTAAGTTTTACCAGTTTGATGCAATCAACGTGGCTTCCGGTGTCCACACTTTTGTCATGAATGAGGCTGTTAGCACTCTAGTGTTTTTGTAGAACACTTTAGGACACTACAGTAGAACACAAGGGAATCAATTGACAGGCTGCTCCTGTTTGAAGTACATGTTTTACTGAGAATGTCAGACTTCATTCTAATATGGCGAGAAAGATAGTGTGATTTTATAAAAAATATGCTCTCATTGTAACTTCTGGGGCACCTTCCATAACCTCTATGGTAAAATCATGAGAAAACTGTTTTCTATCAAATATGATTCATGAAATACCAGCAGAGGGCTTTTTCATAGGCTAAAGTCAACTTGGAACACACCACAATTCAATACAATGCATTTTAATGGAGTGCTATCATGTATATTGGTCCCAAGCTGGCTGCCAGCACTTCCTAGTTGAAGTGCCGACAACCATTCAGATCTTATCACTAGATTTGTGCTTAGACTCCGTCCAGATATCTATATTTCTTTTTCTTTAAAACTATTGAATGGATTTACACCAAAAAGCGAGATACGTGCACCACGATTTAGCTTCCTGGCAAATTTGCTGCAATTCCATTTAGCGGTTCGGGCTGCAGTCATGTCTAACGACCCTAACTGAAAATAAAGAGAGAAAATGCGTTTTGGGACCCCCATTTTCTCTGCTCCTGCTTGATGAAACACCCTGAAACTTTCAACACAACAGCTGAACTGACTAGTTTTTAAACTTTTGTGATGATTCGTTATTGGCGAAACCAAAAACTATTTTCCTATGGAAACTAGGTCCTAACTATAACTACCTACAGGTGATCATCAGTAGGTTGTATATGTATATATATATATATATATATATATATATATATATATATATATATACACACACACATATATATATATATGACAGTGTAATTCCCTTCAGCTGTTCAGGCTGTGGGCGTGTCTAATAACCCTTTGGGAATATGAAGGGCGAAAAGACGTTTTGGGACCCCCCATTTTTCTTGACCCCCACTTGATGGATCACCCCGAAACTTTCAAGTCAGCAGCTGAACTGACTGTCATATATATATATATATATATATATATATATATATACAGCTGAAGGGAATTACACCAAATGTGGCAGGAAAGTAGGTCCTGGTACTCAGATTGTACTTTTCATAACCTGGTGTGCATCTATTCAGGTGTTTCTGAGATAATCAAGGTTAAAAAATATATAGATATCTAGGTAAGCGGAGGATGCATGGATCCAACTGTCCCTGTGCTGATATCTGATTAACTGCCAACATTTCAACAAGGAAGGAATAAAGAAAAGGGGCTACCCTGAGCTCATAGGACCACACCAGGGATAGAAAGCATTTTTTTTTAAAATCTCAGAAAAATCTCAGAAAAAGTCAGCGGATGGATCAGCTGATTTTTCTGTGATTTCCCACTTTGTAAATGTATTTTGCCCACAGATGAGCCAGGTCCCTGGGGCATTAGAGAGTAAAAAAAAGCGCATGGAACCCCCTTCTACGGCTTTCAGAAGCCACCTCCCCGTGGCAAATGCTCTTTAATATATGCAGGGGGCTACATGGGCCCCACACCACGAGGACAGCCATGTCCCCAGGGCAAATGCTCCTTAATCTATGCAGGGGAGCTTATGTGGCCCCCCATGGCCCAGAGACCACCAGCTCCCCATGGCGAATGCTCTCTAATCTATGTGGGGGGGCCTGTGTGTCCCCTCACACCTCAAGGACCACTGCATCCCAGGGCCAAATGGTCTTTGATCTATCTTGGGTGCCCCCCTGGCCCCCACCACTCAGGGAACCACCCCCTCCCAAGGGCGATTGCACTTTAATATATGCAGGGGGGGCACGTTCCCCCTTCTCCAGGGACCTCAACTTCTCTGGGGCAAATGCACTTACTTTAATGTATACTGGGGCCAGCACGCCCTAGAGACTGCTTCCTCCCCGTTGCAAATACAATATAAGGAGGCAGGCCATGCAGCCCCCCTCCTGGAACCTCAAGGACCACTGCATCCCTGGGCCAAATGGTTTTTAATCTATCTGGGGTGTCCCCCATGTCCCCCAGAACTCTGGGGACCTCCACCTCTCATGGGCAATTTCACTTTAATATATGCAGGGGGCCCACGTGCCCCCCTGCCCCAGGGACTGCAACTTCTCTGGGACAAATACACTTACTTTAATGTATACAGGGGGCCCGCATGCCCCAGTGTCTGTGTCCTCCCTGTGCCAAATACAATATAAGAAGGAAGGCCACACAGCCCCCCTCCTGGAGCCATTCATGCCCTGGGGACCACCACCCTCCACAGATGAGTCTTGCCACCTCCCAAGTTGCTCATCCTCAGAAGGTAGCTGTTTGCTTTTGCTTGGCAGAAACTGACAGCTCCTGCCAAGCAAACGCAAATATAACTCTGCTTTCAGCAAGCAGGAGACATCAAACAGCTCCTGCTTGCTGAAGGAAGAGTTTTCATCTGTTTCCCTGCACACGAACATGCGTGCAGGGAAAGAGATAACATCTTTCTTCCAGCAAGCAGGGAGCTGCTATTTAAAGCAGTTCCCTGTGTGGAGGAGCAATGCTGGCTCCTACAGGAGCAGGGAGCCAGCTGAGACTGCAGGCCTTAAGGCTCCCCGTAGTCCCCAAGAACAAAAATGAAAAAAACAAAATTGTTTTCAAAGTGGAACTGCAGATCTGCAGTTACACCTTGAAAATGTATCTGATAAAGACGCCCAATGACCAAAAACAGTGGCAAAGTTACAGACACATAAGGTCACTGGAGACATTACCATGGCTTCTTTTAAGCACCTGTGGTGTATGAGTTGCACTATACATTTAACCAAAGAGTTAGCACTTACTAATTACCCAGCAGAAAGTACTTCAGTTGGGTAGACATTCTGCACAAAACGTTGGCTTCCTCTTGGATAAATATGCAGGACAGGATTAATTTTGGCATGCTACGATTTGTAAGAAATCAATGAAAGCACTTACAGAAATAAACAAAGCAGGTGCACTTAAAAATTAAAGGTTACAGGGGTGTCATAGTTAGGAAATAGAATTAAACAAAACATAGAAAATCACTTAAAACACCCAAGGTTACAGGGACATCATATTTGCGCTGACATTTTAAATGTACAAAACCATAGAAATGTACCTGTTATAGTTATTTTGAGTAACAATAACTCGTGTCCTAAGGTAATTCTAACTCACTTCCTTGCCATGCACTGCTAATTACCTCAGACATTACAGCACTCATGACATATGTTATAACATTATTGATAATATCACTGTAACATTTGCTGTCAAAATATTCATAATAACTGTGTATGGTGGGGGTGCCCCAGGGATCACCACCTCCACAGGGCTAAGTTTAAGGTTGGAGGGGGGTCACGCTGCGGTTGGAGGGGGGGTCACGCTGCCCCCACGTGGTGCAAATAATGGCCTAGTGGACCACCAATCCCCAGGGTCAGCTCCTGCTATGTCCTCAAGGGCCCATTGCTGGGACATAGCTGTTTGCTATGACTTGGTGGGAGCTTGGACAGCTCCAAGCAAGTCAGAGCAAACACTCTGATCCCAGCAAGTGAGAGTTGGGAGTGGCGGTTTCTTCTGTTTCTCTGCTTGCAGTCATGCTTGCAGGGAAACAGAGGAAACTATTGCTCTCACAGACAGGGAGCTGCAACTCTCTGTCTGTGAAAGCAATGCTGGCTCCCACAGTAGATGGGGAGCTGGCTGGGACTGGGGGCCTTGAGGCTCCCCCTGCAGTCCCACTGGAAACTGGGTGCCTTAGGGGGCACCCAAGACAAATGGCTGGGTCCTGGGGGATGGGATCCCTGGTGCCAAAATCAGTGATGAAGGGGGGCTGCTTGGATCCCATCCTCCATTTTAGTGAAAGCTGGCCCCCAGGGGATGGGGTCCTCTGACCTGGATTAGCCTACTTCCCCCATAGTTCTCCCTTTAAATTGTTAAGAGTATGCAAATGTGCAAATCACCTGGAAGCTGCACCAACTTGGCCCACACCATCTACCTTAGTATTATGTATTTGTCTTCTCCCCTTTTGCCAGGATGACGGGCAGCTTCTCAAAAGGCCTCCCAGTGCGTTTACCACCGAATTTGATGGCGCGTTCTTGATGGTGAGTGTTAGACCTGGCATCCTTTGCCTGGTCTCCCCTAACATTTTGCCTCTACTTCCTAGGTTGTTGCTATGTGCTGTTTTTGCTGTTTGTGTTACTCTGGGCACTTTATCACTGCAGACCAGTGCTAAAGAGCAAATGCTTCCTATATGATATTGTATGTGTAATTGGCTTTTCCATGATTAGCATATTTGTTTTTCTAGTCAGTCCCTAGTAAAGTGCACTAGAGGTGCCTAGGGCCTGTAAATCAAACGCTGCTAATGGGCCTTCCGCACTGATTGTGCCACCCACATGAGTAGCCCTGTAAACACAGCTCAGACCTGCCACAGCAGTATCTGTGTGTGCAGTTTTAAACTGCCAATTCTAACTAGCAAGTGTACCCACTTGCCAGGCCCACCCCTTCCCTTTTTATACATGTAAGGCACCCCTAAAGTAGGCCCTAAATACCCGCATGGGAAGGGTGCAGTGTATGTTAAAATTGGGACATGTGCTGATGTGTTTTACATGTCCTAACAGTGAGATACTGCCAAATGCACTTTTTCGCAATTACACTGTTACAAGGCCTATCTATCTCATAGGTTAACATGGGGGCTGCCTTTAAATGTCCTTAAAGTGCAGTTTCCCTTTGAGAGCAGATAGAGATCTGGAGTTTTGGAGTCTCTGAACTCACAATTTAAAAATACATATTTTGGTAACGTTTGTTTTTAAATTGTCAGTCTGAAAATGCCACTTTTGGAAAGTAGGCATTTTCTAGCTTAAACCAATCTGTGACTCTGCCTGTGTGTGGATTCCCCATCTGGGTAAGACTGACAGTTGAGCTTTTTGTGAACCTCCTCTAGACAGTGACACAAAGTGAGCTGGGGTGTAGCCTGCATATCCTGATGAGCTATCTGGGCTAGAGTGGAAGGAGGAGTGGTCACGTATACCTGAATGGACTGTGCCTGTCCTCAAACAATGCAGTCTCAAACCCCCTGCTGTGTGTCTGAGGCCTGGCCTGGGCAAGGCAGGATCCTGTAAACAACAGAGACTGTTATGTAAAGTTAGGCAGCTTCAAAGACAGAAAGGGGTATAAGTAGTGGACCCAAAACCTCAGACTTAAGATTTCTTCAAGATGTGCTTCTGGAACCAAGAGGAACCCCTGCCAAGGAAAAGAGCTGAGGAGAAGTGCAGCCTCTGCCTGTGACTGTGCTTTGTTGGGCTATCCTGCAGTTGCTGCTTCTGCCTGTGAAATAGGACAAAGACTGGACTTTGTGGTACATTCCTGCTTGAGAAGAACATCAAAGGGCTTGGACTGGGCTTGCCTCCTGTTTTTGAAGTCTCAGGGACAGCAAAGGCTTCATCAACCAGTCTCTGAGTCTGCATGCTGTGGACTCTAGCTTGTCAGAGGGTGCCATTCCAGTTCCTGGGCTCCTGAGAGTGCATTTCTGGGAAAATCCTGTGAAATTACACCAGACGATGTTGTGCGACTTCGCAAGGACACCGCTGCATGGAACCCATGACGCCATCTGCAACTGATGCCATGGACCTTGCAGAAGCGTGATGACCCCACCGACATCACAGGCCCCGTGTTACCGGCGGTGCTGACATCCCAAGAACTCACAAGATCAGAGGTTCGTAGCACCTACGTCATGACACCAGACTCTGTCGCAGCACCTGTGGCGCTGTGTTGTGACCATGGCCCCGTGAGGTCACTCCACAGCATTGTGACTTTGCCAGACTTTGACTTTGCCAGAGGTGCTCAGGGACTGACTCCTCGCTACCGAAGCCCCCTCACCTGCACCGCTCCACAGCAAGGACCCGACTCCTCTTCATGATGCCTCCGCTCCTTCGCCTCGCAGCACCAGAACAGACACCACCTCAGATCCAGCGAAGCCTCGCTCCCCGACTCCATGCACTGGCCTTTTTTCCACACCTTTGCTATGGTACTGTACCTGGGGGTCCATGTGACTCCGTAAACGGCACCAGTGGCATTGCATTGTGGGAAACAACGCCGCTTAACATCAAATTGCAGCATTGGTACTTCTAGGCACTATTTTTGTGTTTTTAGTTGCAAAAGTCATAATTTTCATAGTTTATTGTGGATTTGTATCATATTTGGTCTTGTTCTACTAAGATAAATATTTAATATTTTTCTAAACAGATGTGGTGTCTATTTTGTACTGTTTTACTGTATTACTGTGTGTGTTGGTACAAATACTTTACACATTGCTTCTGGGATAAGCATTTCTGCTTGTGCCAAGCTACCAAGGGGGTGAGCGGGGGTCCTGACTAGAGTGAGGGTCCTTGCTTGGACAGGGGGTAAACTGACTGCCAACCAAAGACCCCATTTCTAACAGCGAGGAATATGGGGATATCTCCACAAAACAAAGAAGCATTTACTTCATATAGACAAGTGGAAGGACTCTGCTTTGGTGGAGATGTGCATCTTTGTAGTCTTGGGGCCTCTCTGTAGGAGGATTCATCTTATCACAGAATTCTGAAGAAAGATGCACGAGGAACAGTCACATTGCCAAACACACACAAGGTCGCTGGTGACATTTCCTTGTGCATTACACAGCTGTGTTGTAGAATGCATACTCAACATTTACCCAAGGAGGCAGAAATAACTACACTTAGGTAGATATTTCATGCAAAGCTGTGGACTCTTGTTGATTAAAAGGGCAGGTGAGGTTCTTTGTGGCAAAGTCACTCACACAACAACTGACACACCCACACAAACACTCACACACCCACTCACAGATGCACTCGGACACTCACTCAGACACTCATTCACCTATGTACAGACCCACTCAGAGACTTACACACCCAGTCACATTCCCACTCTTACACTCATGGACCCACTCACAGACCCACTCAAAGACTCATGCACCCACTCACTGATCCCCTCAGAGACCTCCACACCCACTCAGAGGCCCACATAGACACTCACACACCCACTCAGACACCCAGTCAGACACTCAAGCACCCACTCACTGACCCATTCAGAGACTCATGCACCCACTCACAGACCCACTCAGACATTCATGCACCCGCTCACAGACTCTCACACATACACTCACAGATGCACACAGACACTCACACACCCACTCACAGAGACACTCATATCCACTGTCACACCCAGAGACATCCTCCTACACCTACTACCACGCACTGTCACATCCACATAGACCCTCTCAAACCCACTCCCACACCCAGACAGGCACTTTCACTTTGACTCTTACAGCCAGAAAAACCCTCTCACACCTATTCTCACACCCAGAGAGACATGCCCTCCGGCCAACTCCTGCCACACAGGGCCAAAGGCTGTGCACAGCACGGAGTTGGGAGGTTAATGGGGCTTGGATTCATGTATAGTAATGAAAATGACATTATGTTAAAAAAAAACATAGAAAATCACAAAAAAAATAGTTACAGGCACATTATAGCTAGGAAATAGATTTTTTTTTTTAAACATAGAAATTCACCTAAAAAAAACAAAATTTACAATTACATTATAGTTAAGTAACTATAACTCGCAGCCTAATGTAACTATAACTCGTGCAGGAATCAAACTTCTGTTTTAGGAGCTTCAAGATATTGCACACAGATATTTTGTGCTACCATCTCTGAAGAGTTGCCTGCCTGCAAAAAATAATGAATATTTTTTTTAAACATGTTACATAAATGTTTTATTCACTCATACAAGTACATTGTTTTTAAGTTTTTTTTGGACTTCTTATGAAAGGCTTTATGCTGGTTTAAGGGTTCTTTTTAAGAGGGATTGTGCTTGCTTAGCATTTCAAAACTGGCAACACATCAGCAGCTGGCAAGCAGTAGCAAAAAGGGAATACAGACAAGTAGGTTGCATCAGGCCACACAGGAAGGAATACTTACAGTAGAGAATGAGGGCCCTGTAGTGCAGGGTGGGGCAGCAAGTGTCTTGCTGTTTCGCCTTGCACTACCAGGAAAGGGCAGAAATGCGCTGTATCTACACGATATGGAGCATTTCTGTCCTCTACTCCTGCACTGGTGCACAAATGCTGCCTAGAGCCAATGCAGGCACTCTTTCACCATGGTGCAAGGATGCCTGCATCATGAGGAGGATTGTTTCTGAGTTGCAAGCTTGGAGGCTGTACCTGGCTAAGACTTTGTGGTGGGGCCTGGGACAGGAAGCAGTAGGATGCGGACTGTGACCAGAGGAGAATAATTGACATAAGTTGTATCACCAGGAAGATTACAACAAACAGAGCCATGAGAAACAGCACAAGAAGACCCAGGTTCAGGGAGACCTAATTCGTGAGATCCAGGGTTACAAATGCCAGAGGGGACCAAACACAAGTAGATGTCGAGGAACAGGACAAGGAAAACAGGACTATGAGTACTGGTCCCAGGGCAATAGGAATCAGGAGGGCCAACAGAATGTGGAACAGGGGGATCAGGACCCACTGGATAAGGGAAAGATAAAAAAGAAGAACCAGGAGCAGGCAGAACAGAAGGCCCTGGACCATAACAACAAGGAGGGCAAGCAGTGTCTGAGTGCACTGATCAAGACCAGATGGACGTGGATGGCCAGGGCCAAGAGTAGCAGATCCAGGTAAACACACCAAAGAGGAACAGTACCAGTGGAAAGGAGGACTGGAGGATCAGACAGAGAAGAGCCATAACCACAGATATCAGATCAAGGAGGCCCAAAAGGCCAGACTGAATAGACCAGGTTCTAGAAAAGCACAACCAGAAAGGGTTAGCAGTACTAGGAATCTATAAATCATAATGACCAGGATGGATATAATTGGGCAGGAAGTCCAGGCCCAGTGGGACTAGGATCACAAAGTCAATGAGGGTCCGACTCAAAGAGATCCCAAACCAAGGTGACAAGGACTACCTGAACCAGGGTGACAAACATGGTAAGTAGGAGGCCCAGTTTCAAAGAGATGAGGAAGACCAGAAACAGAAGGAGAAATACTAGGAGGACATTAATAGAGGGGACCAGAGTCAGATGGACAAGTTCAAGGTAGAAAAGTCAAAGCAGGAGATCAGGAGAACTTCTAGGACCATAATCTGGTAGGAGGACTGGGGTACCGGAAAGGCAAGGGGAACCAATGCTAGTGGGACCAGCACAGAAGACCTGATACATGAGGACCAGACAAATAAGTTTGAGAACTAAGACCAGGACTACAAGGACCAGGAGGATTAGGATCAGTGTTACTAGACAATATAATTTAGAGGAGCAGAACCAGGAGGACTGATGGGTGAGAATTAGGGTGAGGAAGATGAATAGGTCCAGCCCAGGGAGCCTGTGAAACAGGAGTCCCAGGATCTAAAGAACTAGGGGTAGGAATACATGGGAATGACTGACCAGACAGAACAGGACCAGGGTGTACAGGTCAGGTAGATCTTACACTAGCATGAACTGGTGGTAAAGGAACATCAGAACTAAGCAAATACTTAAGTTCTGAGAGGACCAGGAAACAAAGGACTAGGGGTACCAGGAAGATTAGGGTAAAGAGAATCAGGACCTTCATTGCCAGGAGCAGGGTGACCAAGGTAAGGAGGATCAGAACCAGGAACATCAGGACCAGGAGAATCACAGTTTGAAGTTCCAGGCCACAGAGTTAGGAACAGGATGGCCAGAAAGATGAGCGGCAGAATGGACAGTCCCAGGAGGACCAGCTGAAGGAGGATGATCAGAAGCTTCTAAAGAAGCACAAATACAAGGGGCACGAAGGCCAGAGGCAGGGCAATCATATGTAAATCCAAGAGGTCAGATTTTGCCCAGTAGAACCAGAGGGCCTGAATAAGCAAGAGAGATGAGAGGGTAAGAATACCAGGTGGACCAGAGCCAGGAAGACTGGGACCAAGGTTAGGTGGATTGAAAGGTTAAGCACCAAGAGGGCCAAGAACATGCCTAGGAATGCTAGGGGAGGGCATGACCATAGGACCAGGGCCCAGAGCATGAAGTGGAGCAGACGTGCAGGACCTGGAGGTAGCTGAACCATGGTGAAGAAGATCAGGAGGACCAGAACAGCTAGAACCAAGAAGACGAAGAGAACTAGACCTGGATGTCCAGGAGGACTAGATCAATATGCAGAGGCTCAGAAAGACCCAAATATGAGTACTAGGACAAATAGAGCCCAAACCTTTGGATGCGGTTCCAGAAGGACCATGAAGAAAAGGCTCAAGGCTGGGAGTACAAGGCTCATCTGAATGAGGATAAGATATAAGAGGGCAAGGCTTGAGAGGCCCAGAATACAAAAAGCCAATTAGACAGAGGGGACCAGCAGCACCAGAAACGGATATGCTAGGAATCAGATAAGCAGGGTGAGAAGGATTAGAATGACAGGTCAAATGGGTGAGGGTCAAGGGGATCAGGAAAGCAAAGGAAGAGATAGGAGAAGGGGGCCTAAAAGGAACAGGATGGCCAGAAAGGCCAGAAACAAGAGGATTGGGGATGGAAAGATCCAAATAAGGTGGACCAGAAACAAAAGTATCATGTGTAGTAGATACAGGAATAGGAAGACCATTGCTAGGAAAACCAGACTGAGAGTGAGGAAGTCTAGGAGAACAGGACCTGAAGAATCAAGAGGAGATGGTCAGGCTCTCCGAGTCAGCAGGCCAATAGCTAAGAGGACTAGGACATGGAGGATCAGCGAGACCACAACCAAGGTGGTGCAGAGGAGTGTCAGGACCTGGAATACTAGAACAAGCAGGACCAGGGCAATAAGACAAAGGAGGACTAAGACAAAAAAGACATGGATGGCAGGAGCCATGATGACAAAGATGAGTGGCCCAGAGCAGTATGATCTGACCAAGTGGGATCACTACAAACTAGACAAGTTAGTCCAGGATGACATTGAGCAGCAGGACCCAGACCAAAAGAATCTTGACTTGTTGAAGAAAGACCCTGAGAACTAGTCAGGTCAGGAGCGGGTAGACTAGGGCCATTAAGACCAGGATCAGATGAGGAGGATTAGGTGGGCTAGAAGGACCAGGAACATGGCTAAGAGAACCAGAGTGGTCAGAACCAAGGGAATCAGAACTTTAAGTTCCAAGTGGAGCAGGAAGACTCAGAACCAGCACAACCGGAATCAGGAGGACCAATGGGACCAGACAGGACTAAAACGACCAGACCCAACCCAAGAGGACTTAACAAGGAGGACCAGGGCCAGTAGATGCAGTACCATGGCAACAGGGACCAGGGTAAGGAGAATCCAGATGACCGAAACCAGAGCGACTAGGGGTTCCAGCCCTAGGAGAAACAGGCCCACAGGGCTAGGTGGATTAGGACCGAGCAGAGCAACAGGATCAGGGTAAGGCCCAGGAAGGGCTAATATGTGGATGAATGGAGAAAAGGCTACCCAAAGAAATTCTGTGTCACTCCTTTTAGCAAAAGACTGCTGATCAGTTCTTCCTGAATGTCTACATAGAGTAGAGGGTAGGAATAAGGGGTAGGACATTGGTTTCTCCTGTTAAAGGTGTCAAAGTTTTTAAGCAGAGCTGCTCTTTGTTTATGCATGATGACTGCTCAGGAAGGCTGATGGCAGCCAAGTGCTGCGTCTCATGATACATTATGTCCTTGTTTTCCATACTTCTGCTTGGAGCCAACACTTTTGCTACTGCTGTGAGAGCCATCACCTAACACAAAGGCTGTGTCTGAGCTACAGTCAACAAATGATAATGGAAAAACAATCATCCCAAATCAGCTCTGAACCCTCAATAGTGGATCCACATTGCCTGTCTCAAAAATGAGTATAAAAGTGGAACTGTAAAATCCTTAGGTCACAAGAATGAAGCTAATAAAAGGTCTCTGTTTATTCAGAGGCTTATTTTGTACAATATTTGTAATAAAGTCAATGAATAAAAATCACTTTGTATTCATTTAATTATAGTCCTATTCCTTGAGGTTCCTCGATAGAATAATTCTCATGACGGCCTGACAGAGTAGGGACTGTCAAAGGAATATATTTACACTAAAACCTGGCTGTAAGGGACTGGAAAAACAAAAAATGACTAATCCACCCTGGGAGAAAACTCCCAGTGTGTGGTACCATTAACCTTTTTGTTTTTCAGAGGTACATTCCTGTTTAGGAGTTTGTTTGTGAAAATCAAAATAATTAGGAAAGGTTTGGTGGCCAACCATCATGTCTGATGGTACTGTCTTTCAAATATTTAATACATAGACAGGAACCTGCATACAGAGAGTTGTCCTCATGAGGTCAATGAGGATGCCGAAGGCCATCCTGATGGAGTTGACTCTGGCCTTGAGATCCTGATCAGGCCCATAATTTTTGTTCCTTCTATCATAAGATTGGAATGCCATCTCTCAATTATACTGTGTTGGTACCTTAATAAGGGGCTTATGCAATTGTTTCTATGTTCTATTTTGATAAAAATCACCCTAAATATTAGATGCCTCTATGTCACTGGGATAGAACATTTTCAGTTCTGTTTTTTACAAATCATTATTTTCCAGTGCTTTAGTCTGATGTGTTTATTTGAACTGAGCTTGAATTAATAATTCCATAATGCACTGATTTGCTGCAGAAAAAATATGTTCAAATAATAGGGAGCCGTTTGGTAATCCTATTTCTGGCCCTGATATATTTCCATGGCTTTGTGAGAAAGAGCGAGTACATAGCTGTAGAAGACTAAACAGTTTTCATTTTTCTTGCTAAGGTTTTAATCATCTTTATCAATAGTCACCTCTGCAGCTAAACATAAAGAAGTAGGAACATTGTGAACCATGAGACATCCAGGTCTCATATGACCAATCAGTTTGTGGGTCCTTTCTTGCTGAGATGCCCAGGTGCCTGCTGTTTCCATGGCTGGGTGATAAGGACCACACATGCATCTCTTGAAACTCCAAGGGCAATCTGTCTGGTCTCCTGTCTGAATTCTCAGGGACATTAAAGACTTCCAACCAACCCGCTTCAGCACCAGTGGGCATATTTATGACCCCCATTGCGTTGCTTTTGCACCATGTGGAGAGTACACTCAGCACGTAGAGATTACAATTCGGGTGCAGAATGGAATCTCTGCACTCCGGACATAGGTTCCACCTAGAGTCCAGAGATTCCACCCTGAGTGTGAAGATTCTGCCCCAAGTGCAGACATAAAGATTCTACTCATAACTTACCTTTGCAAATACCAAAAAGACGTAAGCATGTACTTTCTGTCTAAACGTAGACCAAAAGTCTACATTTACCTTTTAGGATCGGGCCAAAATTGTTTAAATATAGAAGATAGTGTCAACAGGGTAGCCATCATATTCCAATCATTGTCCTACTGAGAGATGCTAGAAATGTGGTAGTGCATCCCAAACGTTTTCCAGATCATGATTTAGACCCATGAAAGGATACAAATGAAATCTCAACATGTGATTCTGTAAAGGTGTGAGTATGTCTTTGAAAATTTACCTGAGATATGGCTGTTGTATTCTTGCCTGAGGGGTGACTGAGCCTCCCTCAGAAAAGTCTGTGACATACTTATGTGAAAAGAGGTGATAGAGGAACAATTACACTGATGGCCTGAAGGCTGCAAGGATGTAGGTCTATTGATCCATGGTGTTGCACGAATCATGACCTCTTTCCCTATTTTTGCACATTGTGACTGTAGGTTTCCACATGGCAGGATTCTGGTCCTCTGGCTTAGCAGCTGTAAACTGGATGTCAGTCTGCATATCTCAGTGAAATGTGTATTTTTAGCACAGTTTGTAAAGTTCATGGTTGTTAAAGCTATGCTGCTCCAGTAAGCCTCAATGCATGGTTACAGTGCAATTGGCATACGTGTGGGCAGCTAGACCAATTCACTGGTATGCACATTGATTGGCACTGAGATGCCTGCCTCATGTTACATATATATCTCCTATGTGCCATTTATGTGAAGCATTCATACAGTGCAAGGTGGGAAGTCAAGTTGCAGCTCTGTGTAAAAGTTAAAATGCAGGAATACACAGTGTTAGCAGGATACGGCGCATTACAGTGCTTACCTACTAGTGGGTTACTTTTGCCTGGTTAGCACCAGCGCAGGCGCCCTTGCATTATGGTGCAAGGGGTCCTGCATTATACACAAAAAAGTTCTTGTCCTGATGAGTACTCCTGCATGCATAAACAAACTCCTGAGATGAATTCACCTTGAATACAGACCTGGGATAATGAACGTATAGAAAAGTTAGAATGTAAAGGTTCTCATGGTTTTGATACATCGGGATACTGGATGCCTTATGGCAGCTTTCAGTGTTTTTGACTGATGCTAAGATGGTGACATGTTCACAGTTAAAGTCTTGCAGGAGTAAGACACTCACTCTTCCTTTATGGGGAGCATATCTGACACAAAGTAAGTCAAGTCAGCAATGTGTGTTGCCTTGAGAAACTCAGAGTTATGCAATGCAAAATCACACAAACTGGACAAGCTTACCTTTATGACCGTTCTCATATGTTTTTGACCAACTTTGCCCCCCCTTGCATGATGCAAGATCAACACCAAAAGCATACATATCCAGACCCTGCCTACAGTTTCCTATTGACACACTGTCATGAGTGAGAATCACTTCTCTGAGTCATATGGTTGTTATCATACTGTGACTAAATGTCCATATTGTGCTCCTACGCTGCCCTCACTTGGGTTAGTGTGACAGGTTGTATTAGGAGATGTCTTTGTACTGAAGATATATTCTCAGGATTTGGTGTAGGTCTGGACTGGCACTTATGACTTCATGGCAATATCCGTCAAATTCAGAAAAACACCATGTACGTTTCCAACTTGAGGTAATACGTTTCCAACTTGAGGTAATATGTATTTCCTTTTACTCCTTATATAACATGATAGCAGACATGGCAAGGACCTTTGAGGTCAGATGGGACCTTCATAGACACATGTGCAACATTTCCAAGGCATATAGAAGATAGGTTACATTTATGAAAGTGCAAATGCAAGTGGAAAATGGAAGAGTGGAAGGAGGTCAGAGTCCAAGAAAACAGCAGAGCCAATACAATCAGAGGCTGGTGGACAGCAGCAGAATGTCAGTATACAGGCCACAGCGGGACCCAGATGTAGACAGCACCTGACAGCCACACAGCAAAGGAGGCCTGTAGTGCAGGAGCCTCCTCCTTTCATTTTCAATTGGTCCAACAGATGCAGAGACTGAATAGAAGGAAGATTGGGATAGAATTGGAACAGCCCGTCATAGGGAAGCTTTTGTTAAACTGCCAGGAGGCACTAGAAGGTATTTTAAACCAAATATGTCTCTCTCTCTCTCTGAACATTCCTTTTCCAATTATTATGTTTTTATTACTTTTTATAGTTAGTAGGCATAGTAGGCATAGTGTTAGGGTTTAATATAGGTGGTGGTTTAGTGTAGATACCTATTAGATAACATTTTTGCAGGTAGTTTTTATAATGACAGTCTTTTAAGTGGGTGGAGGGGTTAATGTCTTGTGTGAATACATTTTATTAAAAGCAAAATATATATATTTATTTGGCATTATATGTATAGTTATGTAGTTTGTATATGTTTACAATGTAGATGATGTTTGTATTGTTCTGAGCTATGTGTATTAAGAGGGATGGAGGCGGTGTTTAACTTGTCATGTGCTTAGTATAGGCCAGTGTTAAAGCTAGTTAGTGTAGGATAAGTAAGCTTAGGTAGTTTTAATAGGTAATAGTTATTTTACATTAAAAACATTTTTATTGTTCTCTAGTTGGAAGTTATTTAATTCAGAAAAGTAGGTACCATTGTGTTAGTTGAGTTGGGTAGATGCTGTATCATTTCACCTGAGGGCTTTGTCAGAGGCGTGTAAATCTTCCTCATATTTGATTTCTGTATGGAATCATTTCCATACTTGAGACACAATAAGTGTGACTCAGAAATTGTTCCGACACACAACACAACACAATACAAGTATTCACTTACTGAAGCACTCATTGTGAAAGTGAGTGAACAGTTAAGTGTTTAATTTGTCTTTTACATACAACATGCTTCTCCATTCTTGCATTGTGACATAAACTGCTGCATAACAGTAAACACCCTTGCACCATTGTGCAAGGAGGTCTGCATTGTTGTGTGGATTTTACTTTGCCACATTCCTGGACAATGTCCATCTTAATTAGATTTTACTGCTTGTCTGTGTGTCACATCATGCATCTCACTTATCAAAAGGCAACCCAACATTATTTATTAGCATATGTCTCCCATTTGCCTCTTCTCTGGGGAGGTGTAGCAATTATGCAGGCTCACTGGGACCCACCAATCAAAGAATTGTATTGTCAAATGATTAGCTATGTGGATGTAGTCACACTCAACACTTGTGAGGCCTCTTCGTGGCAGAGTAACAGCAGACGTGTATTTGATCCTGTGTTGAACTACTCAACACTTATCAGTATACACGTGGGGAAAGGTGCACTTGCATGTTTTGGGCATTGTCATTTACAATATGGTCTTGCCCTTATGCATCCTTCTGTGGCACAAGTACGATGCTAAGCCATGTGGACTATGGGTATAGATATCTGGCTGGTAAACGGACAATGATCTTAACTTTGTTGTTTGGTATGATGTTGATGAGCAGTGATGTTTGCACAGTTGGAAATAATGTTGTACTCTTGACATTGCAACATTGTTTATGACAATAGTAACACTGTTCAGACCTCACTTGGCTCACACATCCCACGTATATCCCAAAATATTGCTGCAAATTAAATGCAGTGCCGCTTTTCTTGCGCCCATCAGCACCTCCCAAAATGCCATCATGTGTGCACTGTATTAAACATTCGGTGTACCATGGTGCAGGTTAGGGACAATAATGTCAACATTTTTGAGGCTATTGTATTACATTGCAGGATTAGCCTAAAACATTGGTGCTCTAATCCTGCAAGGTACATAGGGGCCCATTATAAATAATGGTGTCCCCACTTTTAATGGCTACTCTGTGCGGGCATTAAAAATAGGCACTGAAAATGATGCAGTGGAATCTCATCGATTCCACCGCGCCATTTCTGTGGTCACCCTAATGGGGGAATGCCCCCTTGCATACATTATGCCTGGTGCAGGCATGATGTGGTGCAAGGTGTTACAAAGTGGCTCAAAACATTGACTTTGTAAATCTGGTGCGACTAATTTGGCCTCGTTGAGCCAGATTAGCGTCATTAAAACTTTACTAATATGGCAGAAGGAGGCACTGGGCCCTCTTAAATTTGGGCCAGTGTGTTTACTTTGTCAGGAGGTTCACACTGTGTCTACCAAGAATCTCCAGTTTGTCAATATGTTCTCTCATGACATTGATAAGTTACAAATTGCTCATAAGAGCACTGGAATGTGTGTAATTTGTGGATGTGCATACACAATGTCAGCATGTTAAGTTAAGTTATCTTATTCAAACTATCAAAAGTGACATTGGTGTTTAGATTTCCTTTATATTTGTAGACCTTTGATAAAAAACCATCCAAAAATCAATATGTTTTTCTTGTTGATGTTCCTATCCTCTCATTGCATCATGTGAGTAGGTTTGAGCTCACAAAGTTGTAGAAACACAAATGTAAAAACATTTAAGTTGTGGGTGCATTTACAAATAATTTAACACATGGTAAAACAGATTAACATGTTTGTAGGGACTTTAATAAGGAGGAAAGCATTGCCATTAGGAGTGTTGGGTTGGGTTTTGGGGCCTAGCGGACACAATTAAATACTGCACAAACATGGAGTACTTATTGTCCTGGGTTGAAAATAAGGTAGCATGATGTCCTGTACAGGACATATAGGAAAACTGGCCAGGGGGCATTCACACATGTTTATTTGGATGTTCTTCATTAGAAACTGGGTAACTCTAGATTTTCCTCCTCTAATGCATGTTCTGCCTCCCCTGAAAGTTGCGAGCTTGAATGGAAGACAGGTGAAAGATTTTACTAGCCTCAGATACACACACACACATCAAAGGCAGAAGATGTGACTCTAATGTTCCCAACAAAATTAGTGTGTGCCAGTAAGGCTGCATGGTGGTTTCTGACAAGGGTTTGGTGGTTAGCCAACAAAGAAGAAGCATTGCTATTGAGGGTACTCATTGTTGCTATGAAGGCCTCCAGGGACTGTATATATCTACTAATGGCCCCAGCTATCTGACAACTTCACTGGTGTCACTTGGAGAATTCTGGTTTTGTTGTTTCTTCTGCATCACGACACCAGTGATATCAGCTAGGGACTTCTAAATCGCATGAGTCAAGAATAGGTATCTGTGATAGCCTTTGACAACCCCTTATTAGGGCTAACACGTATGTACTCCTTCAAGGGTACCTGCTATGGTCTCCATGTCCACCCGAACCGCATCAGCCATCCGCTGCTGGACTCCTACCACTCGCCATTGGAAAACATCTTGGGAGTTCTCAGAGCCCTCAGCTGTGATGACATCAGATGATGGTCCATGTCCAGTGTGTGTGGGTTCATCTGGAGACCCAACAACAAAGTCTTCCCTTGCCAGTTCCAGATGACAATTGTTAAAATTGTCCAGGAGCTGTTTGAAGGTGTCTTCATCCATGGGGGGGGCAGGATGGTGTCCTCAACAGGCTGGGAATCACTTAAAGGCTGATCTCTGGGAGGTGTTGTTTGTCCCTCTAGAAAAGAATAGAAAAGTCTTAAGAGTATTCCATGACTGATTATGACATGTTTTTTCTGTAACATTTGGACAATAGTTTTCTTAATTTTTAGGCATACAGGGATGTATGTCCACGCTGTACTATTGTTGGTTTTCACATAGAAGTACATGAACATTGTTCACACAACCTAAGTATTCAATTGGGGGCCTACTTCTGTAAACGCCCTGCCTAAAAGAGTGTGAGCAAAAATGGGCCACATTTTACATATTTTTGCTGTCTACCTGCACTGTTGCAAATATGGCTTCTTAACACCACTACAGAGACCATTGCAACATGTATCCAGGGTGCATTTGCTATCTCCATCTGTTTGTGGCTCAGCAATAGGCACAACATGTCAAATATTATTATATATCACAGTAGCTTGCACTCTGCCTTTCACACAGTACTACACACCAAGCTGCCTTGCTATACTATGTTGCATGCAATCTGTGCATTATTGGGCTCTTGGATTCATTTTTCACAAACATCCACACCACACTATATGGAAAAACACCATGCTGCACTGCATGTAAGGGGAAAGGCCTGTACATAATCCTATTTTTTTAGGAGAATCCGTTAGATTTTCTGGCGCACATGCAGTCAACTCTAGACTCTTCAACACTAAGAAGTAAGAATCATCTCGGAAATGGAGAGCCTCCTTCATAACTGGTAGTATGATACAGTTCATACTCACTTCGTTTCCACAGAGCCCAAGGAACTCATCTGCTGAGTCTGGCAAATCTCTTTACTCCGGCCCACTCTCTTGAATATGTGCATGACTCCTCTGGCAATCATCATTCAGACCCAGGACCTGTACGTCATCTCAGACACTGATGACACCTAGATTATACATTAACTCTCTGGAGGCACCAACAGCATCAACAGTAGTTACATTATGCCAATGACCCACATCATTACCTGTACATGAGATTGCTTGCTCATACTCAACCTGACATGATAGAAGTGAGAACCTTGTGCAACCCTTGTTGCCCACATGACTAGGCCCAAAACCATCATGTTGCAAACACCACACACAGACATCTGTATTAGATTCTGGACACCTACCTCACCCTGAGACTTCAAATTGCAAGATTCATCTCCACCTGCTTTCACAATATGTGCATGGCACCCTCCTGACACCTGTATGACCATCATCCAGATCATCATCACATGTTGACTGTAGTACACCAACGACCTTTATTACAGCATCTCTGTACACTTGCTACACAAGAGTCAAACTATCAAACACACCACTGCTAGACTATAACTCAGCCTACCTTGCGACACACATATCACACGTCACCTTAGATAATAACATTGCCTCACCATTCAGACATATTAGATGTTCAAGTTCTCTAGCCACACCTGGAAGACACTATACTACCAGGGAGCCACCTAGCTGACACACCGTCTAGGCTTCCACCAACCAAACATGAACGTCCGTTTTGCATCACTTGCACTCAACCACACCCCCAAAATCCATATAATCATGCAAGGAGGTAGGGCTTTCTCATGCATGGCAGCCTACACAAGGCTCAACCTCCCGAATTACATCAGGTCAGCTGTGTCAAATGTTGATTTGGCTTAGAAACTGTACACCTGGCTCTTTGAGTGATACTACTTGCAATGCATGTACCTCATAGGCCCATGGAGAACATCTTGGGTGACATATTAACCCTCTACAAAAATATATTGACTGATTTTAAATTGCAGTAGACTTTTGGCTACCTAGCCAGAACATAAGCACAATTGTGTCATGGTGCAAGAGGCCATGCATTGGCACTAGCATACCTGTCATTTTCCCAAGGCACATGCATGCTTTGCTGCTTCAGTCCAGGTTTTCAATTTTGTATTTTGTAACTTGTAGTCTTGTTTTGTGAAGGGATAAATTATATTACAAGTCCTAGTAATATCTTGACTGGGGCAACACATCATGAATGGACCTGGGAAACTTGACAGGTAAAATTGGTGCTGCCCAAGGAAAGGACAGTTATGTGAAGGATGATTAGACATGTTGGCATTCTTGTGATTTCCCTTACATGCAGTGCAGCACAGCCCAGTGCAGCAAAGTGTGTTGCTGAGTTAGCCTGCATGTCAGTGCTAATATATGGCCCCTTGGTTGGACCCACCTGAAGCTCTTCCTGGTCCATCACTTCAGCACTGTCCGACCTTTCTACTCCAGTTACCAACTCTGTTGGGATGAAAGATGCCCCCTGCTCCTCCAATTGATCCAATTCTTCCAACTCCTCAGGTCCTCAGAGCTGCTTTAAGGTTCCTGGGCAGTTTTTCTTTGGTCTTGTGTTTAAATTCATGCCACCTCTTCTTGTACTCCAGAAGGGTCCTCTATGTGCAATGCAGTTGGTTTTGTACACTATGGATTACCAAGTAGCCACTGTTGGAAACAGAGTTTCGGTTTGGCGGGGGTATGCATCTAAGCCAGGCAAAACACACCACTATAGCCAGAGCGAGAGGACTACACACCCAAAGTAACCCCTGCTCACCCCCTTGAAGCTTGGCACAAGCAATCAGGCTTATCCCACAGGCAATGTGTAAAGCACTTGCCCAGCAGACGTAACACAAGTGACAGAATAAACACACCACAAAGGAAACAGAACAACAAGTTATATAGATATTAGGGCTGGGCGAAAAACTCTGCTCCGCTGGTGGAGTTTGCTGAATTCGGCACCTCTGCGTTCTGCAGAGAATGTTGAGGTTCTGATAGACTCTGCACTCTGCAATGCACCAGAGTTTTTTCCTGAATTTCCCCAATTGACGTGACTTGCTGTCATTTGGCGCAAGTGAGATGTGAGATGAAAGGCTTCCACTCTCTCGCGATCACAAACAAGATTTTGTACCTACTTGCTAGAGTTGGCACCCAGCTAGAACCTCTTTTGACGTAGGTGAACGAGACTGAGTGCAATAGACTGCTACTGTAAGCTAGCGCAGCTGAAGCAGCTGTAATGTACAACTTTGAGTGAAAAACCTTCTCTAATTGACCAATCACATTAATATTGTTGTGCGAGGCGTACAATTCTTTTTCCCCCAACAAGAGGAAGTGCTGCAAAAACTCCAACTTTCGGTTCCTCTCCAGCAGGCTCTTCCCATTGCTTCGCCCATCTCTTGACCAATTTGCACTTGGATTTCAAGCTGGAAGGATCACTTTTTTTGTCTCTTGGATATATCATTGGATTTAAGGGCAGTTGTATTTGAGTCTTCAGAAGTAAACTAAAAACACTTGCATAAGTGTGTTGTACAACTTGTTGTGTTTGATATAGGGCATGCCCCAGGATTTATCTGTACTCGTATATGTTTTATTAATTTTATGTTGGTGGGTGGCCTGCATTTGTGAACTAGTAATTTTACTTGAATTTCTTGATCTACAAAGGAAAAATGTTTAACAGAGCACTACATTTGCTCCATGTTCTGTTTTTTACATTTGCAATATACATTCAGTTGAATTTTATTTTAAAGTGTATTAGCCTGCTAATGTAATAGGCCTTCCTGTAGGCCTGGTACTAGTTATTTGTGCATGATGAAAAACAATTGTTTGGGGTGTCTGTGGAACTGAAACACCATGGATGGCATTGGATGAAAGATAAAAGTGTGGCGGTGTTTCACCATTTCTTTCTGCAAGTTGTGTATGGGGGTTATATAGTACTTGATGCCTTTGTATGATGTGTGTTGTTGTTGTACACATTTTTAGCCCCTTTAATTTACGTTTTTGGAAACACTAATATTGACTTAGTGCAGTTTTTATTTTCCTGTACCAATGCCTTATTTGTCTGGCCAGTGTGTGAGAGTGTTTCATTAGGCCACCATGTTTTCTATTCATCCTGCTTGTTGTTTGATGTGGCTGGTGGCCATTTTGCTTAGGCAGCCAGTAGTCCTGCATGTGTTCGTCTTTGTTGTGGTGGCCATGCCTCCTTGCTGGTTGTTGTTTGCCTATGTGGCTAGTTACCATTTTGTGTAGGCAGCCAGTGTGCTTTAGGCCAGCATGTGTTCTTCTTTGTTGTGCTTTTCTTGCCTCCTTGCTGTTTGCTGTTTGACCATGTAGCTGGTGGCCATTTTGTGTAGGTAGCCAATGTGCTTTTGGCCTGCATGTGTTCTTCTTTGTTGTGGTGGCCATGCCTCCTTGCTGGTTGTTGTTTGACCATGTTACTGGCTGCCATTTTATGTAGGCAGCCAGTGTGCTTTAGCCTGCATGTGTTCTTCTTTGTCGTGCAGGCCATGCCTCCTTGCTGGTTGTTGTTTGAACATGTGGCTGGTGGCCTTTTTGTGTAGGCAGCCAGTGTGCTTTAGGCTTGCATGTGTTGGTGGCCATGCCTCCTTGCTGGTTATTTCTGACCATGTGGCTGGTGGCCATTTTTGTGTGTTGTTTATTCAGGCCTAGTAGGTCTATGATGATAATTACTAAATGTAGTGTATGAGCAGTTTTTTATATTATTTATAACCTTTTTTGCTTTTTTCGACTCCACCACTCTTTATCTCCCAAATCATAAATTGCAATCTATTTTATAAAATGTTTATCCTTTTCTTCTATATTTTCACAACCTTTATTTTATTTCATTTTTTAATATCAGTTTAATAATAATAATAATGTTTTACTTTTTTCTATATTTTTTATTGCTTTTTGATTTTGTTTTACATGAATTATAATTGTTTTCTCCCAATTTTTCCATTTAGCCCCATGTCTGCCCTTGGCGTACAGGTGCACTACTTTTCATAAAATGACATTATTCAAGGATTATTATTATTCCATTTGTCACTAGCACCTCCCTGAGTGCCACATGCCAACTTGATGCAGACAGATAAATCTAACAGTTAAATTCTGTATGTTGTAGTTGTTGCTCTTTATTATCCTTCATGACTTACATGCAAATGAAAGTTCATTTTGATGTGTTGTTTTTACAAATGGATACACTGCATTTCATAATTATTTACATGTTTATTTAAGTAACCATTCTATGATATTGTTTGTTTCTACCACTAATGCAACTGCAACAACACTGCCACGATTCACTGATCCTTCTTGCATGTATGAGTTTAGGTGCACGAAGAGAAAGAGATATCACCCACAGTACTGCCAGACAGAAGGCCTGTACTGTCACGTGACGTGTAAGCACACTCACAACCACACGAACATCTCTTCAGCTGCTGAAGCTAAGTGCCACTGCCAACTAACAGCTTCAAGATGGCCCCAATGAAAGTTGCTACCAAGAAAGCAGCCAGTGATAAGAAGGAACTTCCCACCACTAGTATGTTGCCTCAGACTTTTTTGGGGCAAAGACTTGTGCCTGCCGCACCAGCCTCTGGAAAGCAAGCTGGGAGCACCACTCCCGGATCAGCGGCCCAATTCCAAAGTAGGCCCAAGCTCATGTCTGGCACAGAGGCAGCCTCTTTAATCACAGGAACGCCGATGAGCAGTGACTTTGAATTGTGCTTATCTCTTTCTCAATGTAGTACCCAATTGTTGCCAGAAACTCAGGCCAGTGAACAATAACAGCCGCTGCCAGCAATGGCAGTTCTGCCCAAAGTAGGAGCACATCAGAATGATGAGCTACATGCAGAGGAAGCCAAAGAAGCCCCTCTTTCCCAAGATCCACTGTCTTCAAGATCTCCACCATCTTCTCCCTCAAGCCCCCCTTCTGATGATCAGGAGTCTACTTGGATGCCATCTCAGTCTGAGACACGCCAGGAGAGGCAAGGAGTGAAAAGAAAGGTTCCTGAAAGCCTTAGAGATATGGATGAAGAAGAGGAGGATGACCAGTCTGACGATGAGCCAGTCATCACAGATGTTATTCCAGCCCTGGTGGACTCAAACATTACCCCGTCTTCTCAACCTGCCCTGAGAGATGTGGCAGCGATACCACCACCTTCACCAGCTTCCATATTTACAAGGTCCCGGATGCGACCTACATCCACACCCACCTCAGTAGAAGAAGGCACCTCAGAGAGGCAAACATTATCAAAACAACATCCACCTTCCGCCACTTCTTCAGACATTGGCAATGGCACAAGTATTAGAAAGTTTACCTCCCCAGTTTGGGACTTCTTTACGTTTAATGAAAAGGAGCCAAACATCGCCATGTGCTCCATTTGCAGAGAAAGTGTTAGTCGGGGTAAGCTTGGTACAAACTATGGAACCAGAGGCCAAACTACCCATTTGAGAAAACACCACACAATCCGCTAGGAGACGCACTTTAGCGGCCAAAAAGAAAAGCCTGCAAGTGGTGTCAGTAAAGGTGTTGAAAGCAGAGAATCTGATCCGATCATGGTGGACGGTGAAGAAGAGGGTGACATTTTTTTTACACAAATCAGTCCTGTCCCCAGCAGTACAGAAAAATCATCGCCCACATCAGCAACATCACAATGGCACAGAAACACTCAGAGTCAGGTTGAAACACTAAGGCAAGAACCTACAGTGGATGCCCCCATGGGATGCACAGTGAGCCTAACACCACCTTCTAAGTCGCGTACGTCAGTAGCACCAGCAAAAACAAAAATCCAGGCTACTATTACTGCAATGTTTAGGCAGGAGGGGCAATACGAAAACAACCACTCAATGGCACGTTTATGCAATGGAAAGCTGGCTAAAATGTTACTACTGGGCCTCCTCCTTTTTTGTTTTGTGGAAGTAGTGGGTTTTCTAGAATTTGTGGCAGCCATCTTCCCACAATGGAAGGTTCCCAGCAAGACCTATTTCACCGGAGTTGCTGTTCCAGCGCTACATCACGATGTGCTAGAATTGGTTAGACAAGCTTTGCAGCAGAGTGCTGTCCAGACAATCCACTTGATGACTGACATGTGGGTCAGTTGCCAAGCCACTGATTACATGTGCATCACTGCATACTCAGGCCCATATTTATACTTTTTTAGCGCCGCATTTGCGTCGTAGTTTGACGCAAAATTGGCGCAAACCTACAAAATACAATTGTATTTAGTAAGTTTGCGCCAATTTTGCGTCAAAAAACGATGAAATGCGGCGCTAAAAAAGTATAAATATGGGCCTCAGTCTCTTATGTGGGGTTAGAGGTATGATATCTGCAGGTGCTGACACAGCTGAAATTTTGAATGGTGCCTGGAAGCATGCAACAATAGCTATGTTTGCCACTGTGAAAGGCATGATCATTGAGATGGACTGATGGGGGCTGGTCAAATGCCTGACAGAAATGCTGCTTCCCTTTGAAATGTTTACATGGGAAGTCAGCAAGGAGGACTGTACCATGGGTCAAGCTATCCCATTGATACATGTACTGCACAAACAGCTAAAGGAGGTGTCTGAAATGTACGCAGGTCTGGATGAAAAAACTGATGCACAGGAGTTGGTGGAGAGCTTAATCCTTCGCTTATTCATTGATACAAGGCTTCAAAGAGACATTGTGTCATCCAAATATTACATCTGTGCCACAATTCTTGATACACTGTACAAACATTCCTTTTTCTGATGGGGATGTTTCAACCTACAAAACATGGATTGCTGAGCAAGCCAGAGAACTAGGAAAAGAACGGCTGGAAGTTAGAGGTAAACTCATGGGCAAAGGTTCTGGGGTGCAGCCTACAACTTTCATAAGCCTGCGGAGAGTGCTATTGGCTCACAACACTTAAACTCAACACCAGAAAAAACTTGATCAAAACCCATTGGTGTATTGGTACAGGAAGAGGCGCCAATGGACAGCGCTCAGCAGGCTGGCAATAAAGTATCTGGCTTGCCTTGTAGCCAGTGTGTCTGCTGCGTGTGTGTTCAGTGCAGCTGGTGCAGTTGTGACAGTGAGAAGGACCAGTCTTTCACCCCAAAATGTTGAGAGAATGACCATGATCAAAATGAATCAGCACTTTATACCGCCAAGTTATAGCATACCTGAAATACAACAGGAGCTGGATGAGGGTGATGATTGGTCGGACTCAGGTCATGGTAGTGTGTTAGCTGACCAACTTCTGGGTGAGGCACCTGTGTTTAAGGATGAACTCTACTTCCCTGACTGGACCTAGTGAACCATAGAGCTTTCCAATTCATATTATGAACAGCTTTGAGGAAAGAAAATAGCTAGGTGTGGGAAACATATTAGTGTATATTGTTTGTTTTTGTCTAAATTACTGATGAACCACAACAGTGTTAGGCACGTGTATGGCTGAATTGTAGTTGGACCAGTGTGCATTCAAGAAGAAGCCCCCAAATCCACCAAAATCACTATAAGGAGATTTGAGAGATAATGCTTGCCTCCATTCTGTGCCTAACCTTTCTTTTGTTCCCTAGAGGGACTGCCACAGATATTTGATTTACAACTTACTGTCCAGTGTGTGTTTTGTTTCTTGAATGAAGGGGATCAGTTCTGTACTGCTATGCTTGATTGGAACAGGTAAGTAATATTATATGTGCCTCAATGGTTGATCTGAGGGATACTTCTTTCATTGTTGAGAATTGGGATGGATGATATGACTTATCATGTCTAGTGGTGGCAGATTGTGAGAGTGGATATTTATATTGTGAAAATATATTACGCTGGCTTGTGTTTGTGTCATGATCAACTTACAATGTTAGCAGCCTAAAAATAATAAATGGTGATATTTTTTTTCCTGAAGGTGATTTTTTTCCACTTCCCCTTTCTCACTTACCAAAATATGTTTTCTTCAGATTTCACACTGCTTTGTTTTCTGGTGCTCTGCTTTCTGGTTCACATTTGTCAAAGAAGACCCGACCAGTCAATTTAGCTAACAAACAACATTCTAGTCCAGAAAATAAAAAATATTCAATGTTTCTCTTGTTAAACAGTTATAAGTCACTTTATCTCAATTGGGTCGTGACTGGACGGTGACTCTCAATAGCAGTTGGTATGGATTGGAGTTGGATATCATAATCTTTCATCAGAGTCTGGACGTGAGTATGATGGAAGGATCAGAACTTAAACAACTTAAACAACTGCCAGAAGAAGGAAGTTATCAACTTAATGGGAAATCAATAGGGGTGATGTGAGGCGGAGTCTAAGAGACCTACTTCAATCTGTGGATAGGTGGTGAGAGGTGCATCAATTGTTACATTTGGGAAATGCAATGCTGCTGTGTGTGTCTACTGGCTGGCTCAAACTTTAAATTATGTAGTTGAGTGAGGGGCCTGTTGTGGGAAACTGGAAGACACAGACATGTGATGGATGATAATAATGTCACATTATGCAGTGCTCTAGGCTAAATGTTATGATAAGCATTACAGTTGTGAGTTAGACCATCCCGATAAATGCTGACCTGTATGTGATTGTTGCTGGATGATTGCAAAGGTCCTTGTTCTTACTCTGCCCCCTCTAAGTCTTCTTGGTACACTACTCCTCATGAAGCGTAACTTCCATTCCATACATCTTCATTCTACAACGATATCATGATGAGAATCATTTCTGTTTTACAATCCACAGGCCTTCTCTTCCCCTGCATTGTTAGACATTTCATCCTTGGCGAGGTCTCCCGTAACTTTTTGCCTCTGTTCCCTAGGTTATTGATGTGTGCTGGACTCTGATTTTACTGTTTTTGTTACTCTGGGCACTTTACCGCTGATAACCAGTGCTAAAGTGCTAAAGTGCAAGTGTTCCTTTACAAAATGTGTATGTAATTGGCTTATCCATGATTCGCATATTTGATTTATTAGTAAGTCCCTGGTACAGTGCACTAGAGGTGTCCAGGGCCTGTAAATCAAATGTTACTAGTGGCCTGCAGCACTGGTTGTGCCACCCACATTAGTTGAACAGTAATCAGGTCTCAGGCCAGCCACTGCAGTGTCTATGTGTGCAGTTTGAAATGTAAATTTGACTTGGCAAGTGTACCCACTTGCCAAGCCTAAACCTTCCCTTTTCTTACATGTAAGACACCCCTACGGTAGGCCCTCGGTAGCCCCAAGGGCAGTGTTCAGTGTATGGTTAAGGTAGGACAAATAGTAATGTGTTTTATATGTCCTGACAGTGACATATTGCTAAATGTATTTTTCACTGTTGCAAGGCCTGTTCCTCTCATAGGTTAACATGGGGGCTACCTTCAAATCTGATTAAAGTGTAGATTTCATTTGGGAGCAGGTGACATGTGGAGTTAAGGGTCTCTGAGCTCACAATTTAAAAAAATACATATTTTAGTAAAGTTGATTTTAAGATTTTGTGTTTGAAAATGCCACTTTTAGAAAGTTGGCATTTTCTTACTTATACCATTTCTGTGACTCTGCCTGTTTGTGGATTCCCTGTCTGGGTCAGTTTGACAGTTGGGACACAAAGTGAGCTGGTTGTAGCCTACATTTCTTGGTGAGCCATCTGTGCTAGGAGGGAGGGGAGGAGTGGTCACTTACACCTGAAAGGGCTGTGCTTGCCCTCACACAATGCAGTCTCCAACCCCCTGGTGAGTGTCTGGAGCCTGGCCTGGGCAAGGCCGGATTTCACATTCAAAAGAGACTTTACTTTGAAGTAGGCCTACTTCAAAGGAGAAATGGGTATAAGAAGGGCACCCAAAACCACCGATTTCTGAACACTTCTGGAACCAAGAGGAACCTCTGCCTGGAGAAGAGCTGAGGAAGAAGAGCTGCCCTGCCTGTCACTGTGCTTTGTGGAGCTATCCTGCAGTTGCTGCTTCTGCCAGAGTAAGAGGACAAAGATTGGACATTGTGTGCCTTCCATCTTGAGAAGACCTCTCCAATGGTTTGATTTAGAGCTTGCCTCCTGTTGTTTGATGTCTCAGGGACAGCAAAGACTTCTCTCTGCCAGCCCCTGGAGTCTCTGGAGAGACTCCTACTCTGCCCTGTGGTGCCCATCCAGTTCATGGGACCCTGAAAGGAGAAGCTGGCAGCCTAAGAGGAGGAATTCCATGCACAGAGCGACGTGCAGGGAAAAGATCAACGTGACTCCGATCTGCGGCCAAAAAATCAACGCGCTGAAGGCTTCGCAGCTGAAAATCTACGCTCGCCTGCAACGTGACCGAATAATTTTTGCATGGAGCTGCAGAAACAACGCATAGCATCACTGACGGAGGATGGGACATTGAAACCCGCATTTCTGTCAGGCATTTGACCAGGCCCCACCATCGTGCGGCTGGATTTCCGACGCAAGTACCGCTGGGCGTGTAAAAACAATGCAAGGCCTGCCTGGACCCGAGAGTGCTGACCGGATCGACGCATCGCTCTCCTGCGAAGAGAGGAAACGACACGCCCGACCCGACAAAAGGAGAAACGACGCAAGGTCTCGCTCGTGAGTGAAATCGTCGCATCGCAAGCCCTTTTTAACACACACTCACCCGTGCAGGTTATTTTTGACGCACCCAACGTACATTTTCACACTAACAATTTTTGTGTGCATTTTAAACTACACAAATAATCTTTTTGCTTTTTAATTGATAACTTGACTTGTTTATTGTGGATTTTTGTCATTTGTGGTCTTGTTTTGTTTAGATAAATATTTTCTATTTTTCTAAACCTATGTTGTGTCATTTTGTAGTGTTTTCATTAAGTTACTGTGTGTGTTGGTACAAATACTTTACGGCTAGCACTCTGAAGTTAAGCCTGCTCCACGTGCCAAGCTACCAGGGGGGTGTGTGGGGGTTAGCTGAGGGTGATTCTCTTTTACCCTGACTAGAGTAAGGGTCCCACTAAGGGCTCATCCAAGAAGGAGGTTCTGCAGAAGGCTCTGAGGGCCTGGGTAACAGCCAAGAGCACTGAAGAGCACACAGAGGGGGAGGGAGATGAGGAGGAGGAGGAAGAGTGTTCCATACACAATGGTATTGTGGGTGGGCCTGTTATATCCAGGGACAGTGTCTTCAGGGCAGGTAGCAGTGTCTCACCTAAGGGTCTTACACCTGAAGAATTGCAGGACAGACAGGCAGAGAGCGAGCACCAGAGGAATGTGGAGAAAATGAGGATGGCCCTAGAAGAGAAAAAGATTTTGTGGGCTCGTGAGCGTAGCTTGAGAGAGCTGGGTCAGAGGAGCCAGTCTAGTAGGGATGGTGGCAGCCACATCACAGTGCAGCCTGAAAGGAGGGTGCACGTTCCTAAAGATCTTGTGAAGGATTACAAGTGGAAGGAAGACATATACTTGTGGTTCAAGGGGTATGAGTCTGCTCTCCATATGAATCTGGTCCCTGAGGCTCACTGGGGGGCAGGACTGTGGAAGCACTTTGAGGTAGAGGGGAGGGATACACTGACAGCCTTAGGGGATGCTCAGAATCTCACCTACTCTAACATGAAGGATGCCGTGCTTACAAGGTATGGTCTTACCCCGGAGCAGTACAAGGATAAGTTTTGTTCCTATATGAAGAAGGAATCCTAAACATGGTTGGAATGTGTTAATTCTTATTGCAGGTCACTGCATGGTTGGGTGAAGGGCAGTAAGGTAACTACGTATGAGGGGCTTTACAATCTGATTGCGTGGGAGCACTTGTACAGTTTATGTTTTCCAGAGCTGCGCCAGCACCTAATTGACAGCAAGCTGACTGACCCCAGGATGCTTGCGCAGGAAGCGGACCGCTGGGAGAGCACCAGGGTCCAGAAGAGGTATGGGGGAGACCACGTCAAGGGTGGGCAGGGTCCCTCTCAGAAGAAAGGGGGGAGGGTAAAGGTAAACAGGGGGAGTTCTCTAAAGGGCTCCAAACTGAATCCCAGGGCAAGGATTCCCAACCTCCCAGTGAGAATAAGCTCTGGTTCTCCAAAGGGAAGCCAGTGGCAGGTGGCCCCCCACGTACGTGCTATGCATGTGACCAGGTGGGTCATGTGAGGGGGGACACCAAATGCCCCAAAAGTACACCGGCACCCACTGGTGCGGCGTCCCAGGGTTTGGCCATTGTAGTGTTTGGGGAGGAGTTGGTTTCAGGTGGGTGGGAATCAGCTGAGATGACCTTTGTCTCACTAGGGGACAGTGAGATGGTCCAGTGAACCCTAGTGCCTGAAAACACTAAGAAGTACAGGCAGTGGGTGACTATTAATGGACAGAGGGTGGAGGCTCTGAGAGATGCAGGAGCCAGTGTGACTACAGTGAGGAGTCAGCTGCTGTCTGAAGAACAGACTGATCCCTCGGTACTTCACCAAGTAGTTGCAGTGGACAACTCAGAGTGCCTGTGCAGAGTGGCGCAGGTTCCCTTTGAATGGGGGGGTCTCAGGTTCCTTGAAGGTAGCTGTGAGTCCAACCATGCCTGTTGATTGTTTGCTAGGCAATGACCTGGAGGATTCCCCTTGGAAGGAGATAGAACACAGGTCTCACATGGAGATGTTGGGTCTGCCTGGGTGGGTATGTGTATCCACCCGGTCAATGGCAGCCCGTCAGGGTAATCAAGAGCCCCTGGAGCCTGAAAGAGTGGCCCAGGGGACCGCCAAGAAGAAGAAGGCCAGGGGGTGGGGGAAACCGGCCCCAGAAGTTCCCACGGAACGGGAGGAGGCAGAGCCTGAGGGTGACGCCCTGCAGCCTACAGGGGAACAAGTGGCTGAACTGGGGGAGGTCCCTGAGCTGTCGCAGTGGCAACAGGAAGGGGTGCCCACCAGGGAAGCATTCTGTGCAGCACAGAAGACATGCCCTACTTTGGAGGGTTTTCCTGCAGCAGGCTGCATACCAGGTGGCTAGCAAGGAGCAAGGATCACAGCTGATTTACTGGGAGGATGACCTCCTGTATAGTGAGCCTAAGGTTCCTGAGCCTGGGTCAGACCGTGTGCTGGTGGTACCCCAGTGCTTCAGGGTCTTCTTACTGGGGCTGGCTCATGATGTGCCTTTAGCTGGACGTTTGGGGCAGGACAAGACCTTTGAGAGGATTGTCACCAACTTTTACTGGCCCCTAATGCGTAGGCACTCAGATGAACATTGCAGGTCTTGTCAGACTAGCCAGGCAAGTGGCAAGAGTGGAGGGAAATGTAACGCTCCCCTCCAACCTTTGCCTGTTGTCAGTACTCCCTTTGAGAGGGTAGGCATTGACATTGTGGGGCCTCTGGATCCCAACAGGTTCATCCTGGTCTTGGTGGACCATGCCACCCGGTACCCAGAAGCCATTCCTTTGAGATCAATCACTTCCCTTGTGGTGGGTCGTGCTTTGATGAGGGTTTTTACCCGCATGGTGTTCCCCAAGGAAGTGGTATCTGATAGGGGTACCCACTTCATATCCACGTGTATGAAGTCTCTGTGGAAGGAATGTGGGGTAACCTACAAGTTCACCACCCCTTACCACCCCCAAAGTAATGGTCTGGTTGAGAGATTCAACTGCACCTTAAAAGGCATGATCATGGGCCTGTCAGAGCCCTTGAGGAAGAAGTGGGACGTCCTCTTGCCATGCCTTCTGTTCGCCTACAGGGAGGTGCCTCAAAAGGGACTTGGGTTTAGTCCCTTTGAGCTGATTTATGGCCACTCTGTGAGGGGACCTTTTAGTCTGGTTAAGGAAGCTTATGAGAAAGCTCCTGGTAAACCCCTCCAGGATGTATTCAGTTACATGATGGCTTTGAGAAACCAGACTGCCCGCTTCAGGAGTCTCACTCAGGAGAACCTAGAAACAAGCCAGGAGGACATGAAGCGCTGGTATGACCAGAATGCCACTCTCGTCGAGTTTCAACCTGGATAAAAAGTGTGGGTGATGGCACCAGTGGAGCATAGGGCACTCCAGGATAAGTGGACTGGACCATTTGAGGTGGTGGAGCGCAAGAGTGAAGTCACCTACCTGGTGGACTTGCGATCTCAAAGAAACCCTTTAAGGGTCCTGCATGTCAACCACCTCAAGCCACACTTTGAACTGACTGAGCTGTCAATGCTCCTTGCAACAGATGATGGGGTAGAGGAGGAGAGCAATCCTCTTCCTGACCTCCTGTCTGCAGGAGAAAAAGAAGGGTCAGTGGAGGGAATGATCCTCTCCCCCTCCCTGACTGAGGAGCAGCAGGGTGACTGTCACCACGTGTTGGGACAGTTTTTCTCACTGTTTTCCCTGATCCCAGGAGTCACACACTTGTGCACACATGATGTAGACACTGGGGACAGTACACCTATTAAACAGAAGGTTTACAGGGTGACTGAGCAGGGCATGCAATTAGGATGAGGTATCCTAAATGCTTGCCCTAGGGGTTATTGAGCACTCCAGCAGTCCTTGGACCAGCCCAGTGGTATTGGTCCCAAAGGCTGCTGCACCTGATGCCACTTCAGAATTCAGGTTCTGTGTGGACTACTGAGGACTCAATGCGGTCAGCAAGACTGATGCACACCCCATCCCCCGAGCTAATGAGCTCATTGATGGGTTGGGAGCTGCCAAGTACCTCAATATGTTTGATTTAAGATCTGGGTACTGGCAGATTGCCTTAACTGAGGGGGCCAAGGAGAGCTCAGCATTCTCTACCCCATATGGACACTTTCAATTTAAAGTGATGCCATTTGGGTTGAAGAATGCCCTTGCCCCCTTTCAGAGGTTGGTCATCCAGTGGTTGGCTGGGCTGGATGAGTTCAGTGCCGCCTACCTGGATGACATTGCTGTTTTCAGTTCCACATGAGAGGAACACCTGCAACACCTCTTCAGAGTGTTAGAGGCCCTACAGAAGGCAGGCCTCACTATTAAGGCAAGAAAGTGCCAAATAGGACAGGGTTCTGTGGTGTACTTAGGACAACAGGTGGGGAGTGGGCAGGTGGCACCCCACCTAAGAGTGATACAGTTCTGGCTTGAGGAGGGTTGTTAAGGGATATGGTACCATTGTTACCCCCTTAACTGAGTTGACTTCTAAGAAGCAACCCAGAAAAGTGACCTGGACAGAAGCTTGCCAGAATGCTTTTGATGCCCTGAAGGCTGCCATGTGCACAGCACCTGTGCTGAAGGCACCTGACTACTCCAAGGAGTTTGTTGTGCAAACAGACTCTTCAGAGTATGGTATTGGAGCAGTACTCTCACACATTAATGAAGAGGGCCTAGATCAACCCGTAGCCTTCATTAGCAGGAGGTTACTACCCAGGGAACATAGGTGGAGTGCTATAGAACGTGAAGTGTTTGCTGTTGTGTGGGCACTGAAGAAGCTAAGACCCTACTTGTTTGGGACTCACTTCCGAGTTCAGACCAACCACAGGCCCCTCAGATGGTTAATGCAGATAATGGGTGAGAATCCAAAACTGTTGAGGTGGTCCATTTCCCTACAGGGGATGGACTTTATGGTGGAACACCGTCCTGGTACAGTGCACGCCAATGCTGATGGTCTGTCCAGGTTCTTCCGCCTTAGTGATGAGAACTTCCTTAAGGTTGGGTAGTTGCTCCCCACTTTCAGCCGGGCGGACACGTGTTAGACTTTTTATCCTTGATGTGGTTTCCCTTAACTTTTTGCCTCTGTTCCCCAGGTTGCGGATGTGTGCAGGACTCTACCACTCCTAAACAGTGCTAAAGTGCAAGTGCTCCTTTACAAAATGTGTATGCAATTGGCTTATCCATGATTGGCATATTTGATTTATTAGTAAGTCCCTAGTACAGTGCACTAGAGGTGCCCATGGCCTGTAAATCAAATGCTACTAATGGGCCTCCAGCACTGGTTGTGCCACATTAGTAGTTCCGTAATCACGTCTCAGACCTGCCACTGAAGTGTCTGTGTGTGCAGTTTTAACTGTAAATTCGACTTGGCAAGTGTACCCACTTGCCAGGCCTAAACATGCCCTTTTCTTACATGTAAGACACCCCTAAGGTAGGCCCTAGGTAGCCACAAGGGCAGGGTGCAGTGTATGGTTAAGGTAGGACATATAGTAATGTGTTTTATATGTCCTGAAAGTGAAATGTTGCTAAATTTATTTTTCACTGTTGCAAGGCCTGTCCCTCTCATAGGTTAACATGGGGGCTACCTTTAAATCTGATTAAAGTGTAGATTCCATTTGGGAGCGGATACACATATGGAGTTTGGGGTCCCTGAGCTCACAATTTAAATAAAAAATACATCTTTTATTAAAGTTGATTTTAAACTTGTGTGTTTAAAAATGCCACTTTTAGAAAGTGGGCATTTTTCTTGCTTATACCATTTCTGTGACTCTGCCTGTTTGTGGATTCCCTGTCTGGGTCAGTTTGACAGTTGGGCTGGTTGCACCTCACACTAGACAGAGACACAAAGGGAACTGGGGTGTAGTCTGCATTTCCTGGTGAGCCATCTGTGCTAGGAGGGAGGGGAGGAGTGGTCACTTACACCTGAAAGGGCTGTGCCTGCCCTCACACAATGCAGTCTCCAACCCCCTGGTGAGTGTCTGGGGCCTGGCCTGGGCAAGGCTGGATTTCACATTCAAAAGAGACTTTACTTTGAAGTAGGCATACTCTAAAGGAGAACTTGGGTATAAGAAGGCCACCCAAAACCACAGACTTCTGAACACTTGTGGAACCAAGAGGATCCTCTGCCTGGAGAAGAGCTGAAGAGCCGAGGAAGAAGAGATGCCCTACCTGTGACTGTGCTTTGTGGAGCTATCCTGCAGTTGCTGCTTCTGCCAGAGTAAGAGGGCAAAGACTGGACTTTGTGTGCCTTTCATCTTGAGAAGAACTCTCCAAGGGCTTGATTTAGAGCTTGCCTCCTGTTGTTTGAAGTCTCAGGGACAGCAAAGACTTCTCTCTGCCAGCACCTGGAGTCTCTGGAGAGACTTCTACTCTGCCCTGTGGTGTCCAACCTGTTCCTGGGACCCTGAAAGGAAAAGCTGGCAGCCTAAGAGGAGGAAAGCCACATAGAGAGCACTGTGCGGGAAAAAGATCGACGCAACTCCGATCTGAGGCTGAAAAATTGACATGCCGCTGGCTTCGTGGCTGAAAATCAATGCTCGCCTGCAAGCGCTGCGTGGTTTTTTAATCATCGTGCGGCTGGATTACCGACGCAAGTACCACTGGGCATGGAAAAACAACACAAGGCCTGCCCGGACCTGAGAGTGCTGACCAGAACGACGCATCGCTCCCCTGAGTAGAGAAGAAACAGCGCGCCCTGACCCGACGAAAGGAGAAATGACACAAGGTCTTGCTCGTGATTGAAATCGACGCATCGCAAGCCCTTTTTGACACATACTCGCCCGTGCAGGGTTATTTTTGATGCACCCATGGTACATTTTCACGTTAACAGTGTTAGAGTGTGCTTTAAACTACATAAAGACTCTTGCTTTTTAATTGATAACTTGACTTGTGTATTGTGGGTTTTTGTCATTTTGGTCTTGTTTTGTTTAGAGAATGTTTCCTATTTTTCTAAACTGGTATTGTGTCATTTTGTAGTGTTTTCATTAAGTTACTGTGTGTGTTGGTACAAATACTTTACACCTAGCACTCTGAAGTTAAGCCTACTGCTCTGCCAAGCTACCAAGGGGGTAAACAGGGGTTAGCTGAGGGTGATTCTCTTTTACCCTGACTAGAGTGAACAGGGGGTAACCTGACTGTCAACCAAAGACCCCATTTCTAACATTGGTGATCAGCGGTTGGGATTGGACTTGTATTTTTACTTGACATACAGTAATTAAGTGTACACTACTGTTTGAATGCAGACCACTACGTGACCACATACTTCTTGTTTGGTGATCTTTGATTTTTTCAAACATGCACCATAACACTCATTCTTATTTTATCGGACCGCTTCAGACAGGCACCTAAGAAGATTGATGGGGCAATCCCAGAAGATTCCCGATGCTCCATCTGGTTGGGAAATACAGACTATTATTATTTTTCTTTCAGTATTCTTTTGTTGGACTGTTTGTATTACCTTCACCCCAAGGTTAATTATTATATTATGTACTATTTTGCAAACTTAGCTGACCAAAATTTTTTAGACATATACAACCTGGGTCTCACTGGGCTGGCCGAATGTTAAGCTATCTGTGTCATACATATTCATGTTTTTTTTTCATTTCTCTCACAACAGGCTGATAATTATTTCCCAGGTGAATATTGTGTTTATGTAATGTTTGTATTTTTGTCACTCCTTTCCCAAAATCCCTTTCCCATCCATTCATCAAATCCCTAACACTCTTCCCCTGGGCTGTGTGATTGAGATGTGTTAGAAATGGGGTTTTTGGTTGGCAGTCAGGTTGCCCTCTGTCCAAGCAAGAACCCTCACTCTAGTAAGGGTAAGTCACACACAATCCAAAATCAGCCTGTGCTCACCCTCTGGTAGCTTGGCACGAGCAGTCAGGCTTAACTTAGAAGACAAAGGGGGTGATTCCAACCCTGGCGGTCGGTGATAAAGCGGCGGCCAACCCGCCAACAGGCAGGCGGTAAAAAAAAAGGAATTCTGACCATGGTGGGAACCGCCAACACAGCCCGCCACTTTAACACTCCGACCGCCACGGTGGGACAGACAAACAGCGCAGCGGTCACCACCAACAGGCAGGCGGCAGACAATGTACCACCAACCCTATCACAACTCACCAATGCGCCACCTTTTCCAGGGCGGGAGCCCCGCCGATAAAAACACGGCGGAAACAGACTACGAACGGGAAAACGCTCACCTATACACACTCCACGAGGAACCTGGACAGCATGGAACCCGAATTAAACATCCTACCAGCTATTGTCTACCTGCTCATCTACCACGAGTACGAACGCCGGCGCAGACGACAACGGTGAGTACTGCACCTACGACACAGGGGAGGGGGGAGGAGGAAAGCTTACAGGCACTCACATACGCGAAACACCCACCCCCCCAACCCCCCCCCCCCAACTATCTACACACCAATGCAGAGCAACAACTCAGAGGTTCATTGAAGTCATGGAAAATCATCTATTTGAAATATAAAAAATAAAAAAAATGAACAGTGCGAAATCTAAATACATAGGCAATAAGTCCAGCTCATTTTGTTAAAGTTCCACAGTCCGTGGGCCAATGTCCACAAACACATGGGCAAAGCCCACACAGGAGACCAGATACCGTTGGAGAGAACACTGCTGGGGCATCAGATGATAAAACTACAGGCACCTCAGGGGGAAGGGAAGGGGGGGCACCTCAGCTACAGGAGTCCACGACGCCAGATCCATGAGGGGCCTCCATGCCCACTGTACCATCCTGGGGAGTGCAAAGCCACAGTCTCACAAGTCTCTACAGTGGGTGGATTGCCCACTGTGCCATCCTGGGGAGTGCAAAGCCACAGTCTCTCAAGTCTCTACAGTGGGTGGATTGCCCACTGTTACATCCTGGGGAGTGCAAAGCCACAGTCTCTCAAGTCTCTACAGTGGGTGGATTGCCCACTGTTACATCCTGGGGAGTGCAAAGCCACAGTCTCTCAAGTCTCTACAGTGGGTGGTTTGCCCACTGTGCCATCCTGGGGAGTGCAAAGCCACAGTCTCTCAAGTCTCTACAGTGGGTGGTTTGCCCACTGTGCCATCCTGGGGAGTTCAAAGCCACAGTCTCTCAAGTCTCTACAGTGGGTGGTTTGCCCACTGTGCCATCCTGGGGAGTGCAAAGCCACAGTCCATCAGATGGATAACCGACTCCACTGGTATTGGAGGAGGCAGGGTGCTCAGAGTGCAGCGTGAACACCAGCTCGACACAGAACCGGCACTGTCAATGGGCCAGCGGTGCTTGACAGGCGGGGCCCAGCGGAGCAGTGCTTGAGACGGCGGGGCCCAGCGGAGCAGTGCTTGAGATGAAGGGCCCAGCGGAGCGGTGCTTGACAGGAAGGGCCCAGCGGAGCGGTGCTTGACAGGAAGGGCCCAGCGGAGCGGTGCTTGAGATGAAGGGCCCAGCGGAGCGGTGCTTGACAGGAAGGGCCCAGCGGAGCGGTGCTTGACAGGAAGGGCCCAGCGGAGCGGTGCTTGAGGTGAAGGGCCCAGCGGAGCGGTGGTTGAGATGAAGGGCCCAGCGGAGCGGTGCTTGAGATGGCGGGGCCCAGCGGAGCGGTGCTTGAGATGAAGGGCCCAGCGGAGCGGTGCTTGACAGGAAGGGCCCAGCGGAGCGGTGCTTGACAGGAAGGGCCCAGCGGAGCGGTGCTTGAGATGAAGGGCCCAGCGGAGCGGTGCTTGAGATGAAAGGCCCAGCGGAGCGGTGCTTGAGATGAAGGGCCCAGCGGAGCGGTGCTTGAGACGGCGGGGCCCAGCGGAGCGGTGCTTGAGATGAAGGGCCCAGCGGAGCGGTGCTTGACAGGAAGGGCCCAGCGGAGCGGTGCTTGAGATGAAGGGCCCAGCGGAGCGGTGCTTGAGATGAAGGGCCCAGCGGAGCGGTGCTTGACAGGAAGGGCCCAGCGGAGCGGTGCTTGACAGGAAGGGCCCAGAGGAGCGGTGCTTGAGATGAAGGACGCAGCGGAGCGGTGCTTGAGACGGTGGGGCCCAGCGGAGCGGTGCTTGAGAAGAAGGGCCCAGCGGAGCGGTGCTTGACAGGAAGGGCCCAGCGGAGCGGTGCTTGACAGGAAGGGCCCAGCGGAGCGGTGCTTGAGATGAAGGGCCCAGCGGAGCGGTGCTTGAGACGGCGGGGCCCAGCGGAGCGGTGCTTGAGATGAAGGGCCCAGCGGAGCGGTTCTTGACAGGAAGGGCCCAGCGGAGCGGTGCTCGAGATGAAGGGCCCAGTGGAGCGGTGCTTGAGACGGCGGGGCCCAGCGGAGCGGTGCTTGAGATGAAGGGCACAGCGGAGCGGTGCTTGACAGGAAGGGCCCAGCGGAGCGGTGCTTGACAGGAAGGGCCCAGCGGAGCGTTGCTTGAGATGAAGGGCCCAGCGGAGCGGTGCTTGAGACGGCGGGGCCCAGCGGAGCGTTGCTTGAGATGAAGGGCCCAGCGGAGCGGTGCTTGACAGGAAGGGCCCAGCGGAGCGGTGCTTGAGATGAAGGGCCCAGCGGAGCGGTGCTTGAGATGAAGGGCCCAGCGGAGCGGTGCTTGACAGGAAGGGCCCAGCGGAGCGGTGCTTGAGATGAAGGGCCCAGCGGAGCGGTGCTTGAGATGAAGGGCCCAGCGGAGCGGTGCTTGAGATGAAGGGCCCAGCGGAGCGGTGCTTGAGACGGCGGGGCCCAGTGGAGCGGTGCTTGAGATGAAAGGCCCAGCGGAGCAGTGCTTGAGACGGCGGGTCCCAGCGGAGCGGTGCTTGAGACGGCGGAGCCCTGTTCAGCGGTGCCTGTCTTGGCGGGGCCCTCTTCAGCGGTGCTCTTCACGGCGGGGCCCTGTTCAGCGGTGCCTGTCTTGGTGGGGCCCTCTTCAGCGGTGCTCTTCACGGCGGGGCCCTGTTCAGCGGTGCTCTTCATGGCGGGGCCCTCTTCAGCGGTGCCTGTCTTGGCGGGGTCCTCTTCAGCGGTGCTCTTCATGGCGGGGCCCTGTTCAGCGGTGCTCTTCACGGCGGGGCCCTCTTCAGCGGTGCCTGTCTTGGCGGGGCCCTCTTGAGCGGTGCTCTTCATGGCGGGGCCCTGTTCAGCGGTGCCTGTCTTGGCGGGGCCCTCTTCAGCGGTGCTCTTCATGGCGGGGCCCTCCTCAGCGGTGCCTGTCTTGGCGGGGCCCTCTTCAGCGGTGCTCTTCACGGCGGGGCCCTGTTCAGCGGTGCCTGTCTTGGCGGGGCCCTCTTCAGCGGTGCTCTTCACGGCGGGCCATCTTCAGCGGTGCCTGTCTTGGCGGGCCCTCTTCAGTGGTGCTCTTCACGGCGGGGCCCTGTTCAGCGGTGCCTGTCCTGTCTTTCAAGGGAGCCAGACCTGGCCAGGACTCCCGGCTTAGTCGCCCTCCGACCGTGCGGTTGCTGGCCCCTCCTGTGATGGAGTCCTGGGCCCGTGGGTGTCCTCCGTCACACCCGGTATGGGGCTGGTGGGGCCCTCCTGGTCCGCGCGCCTGCTGGCTGACTTCTCCGCCCTGCTGCCCTTGCCCTCCTTCGATGAAGCTCTCTGGCCCTTGCCTCCCCTTGATGTTGTGGCAGGTGACGGGCCACGACTACGCTCCTTGGTGGCAGCCGTTTCAGCCTTCTCGTGCCGGCCCTTTGTTTTTCGGGTTCTCTTCCCAGGGGGTGGGCTGGCTGTCCCCTTGCTGCTGGCCGATGTATCTTCACTCGGAAAAGGTGGACTCCAATACCCGTGCACAATGGTCGCCCTCGATGCAGGGCTGGTGGTGGCTGAAGTGCTCTTAGGACTTTTACCAGATGGAGGGGGTGGGTCAGGTGATGCAAAGAGGTTAACTTTGGAGAGAAAAAGTTTTTTAGGAGCAATGGGAAGGGTAGGTGCAGTGGGTATGGGAGTGGAGGAAGAGGATGTGGTTGTAGGAGAGTCAAGTGTGCTGTCTTTGGGTGCAGGTGCTTGTGACGTAGGCTGTCGTGAGGTGGATGGCTGTTGGGTGGGTGGCTGCCTGCGTTTGTGTATTTTGGAAGAGGGGGTGACAGACACACTGGGAGAGGACACAGGGGACGTGTAAATGGCAGTGGGGGTGGTGACTGCATGTGTGCGGACTGTACTGGAGGGTGTGCTGGTGATGGAAGTACTGGCTGATGGTGGTGTGCATGCAGGTGTGAGTGGAGACGTCACAGGGAGGGAGGAGGGAGACGAGGAGGAGGGGGACACAGAGGTGGTAGTGACTGTTGGCATGTCTGCATCTGGATGTTGTTTGTGTGAATGCTTGTGGGATCTGTGGTGCTTATGTCTGGATGAGCTGCCCTTGGGTGTTGAGGTGTGTGCAGGCTGGTCTGATGGTGTGGATGGGATAGGCAGAGGAACAGGAGACTGGGACTGGGTGGAGGCAGTTAGAAGAGGGAGGCTGGAAACAGGGACAATGGCTGCCGTCAGTGCTGAGGCAAGAGCATTGAACGATCGTTGATGGGCAGCCTGACCCGAATGAATGCCCTCCAGGTATGCATTGCTCCGATGCACCTCCCTTTCTACACCCTGGATGGCATTCAAGAGGGTAGACTGCCCAACAATGAGTGCCCTGAGGAGGTCAATGACCTCCTCACTGAGGGCAGCAGGGGTAACTGGGGCAGGGCCTGAGGTGCCTGGGGCGAAGGAGATGCCCGCCTTCCTGGGTGAGCGGGCACGGAGCGAAGGCTGAGGGGCTGCTGGGAAGGCGGGGCTGGTGCGCTGGGTGGCGGCTGTACCTGTTGTGGCGGTGGGCACAGATGTTGCCGCCACCGCAAGGGAGCTCCCTTCCGAGGACGTGTCGGTGTCGCTGACGTCTCCACGGGTCCCCGTTGTGGAGCTCCCCTCCCCCTCCGTATCACTGGTGAACTCGGTGTCTGTAGCATGGCCCTCCGGGGCCATGTGAGTTGCAGCTCCCTCGTGCTCCGATGCCAATTCTCCTCCGCCTGATGATGCTAATGTACACATGCACAGGAAGATAAAGAAAATGGGTGGGGGGAGAAATAAAGACAGGTTGAGTGCATGCATTGGCAACACCGTTGGCGGAGAGGACAGACACAGAAGCCCCCTGCACTACGCCGCGCAATCGGGGTACACTACTCAGTACTTGTGACTAGGCCTACAGGTCTATGGACAACAAATGCACACATGGGTGATGCAGGACCATGGATAGCTCTACTTGGCACCCTACAGAGGTGGGGGGTGGGGGCACAGGGCCATGCCTAAAGGAGGGGACTAGCCTACAGAAAGCGCCCTGGCCTAAAGTCAGCCACAGCCCTCCTCCCCAACCCAGACACCTCCACTGCGCGCAAAGATAGCAGAATGTGCTGATACTCACCCCCTTGTGTCTGCTGTGATGTCCTCACGCGCCCATCCAAATCGGGGTAGGCCACCGCCAGGATCCGGGACATCAGGGGGGTCAATTGGCGGCTGGCACCCCTCCTACGTTGGGAGGCCATCCCCAGCAGAGACTCGGCGGTCTTCCTGGTCCCGCGGCGGATGTCCTCCCACCTCTTTCAGCAGTGGGTGCCCCGTCTGTTGTGGACCACCAGGGCCCAGACGTCCTTGGCGATGGCACGCCAAATCTCAATCTTCTGATGGGCGCTGACCTATTTGACATGTACAGGGTGGGAAAGGAAATATCATCACTTTTCTGCATGGTAGATGTGAGTGGCCCCCCCTCCCCAACCTTGCCATGTGGCACATGCACTCATCTGTCGTGCGTTGCACTCCTCATTCGCTCCCCTCCCCACCATCTTACATACACCCCACTCAACACAGACATAGCCCATTCAACGTGCACCCAGTGTACTCACCTGTTGGTCTGGAGGACCGTAGAGTAGCGCATACTGGGGGAGGACCCCATCAACAAGTTTCTCCAACTCTTCTGAAGTGAAGGCAGGGGCCCTTTCCCCAGTTGCAGCAGCCATAGTATCTCCCAGACCGAGGTCACAGCAGCACTTGCAGTATAGGTCCTCTCCTGTGGATGATCAGGTCTCGAGTGATTAAGCAGCTAGAAAATGGCGGTCACGCCCGCGGCGGTGCGTACCGCCGCGGTGCGTACCGCGACCGCCGGCGCACATCGTCATTGGCTCCTGATACCCATAGGGTTCAATGTTAACCAATGAGGCTTCGCACCGCGGTCGACCTCCTACCGCCACGGTGTGCCACGCCAGCGCATTGACCTCACATCCCATTGTCACACTTCACAGGTCAGGCAGCCGCCATTTCAAAGGCCCACATGGCTTAATTTCTACTGCGTCACACAGGCCTAGGCCGTGCATTGCCACTCATACACGCCTTTCACTGCATTGCGATTCATTTACTGTGCAAGCTGCGTGAACGAACCTGTGGCTTGCTTCACTCTGTACTCCATGTTGTCCTTCCTAGGCACCGTCCGCTGGGACTTGCGAGGAGAAGGATGAATCCTCCCGTGTACCGACCGCTGGTGGACCTGTTGACAATGGAAGAACGACATATTATACTTCGTTACAGACTTGACAGAGCCACTATTCAGGAACTGTGTGCCCAGCTGGAGCCAGACCTGATGTCCCCCATCCGCCAACCCACAGGGATTCCCGCTCTGGTGCAGGTTCTCTCAGTACTCCATTTTTTGGCAAGTGGGTCTTTTCAGACATCAGTGGCCATGTCATCAGGGATGTCTCAGCCTATGTTTTCTAAGGTTTTGTCCAGAGTGTTGTCTGCCCTTATGAAATACATGCAGAGCTACATTGTTTTCCCTGAGGACGATGATTTGGCTACAGTGAAGGGTAATTTCTATGCCCTTGGACATATCCCCAACATCATTGGTGCCATTGATGGGACCCATGTGGCTTTGGTACCCCCCAAAGGCAGTGAGCAGGTGTACACAAATAGAAAGAGTTATCATTCTATGAATGTTCAGGTGGTCTGTTTGGCAGACCAGTACATCTCCCATGTAAATGCCAAGTTCCCTGGGTCAGTGGGTGACGCGTATGTTATGCGAAATAGCAGCGTCCCCTATGTGATGAAACAGCTACTGAGACACCGTGTGTGGTTATTAGGTGACTCTGGTTACCCCAACCTCTCCTGGCTATTGACCCCAGTGAGGAATCCCAAGACAAGGGCAGAGGAACGGTACAATGAGGCCCATGGGCGAACTAGGAGGATAATAGAAAGGACCTTCGGGGTCCTGATGGCCAGGTTTAGGTGCCTGCATATGACAGGTGGATCCCTAATGTACTCACCAAAGAAGGTGTGCCATATCATCGTGGCCTTCTGTATGCTTCACAATCTTGCATTGCGACGCCAGGTGCCTTTCCTGCAGGAGGATGGTCCAGATGGTGGTGTTGTAGCAGCTGTGGAGCCTGTGGAGAGTGAAGAGGAGGAAGACGACGGGGACGACATGGACAACAGGGATACAGTTATACAACAGTATTTTCAGTAGCACACAGGTAAGATTCACCCACGCCATTTTACATTTACTTCAGGCCTCCTGCGTCTCTACTTTCTGTGTTTCCCACAATTTCCTTTTAACTGAATTGTGACTTTCCCTTCACTTTTCAGAGCTGTTTGACCAACTGCGTGACTTCTGCTTTGTTTGCCCATGGACTACAGCTTGTTGTCATTGGTATGTTGTCATTACAATGTAACAGAACATAATTGCACCGTTATGTGTGATACATAATAGTAAAATACAAGCAGACTCCTGTAATTGTAAGTGCAATAAGTGATTTATTTTAAGTGCTACATATAGGTACATGATAGTAAAACGGTGATGGGTGGGGGTGGAGTAATGTCCATGGCAGAGTCCAGTTCTCAGTTTCACAGGTGCATTGTCCATATGCCTGTGGAAGGATGGAGCAGGGGCAGTTCAAGGTTGGACAGGGTGACAATGTGGGACAGTGGGATGATATCAGGGGGTATCATATGCTGGCGGGGGTCTTGCAATCCTACTCTGTCTTCTTGTGTGATCTCAGGTTCCGCTTGCGGGGTGGTTGTTCTTCAGCAGGAGGTGGAGTTCTGGTGGCCTGTCGTTGTGTGGGGGCCTCCTGTCCACTAGCGCCGGCGGAGGTGGTAGGCTGTTCCTGGCCTGGGCTAGTGACAGGAGCCCTTTGGGGTGCCACATGGTCCCGCAATGTGGTGACTATCTGGTTAAGGGCCAGGACGATGGTCCCCATTGCGGAACCGATGTTCCTCAGTTCCTCTCTGAATCCCATGTAGCGTTCCTCCTGCTGTGCCTGGATCTCCTGGAACCTGGCCAGTACCGTCGCCATCGTCTCCTGGGAGTGGTGGTATGCTCCCATGATCGTGGTGAGGGCCTCTTGGAGAGTGGGTTCCTTGGGCCTGTCCCCCCCCTGTCGCACAGCAGCCCTCCCAGTTCCCCTGTTTCCCTGGGCCTCTGTCCCCTGGACGGTGTGCCCACTACCACTGCCCCCAGGTCCCTGTTGTTGTTGGGGTGCTGGGTCAACCTGGGTGCCCTGTAGTGGCGGACACACCGCTGATTGACGTGTCCTGGAGACAGAGGCATGGGCCCGCTGGGTGGGAGCTGTGCTGGTGTTCCCAGAGGGGGTTAGGTCTGGTGTAGCCTGTGGCTGTCTGTGGGGAACCGACTGTCCAGAGGTCCCCGATGTGCCGGGCTGGTCATCTGGTTCCAGGTCGACAGAGCTGCTGTCATCGCTGGGGGCCTCTTCTGGGGGTGGGATGGACATCTCTGGACCCTCCGTGGCGGTGTGGTGGCGTTCGGGTCCTGCAGGGGTATAAGGGTATGGTTATTGGTTCTGTGTGTAGCATTTCGTGGGATGGATGGGTGTCCGTGTACCCAAGTGCAGGCATTCCCGTGTGGGGACTTTTGTGAGGGTGGCTTGTGAGGGTGGGGGTATGTGCTGGCATGCAGATGGGGTGGGGGTGGGAAGTAGTAGTTAAGATTTGACTTACCAGAGTCCATTCCTCCAGCTACTCCTGCGAGGCCCTCAGGATGCAGGATGTGCAAGACTTCCTCCTCCCATGCTGTGAATTCTGGAGGAGTAGGTGGGGGTCCGCCGCCAGTCTTCTGTACCGCAATGTTGTGCCTTGATACCATGGAACGCACCTTCCCCCGTAGGTCGTTCCATCTCTTCCTGATGTCCTCCCGATTGCGTGGATGCTGTCCCACCACGTTGACCCTGTCGACTATCCTTTGCCATAGCTCCATCTTCCTAGCAATTGTGGTATGCTGCACCTGTGCACCGAAGAGCTGGGGCTCTACACGTACTATTTCCTCCACCATGACCCTGAGTTCTGCGTCAGAGAACCTGGGGTGTCTTTGGGGTGCCATGGGGTGGTGTGGATGAGGTGAGGGACGTTGTATGTATTGTGGAGTGTGATGTGTGTGGTGGTGTATGGTGTTTTGTGCGTTGTAATTGTGTGGGTGATGTTGTGATTAGCCTCTGTGTGATGGTCTACTCTAAGCAGTGCTGTCTCTCTCTGTCCTTGATTCGCAATTGTGGAAGTAAGGGTTTGTGGGTAATGTGGGTGTGTGTTTTATATTGTCTTAGGTGTGTGGGAGTGGTGTGTGTATGTGTATCATGTGTGTGTATTTCAAATTGTCCAATGTGGTTGTGTTTTGTACAAGTGTGTGTATTTTGACCGCGGCGGTGTGTACCGCCAATGGAATACCGCGTTTGAAAGACCGCCGCGTGGATTCGTGGGTTGTAATGGCATGGGCGTATTTCTGTTGGCCTGACGGTGGAGGTTTGGTCATCACCATTTTTTCGCTGACCTTTGGTGTGGCGGACTTTTGTGGATGTCGGGTTTTTTGCGGTTTGCCAGTTGCGGGTCAGAATGACCGTGGCGGTTTACCGCGGCCGCCGCGGTGTTATGGCGGTCTTCTGACCGGCGGTAAGCGCCTTTTACAGCCGAGGTCAGAATGACCCCCAAAGTGTAAAGCATTTGTGCAATAAATCATACAATACCATAATATAACACCACAAAAATACACCACACAGTGTTTGGAAAAATATATAATATTTATCTGGGTATTTGCAGGTCAAAACGATCAAAGATGCAATATGAATTTGTAAAGATATCACTGAAAAGTGATATAAAGTGTCTTAAGTCTTTAAAAAGCAAACAAAGTCTCTTTCAAGCACAAAGTACCTGGTTTCTGGTGGAAAATCTCCGCAAAGGGCCACAGAAGAAGAGATACGTGGAAAAATGGTGTGTGCGTCGATTTCTCACCAGCACACACGGACTTGCGTTGTTATTTTTCACGCGGGGAAGTCGTGCGTCGTTTTCCGGCGCGCGGACAGTCTCTTTCTATGGGTCGCGGGGATTACCAGATGTTCCGGGTCTGTGCGTGGATTCTCCTGCCTGTTTTCCAGCTGCGCGTCGTTCCACGGGGCTGTGCGTCGAAGTTTCGATCTCACTGCAGGCGTCGCGTTGATTTCTCCTCTGGAAGTCGGGCGGCGTTGTCCTTGCGAGGCCGTGCGTCGAAGTTCCGGTCGTCCCGAAGGCGTTGCGTCGATCAGCATCGGTGTGCAGCGTTTTTCTCGCCGCGGAACAAGCTGTGCGTCGAAAATTTCATTGCACGAATCGTCCAAGTGAAAAAGAGAAGTCTTTTTGGTCCTGAGACTTCAGGGAACAGGAGGCAAGCTCTATACAAGCCCTTGGAGAGCACTTTTACAGCCAGACAAGAGTTCAGCAAGGCAGTAGGCTGTTCGTAGAAAAGCAGACAGGTGAGTCCTTTGAGCAGCCAGGCAGTTCTTGGCAGGATGTAGTTTCTGGTTCAGGTTTCTTCTCCAGCAAGTGTCTGATGAGGTAGGGCAGAGGCCCTGTTTTATACTAAGTTGTGCCTTTGAAGTGGGGGTGACATCAAAGAGTGTCTAAGAAAGGCACCAAGCCCCCTTTCAGTTCAATCCTGTCTGCCAGAGTCCCAGTAGGGGGTGTGGCAGTCCTTTGTGTGAGGGCAGGCCCTCCACTCTCCCAGCCCAGGAAGACCCATTCAAAATGCAGATGTATGCAAGTGAGGTTGAGTACCCTGTGTTTGGGGTGTGTCTGAGTGAATGCACAAGGAGCTGTCAACTAAACCTAGCCAGACGTGGATTGAAGGGCACAGAAAGATTTAAGTGCAAAGAAATGCTCACTTTCTAAAAGTGGCATTTCTAGAATAGTAATATTAAATCCGACTTCACCAGTCAGCAGGATTTTATATTAGCATTCTGGCCATACTAAATATGACCTGCCTGATCCTTTCAGATCAGCAGCTGCCACTTCAACAGTGTATGAGGGCAGCCCCAATGTTAGCCTATGAAGGGAGCAGGCCTCACAGTAGTGTAAAAACGAATTTAGGAGTTTTACACTACCAGGACATATAACTACACCGGTACATGTCCTGCCTTTTACCCACACAGCACCCTGCTTTAGGGGTTACCTAGGGCACACATTAGGGGTGACCTATATGTAGAAAAAGGGGAGTTCTAGGCTTGGCAAATACTTTTAAATGCCAAGCCGAAGTGACAGTGAAACTGCACACACAGGCCTTGCAATGGCAGGCCTGAGACAAGGTTAAGGGGCTACTGAAGTGGGTGGCACAACCAGTGCTGCATGCCCACTAGTAGCATTTAATCTACAGGCCCTAGGCACATATAGTGCACTCTACTAGGGACTTATAAGTAAATTAAATAGCCAATCATGGATAAACCAATCAAAAGTACAATTTACACAGAGAGCATATGCACTTTAGCAATGGTTAGCAGTGGTAAAGTGCCCAGAGGTCAAAGGCCAACAACAACAGGTCAGAAAAAATAGGAGGAAGGAGGCAAAAAGTTTGGGGATGACCCTGTCAAAAACCCAGGTCCAACAAGATGTTACTTCATAATTTACACCATTGTTTAATCTCACACTTGGTGGGAGGATGTGGTAGAAGCAACCTCAAGTCAGAGTGCAGGATCTTCATTTGAGATTACCTAGGTGGAATGGGACCTTGCTCCCGATTCCTTCACTGTCTGCTAGCATGCTAGTGCTACACCACCAGGGTACCTTGAGATGCCATGCAGACCTCGCTTCATCCATTCAGGTAAGATTATTATGGAGCATTCTTGTACCTTTAGTTTAGACAATATCATTGGCAATGGAAAATCTCTCCACCCCACCCCACTCCTATGAGTCGAATTCTGAAGACTGCACTGCAGAGAATAGAGGAGTATTGAGAAAAGGTTACTTAACTGCATAAATAATTCTTATACACTATCAGCAGGTTTGTAAAACATGCAGTGCTAAAAGGAATACACTATCAGTAGATTCAGAAATCATACTCCATAAAAGCAGCAGTGTGAAGTAAAACAACCTAAAAAAGATTTTAGCCATAAAGGACTGTACATAACTATTTATTTATCCCCGTCCCTAACACAAATAATAATAAACAAATACCCACCCCTTATACCCACAACTTCCCCACCCCATTCCCAAACAATTGTCCCTTCCCCCAAAGAATGTCCAAAACAGAATAATATGTCCAATTGTCCATGGCATTGTTCAAAATTATTTTTTTAATAGTGCTGCAAAAACCCATTCCCACCCTATCCATCAACGAGTCCCACCCACCAAAATAAAAGGTTAAAAAAGGGGTGGAGGAGGGCACTACAGGTGGGACATGTTTCTTCCGAGGATCCCCTCCATACGTTCCTGATGGGCTTCTAGCTGCTACAGCCTCCGCAGGACGGGGCACTGGAATACAGTCTCAGCTGTGGCAGCAGGGCTGATGTGATGGCACTTGGCACTGCCGCACATGTGTAGCTGGGTTGGAGGCACTGGGGACTGGCTGGGGCCCTGAGGTTCTTCAAGGACCACCAGCCACTGGTACTTGGCCGGTATGGCCTCTGGCTTCATCCGCCATAGCAGGGTTGCTATTTCTTGCCATGATGGTGGACCAGCGGGAATACCTATATGAAGAAAGAAAAAAGAGAAATTGTCAACAATTCTCTGAGCAAAGCACTTGTTTAAAATCATGTAGGGTAGTTTCCCAGTAGCAGTACATTTGGTGGTCACCTCAGACCATTCAATTTTAAGGTGATAATTGTCACAGCCATAATGTGCACTATGGAGTACAAGTATTCTTCTCTCTACTGTTGTGCTAAATTAATGGTAGCATTACTAGCTCATCTGGCACCAAAGTCGTACTCATTACTGTCTGCAGCTGGGGCAGCTGTACTAGAAAATTATTTTATTTCATTGGCCCAGTTCTTCTTTGTACCTGGACTACAAGGCAGATGAATACTAAGAATGAAACATGCCACATAATATAACCAATTGTGCAGCTATCCTATCTGCCATAAGTAGGCGGTGGGAGAATCGATGCACTGCAGTAGAGGGAAAGGATAAGGAATGGGATTTAGATTGTATGTGGCGAATTTGCATTGTCACACACTATCCCATTCAGGAAAATCAAGGCACTTCCTTATGGACCACTTTACTTACTGTCCTCAGGCCCCTGCTCCACCACACACTGTAATAACTACTTTTTTGTAAAAATATATACATTTGCTTTGCATTAAAGAAAGAAATCTTCCTAATATACTCAACTGCAGATACAATAGAGTTGATTGGGATGGGTAGGTAGAATACACACTTTACAGATCAATCAATTCCTCATCATCATCATGTGCCTAAGGGTTGGATAGTAGTGTGACACAAAGTGATTGGCAAATGTTGAAATGGAAAAATTTGAAAAGAAGTAAATCAATTATGGAAGCCATAATGAATTATTTTTATCACTAGGCTTGAAAAATGTGGCACAACCGAAGACTGATTTTCCCCAAATTATTCTGAAGTCTGGGACAGAATTTAAGAAATATTAACGGAGTGAAGTATTAGCAACTGACTGACAGCGTGGGCACTGGGAGGAAACTGGGAAACACACCTTTTTTTAGCATTGTCATGCATTGAAAAGTGTCTGACAAATTAACTTAACTTCAGCTGCCAGACGCACATTGCACTGCCAACATTGCAGTGCCGATTCTGTCAAATTGAACCATGCAGCTGTTAGGTCATCATGGGTGGCACAGGTGAAAGGCCATAGCGAGGGAAGAAGCTGGTGGTTATTGGTTTCTGGGATACATATTCTTACCTGGCTCACTTGAAAAATACTGTGAGTCAAGGGAATTTTCTGAAATTTCATCCAAACCTTTGAATCAAACCTTTGATAAAAACGAATCCAAGCAAGTAAAGTAGGTGAGCAGAAGAAGAGTAGAAGAGCCCCCCTGTTTCTAAATTCCAAGCATGTATCTATTCATCATCATTGCAAATGTATTCTTCTAGTACTCTTACTCTTCTTCACCCTTGGCTTTGGTACACACCATTTCAGCTCAGCTTTACATACGCTCATCCAGTCCTTCGTCATTTTTTGAATTCCAAATATGGCTCTTTACTAACCTTTAGCCAACGTACATTTAGCCAATAACCACTCATTCATCCTTTCACCCATTCATCCCTCCAAGAGACCTGACCCACACGAGGAGTCAGTTCACCCATACAGGCATGTAACCCTTTCACCCATACTCTTTCATCCCCCTGGCCTAGCATTGTTCAACCCAATTACCTTTAATTCATACTTCACCCCTACATGCATTATATCATGCTCCTCATCACTCACCTCTATGATTATTATACACCGTTTCATAGACTCTTTCATCCTTTCACTCATATTAGATTTTACCCATCCATTCTACTTCCATCCTTTTTTCAATATTCCAAAACACAGAGTCCAAGTTAATTTTATAAACCTTAGTCTGCTGAGTTGCAGATAGAAGAGCCCAATACTTACTTAACTCCTGCTGCATCTGCAAAAGCAGGTTGTTGACAAGTGAATCAACAACACTGGTACACCCTTGTAGTGACTATATTACTAATTGTCAATAAGGAAGCAATAGGACTTACCACCAGCTGCCACTGCCACTCCAGAGACTCCCATATGTCCGCTCCTGCAGCTGCGTCAGTGCTGCTGCTGAAGTTGGTGGCCCTGACACTAGTGGTCAGTGCAGCTAGAAAAAAGCATTACACAATTTAGATGCCACTTACGCCTCTCCCTATAGATTTTTTTCTAAAAGAAAAATACAACCGAAAATACATTACTATATTTTGGGTACAGATGCTCTTCATTCAAACAATCAGGTGGGCATTTTGTTGTATGGAAATTTGTTAAAAGTAGGGGTGTGCAGGGAGCCACACTCCTTTGGCAGACCTATAACGTACTTTTTGGAACTCCGCAATCCGCTTGGAGTGTGGAGTTGCCCAAAAAACTCTGCTAGCCCTGCCAGCGGAGTGGAGCTCAACCGGGGTGCACTGCAGCCCAGCATGGGCTACACAGCACAAGAGCAGACAGTCTGCACTTGCTCTGTGCAGCCCATAACTGGGATGCAGTATGCACCAGTGCAGAGGAGGGAGGCAGCTGTGTTGAGAGAACGGCTTGTTGGAGAGGAGGACCTCCGGGGAAGCTCGAGGTAAGTCCTCTTTTTTTAAATTGTTTGTGCACACTTGTGCTCAAACAACGACTGATACAGCAGCTTTCGCTTCCTATGGCCCGGACCTGAATTCGGTGCACACAGGGCAGGTCGGTGCACAACAGGCCTAGCAGCTTTCGCCTGGCCTGAATTGAGGCCAGGGCGATGGGCAGCTAAAGAAAGGTGATGTTTCAGGCCTTTGTGCACCAGCCTGCCCCATGTGCACTGCACATGGGACAGGCCGGTGCCAAGAGGCCTGAAACAGCACCTCTCACTGCCTACGCCGTCCTGAATGCACCCATCTAGAAAGCACTAAGGAGGGTTAGGCTTGGTAACCAGGCATGACCCTGCTTAGAGCTTCTGAGATGGGGGCATTCAGGAGGACTATGTGGGGCACAGAACTCCAGCTTCGCGGAATTACACTGAGGTTTTTTTTTCAACTCCATGGAATTCCGCTATGCCAGACTCTGTTCACTCCGCCCAGGCCTACTTCTCATGAAACATGTGTAACATGTGTAGAATACCTTACATGGGCATGCAATCTTCAGTACATGTGTTCTCTGAGCCTTACCACCACTCCACAAGATAAGATACATAAGGGGAGAGGGAAGCAGAAGAAGGAAGCTACAGATAGGCTATCATAGCCAGGCAGTTCTAAGTAAAGAAACTTGAAGTATAGAAAGTAAGTAAATAGGATAATGCAGGATAAGAAGATTTTCTGAAATAGATAAATCGAAGTGGAGTTGGAAAAAAAAATAGGAAACAGGTACAGTAAAAAGAAGTGTGGAGCAGATGTGGAGAGGCCACCTTCAGTTGCCTCGCCTACATCAACAGCCCTCTTCCTGATGCTGGATGATGTATGAAAAAAATTAGAAAAGATTAGTGGTACTGTTAATAAATAATCTCTCCAAGAATATTACTTTTTTTAAAAAGAAAAGGCAAATGCAGTAACATTTCTACATCAGAGGTTCAGAGGGCCCAGATAATATAAACATATTACTATCAAGGACTATCCGCCTATTTCAAATTTCCTAGCCCTATTCTTAATTTCTTAAACTGCATTTTGGAATTACTAATAATTTGCAATTAATGATTTCTACAGTTCTCATCTCATTATCAATCTCTCAAAGCATTAGATTTGATGCATGCAAAACTGCTGTGCATCACTGGGAAATTGCTTGCCAACTGGCACTGTACAAGCTACAAAAAAGAAAGGCACAGAGAAGTGAGAGAACATGCAAAATCACTAATACTAATATATTAACAATGAGTATCTTTGACAGGACACAGGACTCAGGAGGAGTCTCTGCATTACTTCTTGATCAGCCCAAGCAAGCGCTAAAAGAAGTACAATTAGGTAGTGCTGAGCATCTGTCTAGATGATGATAACACAATATTATATTTGTAATATAAAGTTAACCTACCTGTGTGTTAATGACAGAGCATGCTTGCTGTTTGGGAAGAAACTATTAGCATAGAGCACAACTAATAATAATTGATTTTTACTCACCGATCACCACAACCTCGACGCCTAGCAGGTCGAGCAGGTCTGTCTCCTGATCCAGGATGTCAGCCCACTGGTGCGTCCGCTGTTGCTGGGTGCGCCGGATCCCAGAGCTGTGGCACACAGCCCAGCACACCTTCTCCCAGTGCTGGTGATGCTTCTGGAGGCTATACCCCTAAACATGCCTGCCGCCTGTTGCAAAGGTGTAGGGGAGGTGGCGCTGCACATGAAAGACCAAGGCAGCCACCTCTACCTTTAAAAATATGGCATGGAGCTACACGCCTTGACATCGCCGCCTTCCTTGCGGAAGACGGCTGGCAGATAGGGGCCTGTCACTCCCCTGCTGTCCCATGATGCTGTAGACTAGGGGGGAGAAATAAGGAAGGAAGGATTAGGAAAAGGGAAGAAAAACAGTAAAGAAAAAAAAAGGAAAAAGTTAGAAAGTCACAGAAAAAAGAAAAATATAGGAGAAAAGTTCAAATATAAAAAGAGAAAATGTACTATAATAAAAAGAAACCAGGTGAAAAAAGGTGAAAAAAGGTGAAAAAAGTGGGGGATGGGAGAGATATAGAGAGGATAAAAAAGTAGGGCCGAGCACCATAACAAGCAAAAAAACAAGATGGCTGTGTCCATGCGAACCACATGGTGCAATTCACGTGAGAATTCCAATGGGAGATACAACTTTGCGTCGCCAATGATGTTACATGTCATGCGAACAGGCGCGACAAGAAAATACACCTGCTAGCGGAACTCCGCATAGCGTGACAGAGTTTTTTTAACTTCACGTAGCTTCGCATAACGTTGCTACGCGATGTCCGTCCAGGCCTAACACATACACAACACACATGCCACAATAAACACACCACAAAGGAAACACAACAAGAAGTTATATAAAAATAAACTCTATAGCATAAATCATCTTCAGACCAAACACAACATGTATCAGTAACATGCTGCTACACAAGTAGTTGTCAGAACATCACACAGGTTACTAGTACTATGCAAAAGCAACAGTAGTCAGATAAAACATATAGGGTACTGCAGTAGTCAGGTTGGCATAACCACAAAAAAATTTACATGTCAGAATGATATCAGAAATTCCATGACCCCATCATGAATGCACATAAAATGAGACACTCCCCGAATGGCATGTCAGCATTATGGCCAACATAAATGCATAAGGCACTGAAACACTCCCTTACAGGGCAGCATAGTCATACCCTCCCTCCCCATATAAAGCATATAAGGCAGAACCTGAAACACAAATAGGTGCCCCCAACATTGCAAACACGGCCTAGGTCATGTTAGGTCACACAATCCTGCTTAGCAGAATATGATGGCATAAGCATATCCTGGTGTTAGGAAACAAAAGAAAATGTAGGAGGAGGAAAGCAAAACGTTTGGGGGTGACCCTGTAAAAGGGCCGGGGCCAACAGCCACCTTCGTCCCTAATGGCAATTTTGAGGTGACAATAACAGATGTTTATTTTTGGTGACCTCACTTATTAATATTGTATGCTCCTCCTCACTGAAGTTGGACTTCATTCTTCCCCAGGGATGATGGCATGTCATCTGGGTTGGGTTTGTTAAACTCCTGACTCCTGTAGGCTCCTTCCATGCTTGTCATTATTGTGGAATATTGCTGGGTTGAATTTGTCACTTCTTTAAGTGCTCCAGTGAAGCAAAGCACTCCTGCATCATCCAGTACTGATTTGCAGCTTGTAAAGGTACTTTCTGACATGCAAATCAGCTTTGTATGACAGAGGGACTGCTTTTGTTGTGGCACCTTGCACCATTAGCAACACTGCTGTGTCGGTATTTCTAATGCATCTTTGGTCCTTACCACATGGTATGCCATATCATAAATACTGCACATCCATGGGTCAAGGAAATGCCACACAACAGTACAGATTTTTCTGCTGCAATGCAGCATTGCATCAGAACACTCAAATATGCCCCTTGGTGTCTGTTTCTCTCTCACTCACATCTCAATACCCATTTACTAGGTCTACTGCCGACAGGCCTAGCTATCTTTTGCATGCTTGCCATGGAGTTCAAGGAAGTGTGTTTATCAACACTACTCCTGTTAGACTTCCAGCCTAATGACATCTAATTTGAAGTTGAAATTACATTTATCATTGGATTGTGAATTGTGGTTGCAAACCTTTGATCAGTTACCATCACTTGAATTGTTGGGGTAACTTATTTGCAAAATGGAAACTGCCCCACTGGATAGCTCCCTCTATGTAAATCATGTCATGTCGGGTTGAGGGGGGGGGGGGGGGGGCAGAAAGTCGTGCAGGGTGCCCCTGCATGATCAAGGCTCCTAGAGCCCCACGTTGTCGATCCCAGAATTTCAACATGTTTTAAAGCTGCTTCAATTGAAAAAATGTTGACATGCTGGGAACGCTGGAAACATAGCTATGGATGTCTACTGTCCCTTGCAGCCCTCCCTAGCAGCATTCACAGTCATTCGTATAGAATGCCGAATTTGACATGCCTCAGTAATATTTTTGAGGCAGGAGGTATGGCAACCCTCTATGAATATACATTTTGTGATGCAACTGATTAGTACATTATTTCATTGCAAAATGTTGGATGGGTGGCAAAAAATCAGCCTACAATTTACAGCCATTATTTTCGATTTACTAAATGAGGCATCCGGCCATTACTTTTGAAGGCAAATGGTTCTCACTTGTAACGCTGCGTTGTAACAATCAAGCTGGATCTACACACGTTTTATGTTGCTTTTTTAGGGACTTAGGCCCATATTTATACTTTTTATGCGCCTCTTTTGCGTCATTTTTTTACGCAAAAGCGGTGCAAACTTACAAAATACAGTTGTATTTTGTAAGTTTGCGCCGCTTTTGCGTCAGAAAATGACGCAAATGAGGCGCTAAAAAAGTATAAATATGAGCCATCGTGGGGAAAATCTGTGCATTTATTTAGTGCACGTTATACAATTCATTATATTGCAATAGTGTGCAGTATGCTTTTAAAATTATTTTGGAAACAGAGATGACTGCAGTAAAGGTAATTAAATGCTCGGGCGAAATATATGAAAAGATCATCGTGTGGCATATTCGTGCGTTTTGCTATGGGATTTGAAAAAAACTGACCCGTTCTCGGTCTTGCCCAAATGCGGATACGCATGTCTTGAAATCATTTACCAACGATGTATCTTTATAAGCTTTATTGTCTTCTTTCACGATGCATAACCATTGGTGAGAGTATTGAGTTTGATCGAGATAGATAAAGAGTTCACAAACACAAATAAAGTATAAATCCTAGTTAGAGAAACTGAGACGTGTCACAATATCGTTAATTTGATTCACGTTGCACTGAAATTGTAAAAGGGAAGGAGGGACATATTTGACAAGTCTCTCGTGATTTAGGAAATGAAAGAGCAGGGTACACCAACCTGCAGTTATCTTTTAAGTCTGAAGAACTGGTCCCTAAATGAGAATTTTAAATTTACTACAGCTTGTATCAGTTGCACGACTTAGCCAAGGAGGGAACTGAATGCTGCTGGAATGGATTTTGAGTCTTTAAAAAAGCAAGTTAATTTGTACCTGCTGTTAATTGTTGAAACCCGATTTTATTATAAAGTAGATATAGGATAGTTAGTAAATCACTTAAGCAACCATGGAGCAGAGGGTAGAAATGATAATTTGACAAAAAAACATATACGTGCAATGGGGGTGGTAAATTCTTGACCTGGTGTCACCGATTCTAACTTTCCATTACAAGTCTGATGCCCCGAAAAGGTAATGACAGGTGGGTCCCAGTAGTTGCGAAATGTAATAATGAGCGCGGTTCGAACCAAATAAAACTTGTAACTATGTTGGGTGGTAATTTAACAGAAAACACTGCAGAATTACCTATCGTGGGACTCATATCATGAGAGGAATAGACAATTGCAAAAAAGTAATTAAATGGGTTCTGCCCTGGCTTATTGCTACAAGATACGATTGACGCCGTTATTGTCGTCCATCACTTTGCGTTGCTCGCAGTCAATTGGCTTATGTGTCTCATGCATACTTAGCCCTTGAGTCACACAAGATGAATCTCATTAATGACCCTGCAGACGGCCAAACCTCGTATGAAGTATCCTATGTTAAGAGGGGATGTAGTCAATCAGTTCAGACTGGACTCTGCTTTTTGCGGTGATGAAAAAAGCGATTGGAATGTAATTGGTCCAACCCTGGAATGAAAGTGAGCACAAAAATAACGGAATGCAGTGCTTGCAGGGGGATTTCTCTTTTTTTTGTTTGTTTTTTAAATAATAATTAATGTACTTAAATCCATTATTTTTAGCCCTTACATTCTGTTACTGTAAGTGGTAAAGGTAGGCCGATTACTCTGTCATTGAAATTTTTGCTGCTCCTTCCTGGCGAGATTGATCCCACATTTCATAGCTCTTTGTGCCACAGGGTCAACCGGAACTTCACCGATGAAGTCTGGCGCTGCTGGTTCCATTCAAAGGAGAATTGTTCTTGCAGTTAGGCACTGGGCTGTCCTTTTCAGTGGGTCTTGGACTCATTTTCATATCGTTGCTCCTTATTTGAAATGGCAAAACAGGTGCTGCTCCAATGCACGGAGTCAGGGGAGTAACACAACCCCCTTCAGCGCCTGTGTGTGTTCGTAAAATTCGGTCCTCGTACATAAGAACGTATCCAAAGACAAAAAGGCCCAGATTCGAGTGTCAGAGGTGTATTTGCTGTTTCCCTCACCTGATGAAATCCAAAACCCTTAGGTTCAGATTTTATTGGATACAAAATATAGCACCTATTCTCAATTTTTGGGAAGTAATATACAGAATTTGAGCATAATGCAGGGAAGACTGTGTTTTATGGTGAATACAATATTGTTTTCCGCTGTTAAATTCTGGCAGGTTTGACCTGCTGAGGGGAAATGAAGGGTGAGGTGTTTAGCAGACCCAGAAATTACCTTGAATATCAGTGGTACCAATAGATGCTATTTTTCTTTCCCTCCTCTTTTACTAATAGAGAGTTGAACGTTCTAAACGTCCTTGCGCCAAATGACGAAGGCAAGTAACACTATGCAAATAAAATACTCATTTTGCACTGATTCCTAAATGATTTTTGTGAATCGACCCCTAGCTAGATAAATAACTATAATTACATTGCGTGTTATTAAGATATAGCCCTTTGTCGAACTCCTGGACGATAGCCCGAAAAAGGAGAAGAGATTATTAGAGGTGGACGTTGAGAATATCATGGAACAGATTATTGTCCTGTCACTTTTTCAAGTCTGCCTCAGAGATGAGGTGCACGGTCTCCTCATTTGTCTTTGATCTCTATAGGGCCTCTTAACCAATAACGTCAGAAAAATGCGGGCGGACAACTCCGCCTCTGCCTGCCCTTAGTTTTCTGACTTGGTAGTTACAAATAATCAGAAAAGTGTGCCCAGAAAGCTCAGGGACATATTTTCCAGGATTACTCTTGAAGAAGTCATATGAATTTTTATACAGGGATGGGATTGTCCCAGTAAGGAGTTATCGTAGCGGAGAACATCAAACAGGGAGAATAGGATTGCATGCTCTAATTCTTATTTTCTGAAAATGTTTTTTTGCCATAGTTAAAATACATTTACCTGTGCAGGATTCCTTTGCTACCTGCACCTCCTACCCCACCCCTCCCCATGACACCAAATTTGGGATTGATACATTCCCCTTTCTACCCTTCAAAGTTATTTACGCCTGCCCTTGGCTGGACTAAAAATCTGACAGTTTCCATGGCGCGAAGCGTAAGCAGATACATTCGTGAATTCCCACAAAGGTGCATGCTTGTGGTTGTTCACAAACTTCCAAGGTTAACTGTTAGACCTGGCATCCTTGGCATTGTTTTCCCCTAACTTTTTTGCCTTCAGACCTCCTGTTTTTGCTTGGCCTAGGACTCTGCACTCTTTACCACTGCTAACAAGTGCTGAAGTGTTTGTGCTCTTGTCAAAATGTGGTAACACTGGCTTACACCCAATTGACATATTTAATTTACTTATAAGTTCCTAGTAAAGTGCAGTACAAGTGTCCAGGGCCTGTAACTTAAATGTTACTATTGGGCCTGCAGCACTCATTGTGCCACCCACGTAAGTAGCCTTTCAAACATGTCTCAGGCCTGCCTTTGCAGAGCACGTGTGTGCAGTTTAAACTCCCATTTCGACCTAGCAAAATAAACCTTTTTCCAGGCCCAAAGCTTCCTTTTCAATACATATAAGTCACCCCTAAGGTAGGCCCTGGACAGCCACAAGGGCAGGGTGCAATGCATTTAAAAGGTTGGACATGTACTTTTAGCAGATACATGCCCTGGCAGTGAAAAACTCATACATTTGTTTTTTTTTACTACTGCAAGGCCTATCTTTCATAAAGGAAAACAATTAAGTTGTCTTATTACATTTTATAAGTGTATTTTCCAAATGGGAATAGATAACTAGTTTATGTTTGGTGTCTCTGGAATTCCAATTTAAAAAAATCCTAACAAATGGTGACGTCGGACTTTAAATTGCAATTCTGAAAATACCTATTTTAGAAAGTTGGCATTTTCTTATGTTAGTCATTTGGTGCCTACAACCTGCCTCTGGGCATATGACTGGGTGTAGTTGGCAGTTGGGCTTTGTGTATTCCTCCTAGACAGCCACACACAATGGGAGCTTAAGTGAGACAGAATGAGCCATCACTGGCAAGATTGGAGGGAAGAGTTGGGCCGAGCAGCACACCTGAATAGACTGTATCCTGTCCCCACACAAAGGTCTGCATACCCCCTGTACTTAGTCGGGAGCAAATGCAGAAAAGGCAGGGCATCTGTGCACTTCAAAGACATGCCTTTAGAAGCTTCTCCCCACGTCAAAGTCACAACTGTGTATAAAAGAAGGACCTCAGACACCACTAATTCAGTACACTTCTGGACCTGTGAGAACTTTGCCAAGAAGAAGGACTGCTGTGCTGTGGAAGGACTGCAACTCTACTGGACTGCACTCTTCTGGACTCCTGCCTTGATGACCTGCTGCCTTCTACCCTCTTGACTGGTTAAGAATGAATGGACTTGAATCTCTTGACCCAGAACCCATAGTGACTTCAAAGGGCTAGCTGGCTGGTTTCATGATCTGAAGCCTCAGGTATACAGCAGGCTTCCAACAACCTTGTCTCTGCACCTGGTCTCTGCTATCTGTGTGTCTACCCTGCAAAGTGGTGCCTCACCAGTCCTGGACCCCTAGAATTGGGATCCAGGTACTTTGGCAGCCTCTGTGGATCCAGCAGAACACAAGAATCTTCTCTGCTGTGTGAATGTGACCTATTGCAAAGGCTAGCATCACAGCTGCACCCCTCATCGCCTTTGGAACTACAACTGTGCAATGCATCCCTGGCACAGTCCCTTGCATCTCTCATCAAAGGCAGTCTTGACGGTGACGCAGGATTCCGTCATCACAGCCTCTCAGCTCTTTGGAACTGATGCATCACACTTGCTGTGCTCCACATCCCCAACAACAAGCTTTGTATCTCAATCCCCTTTGGCAAAATTCTCAATGTTGACGCAAGAGGACCTCACACCACAGCCTCACTGCATCTCGGAACTAACACATCGCCTCGCCTGGGCAGCATATCTCCGACATGGATCTTCACAATGCTCTGCAAACCAGGATTTAAGGTATTCTGTTAAGCAGGCCTAACTGGTTCTCTGTGGAGGGCCCTCAGTCCATCATGGCTGGTTTGAACTTGTGACTTTGCTCCATTTTGGTGCAACCAGATATCCACAGTTGGTGCTTTAGGCCTTCTGGCGCTATTTACTCTAAAAAACGTAAAATTCAACATCTCAGGTTCTACTAATTAGATTTTTGTCCTTTTGGCCTTGGTGTAATAATTACATTAAAGGCTATCAGTGGGATCTTTTTTGTGGTGTTTTTACTGTTATACTGTTTGAAGTGTTGCACAAATACGTTATACATTGCCTCTGAGTTAAACCCGACTCCTCTGTGCCAGGCTACCATGGGGTTGAGCACAGGATAATTTGTGGTTTGCTATTGCCTTACCCTGACTTGGATTGTGGTTCTTGCTTGACCAGGGCTCACACACAAGTCAACCATTAACCCAATTTCGAACACCAACCACAGGATGGAACTCTAATCTCCCACCGCTTTAGTTACTTTAAAATGCAAATAAGCCTGACAGGAATCTCTTTGTGAATTACTGGCATGCATAACAAAGCTGAAGTCAGATGTAAACCTATGGTTACAACAACATATACCTTTGTGAATCAGGCTCCATTTTCATTTTACACAGTGGTGCTTGTCTGTAGTGGTTTTCTATTTTTATTTCTTTGACTGTCACACATTGACAATGTACCAGGGGTGTTTCATTGCCTGTGTGCCTCTCAGAGGAGAGTTTTTGGCAGTAGTGACATGATCCATGGGTCACAATGTATGATGGGTCCTCTTCCTATTTTAAGCTATTGTTGACTCTATGCTGTTTATTTTTAGTTAAAAACTGGTTTGAACAGTTCAGCGTGACTTTATTTCCAGATTAGCATGTTGTTGGATCATAGAATTGGGTTTCTGATAAGGGCATTCAAAGGCCTTGTGTCTTCAGTTATGAGATTTAAGCCACAATGCCTTTTCTGTCTCAGCTTTGGTTTGTGGCCTGAGTGGGCCTCAGTGATGTGAGGTCCCAGGCTGGTACATATTGCGTGGCAACAATCTGAACATTACTTGCACCTTTGTCAGTAAATCCTATGGTTCTGAGGACATCATAAACCTCTTGGCTGAAGGTTGATTGATGTGTAAATGTCACCAGAACCCTAAGGTGGCAATATAGGACTTTACTACAAATAATATATGATGGCCATATTTATAATACATGTTTATATTGAGGTAGTTAGCTGGAAAATGTTGTTTCATTCAAAGTACAACTACCAATGGACACTGATTGGAATTTTAATGTTTAGGTTTATCTTTCAGAAATACATTGTTGATACAGAGTTTACAACATTGCTATGGATTTACCATATTTGATACTTAGTAGGCAGATTTCACAAAAATGCTTTTTTAAAGGTAATATGAAGAAAAATGTGTCCATTCATGCACAAAAACAATCCTGTCTGCAACACAGGTATCCTTGCACCACGGTACAAAGATGCCGGCATTGTCCCAGGCAATTAAAAGGGCACAAGCACAAGGAAAGGACAGGAATGTGCCATATTATATTAAATACAGTACATCCCTGCCCTTTCTTTTTCATACAGCACAGCAAGGTGCATGAAATATTGAAATATGCTTTACTGGGCTGGGGTCTGACATTGTGCTTTTAGCGTTGCCTCTTTACCTGTGGCTCCGGATACTTTGCTGGGCTGGGGGTGCCCTGACTTTCTTGCCTACACCCTGGTGGGACTCCGTGTCCCAGGTTGCTCTGTGCAATCTGCCATGGCTGGTGTGAGGGGGAGGCACTGACATTGTGCTTTAAGCGCTGTCTCTTTCCCCACAGTGTGGGATGCTTTTCTGGGCTGGTGGCTGCCCTGACTTTCTTGCCTACACCCAGGTGGGACTCCCTGTCCCAGGGTGCATTGTTGCTCTGTCCAATCTGCCATAGCTGCTGTGAGGGGGAGATACTGACATCGCAATCTTAGCTCTGACTCTTTTCCTGTGGTGAGAGATATGCACCTGCCATGCCCTGGAAAAGCCCAGGCCAAGGGCAGGCCCGTACTACACCTGTCATCAAGGCCTAATGATTTATTTAATCCCTGTATAGTAACAATTTTTGTGGAAGTTTATTTATTTTCCCTTTGTAGTTTTTAAATGTGCTTTTTTCCCACTTGCACATGTTTTTAATTAGTGTGTAAGACCACTGTAGTCTCAGTATTTTAGACAAATATGGGGAAAAGAAAGTGCCACAAAAAGCTTAGTGGAGAGCCTATGGGAGAAATAACATTAGAATGTTTATCCCACACCGCTCACACCTGTTCATTGCAAGACATCAATACCCTTATAGAGATGCACCAAATAAAACTGAGCCTAAAACAAAAAGGCTCCAATTGACCCCATTATTTAAGAAAAAGGCAAGTAAATCCATGACCAAACAACTACAGTGAACTATTCAATGTGGAAAGGGTGGGGTGGAAAACTTGGTGGTCAGTCCTCCGCTTGGAAACCCTTTAAAACCCCCCATCCCTTTGGACCCAATGATTGTGTGCTTACATTGTTTTTTATCATTGGCTACCGATCTTGAGTTCCCTAGTGCTTCAGGAGTTGCAGCAGCTTCAGTAAACCAGTTGTCAGCAGTAAATGAAATTTATGTACTGATTAGAGAACTCACAACAGTGGTTAGTTCCCTCAGGGAAGAGATAAGGGGTGAAGTTAAGATCTTACAGAATTCCCAGGGTATTGAGTGCTCGCATTTTGGTCAGAAGATTTGTCGCAGTGCCCCAAATACACAGGGAGTCCCACTTGCCTCGGATACAAATCACACTCAAACTAGAGCAATTGTTGATGCCCACGTGGACTTCTTGGGAACCACGGGTAATCCTACCAGGAAACTTACATCACTTCCATTATCTAATAATCACCACCAAAACCTCTCTAGCATAGGCACATGCCATCATTCTGCTATTCTCACTAATGTTCCAGAAGCAAGAATGAGGAGCTGTATGCTAAATCAAGATCATTCACTCCCCCTAAACCCACCCCTTTGTTGGCTGCAACACAGAATTTTCCCCCTGCCTGATCAGTATTTTCAGCAAATTGTCCAATTGTCCAAACGGAAGGCCGTTTGTGGCTGTTTTCCCCATCGGAGCAGGAAGCGTCCGCAAGGCCGCTTCCTGCTCCGATGGGGAAATCCACATAGTAACGTCAGCGCAACATCACAAAGGGGCCGGGTGAGACACGGAAGAGCTTCCGTGTCTCACAGGGAACAAAAAAATAAATAAAAAATCCTCGGGTGCGACGCACCAGAGGATTTATTAACCCCCTCCCTGGTGTCGGCCACTGGTTGTGACCCGCACCAGGGAGGTAGTGTGGGCGTTGGCCAGTGGCCGACGCCCGCACTTAAGAGGTTAAGCATACACGTTCACGGTTATCACCACATGTTCATTTAAGAGTCCTCTTCTAGGAAGGCTTTTCCTCAACTGCCTTTATGGTATAGTAAATTTAATAAATTTCATAATTACTTTATTATAAGGGTATTTTGATAAAATATCAGATTAAAAATATCAAGAGGCAGAAATATGCGCGAATAAATAATGTAGTGCACAAATATCGCTGACAAGAATATTGTTTCTTTTGGTAAGATACGCCATTTTAATAACATTGATGTTTCTAATGTCATTTTCAAAAACATAGTGGTAAAAATATATATTTTTAAATTATTTTAATGTGTTTTAGTTGCTATATTAATTTTTAGTGTCACTGTTATTTATATAAAGGTTATTTTTTTAAAGAATATAGTATGTTCTTTAAGTGATTTTGAAGTTTTTTTTAATTTTTCAAAGTAAATTATAGTTTCATAGCAGATTTTGGGGTTTTTAGAGGGACAGGATGGGAAGAAATTAAGTAATAATTAACCAATAATAAATTTATTGATTTTAATGATAAAATTTATGGAATATTTACTTATTTTACTTATATCTTAGTTATGGGCTGCTAGGTTTGTAGGGATCTCGCGTGGGAAGTAAAGTAATATCTAATAATTTAATAGTAATAGTTGATTAATTATTTACATGTTTTTAAATTATGTAAAAATACAATACTGAATTAGGGTGCTAATATTTTAATTGCTGGTGCTTGGTTTGCAGGGATATAGGGTGCAAAGCTATGTAACTAATGATGAATTTATTAATTATAATTTACAATTCGTAATGTAATTATTTTTTTGAATTGTAAATATTTAAATTATGGGCTATTTAAATTATATAAAAAATATTTTAGTTGGAAGCTGCTATTTATGTAGGGGTCTAGGTGGGTTGATAATTAAGTATAACTAATTCACAATTAATTATTAATTGGTAATCATTTAATTGATTTTAAATGTGTAAATTATACCTATATTTAAAGGTATATTTTAGGTTCTGGCTGCTGGATTCATAGGGGTTTAAGGTGGAAAAATAATTAAAAATTGAATGACAATTATTTATAAGTTGATAATTAGTTAATGAATAATAATTATGTTAAATGATTATTTTTAATACATATATTTACGTCAATTAATAATTTTAGATTAACTGTTCAATATTTTTTTTACATTCATTGTGTTATTGATATATGGAATGTATTTAAAATAAAGTACTTTCCCTACTCTTGTTTAGACTGTAGGAATAGTAAAATTAACCTCTTTGCAATTTGACTCTTTCCCCAATGTTGTGGTGACTGGAGTGGGAATAATACATTTCAGCATTCCAATCTCCAAAATTCAATACCTTCCCTACTGTTGCACAGGATGGAGTGGGAATAATAAATTCAACCCCTCCACATCCAACACTTTCCTTTTTTTATGTTGTTTGGAGTGGGAATAGTAAATTTCACCCCTCCAAAATCCAACACCATCCCTACTGCTGCACAAACTAGAGTGGGAATAGCAAATTTTACCCCTCCAAATCCCAACACTTTCCGTAGCATTACATAAACTAGAGTGAGGATACTATATGTTATATTCTTAGACTCCAATATTATTAATAATATTGGTTAAATAGAGTTTATACCATTACATGTTTCTTCACATTTAATTTCATTTGTTTTTATTTTAAAATTTAGTTTCATGTTTATAGCATTTTTGTCAATGTTTTTTCTGGATAGTTAAATGTTAAATTTTTTATTTGTACGTTAATTTATATATTTTATCCTATTAAATTGTATGGTTCTATTGTGTATGTATGCCATATATATATACTATGTCATCTTAAATTCCTGCTTTGTTTTTTTCTATTAAAGTTTTCAAGCTTAGGATTACGGCAGTGCCATCCATGCCAAGCTAGAAAGCAGCATAGGGCCTCATTACGAGGCTGGTGGTCCAATGACCGCCAGCCTCGCAGTAACAATCAGACCACTGCAACTGTGTTTGCCCAACTGTGGCTGTCCAACTGCTATATGACAACCCTAGTGGGCAGCACCGCCAGGAGACCGCCGTTCCAGCTGGGAAAGTTGTTCCTGATGGGGTACCAGTGGTCTGAGTTGTACTCAGCCAGGGTGGCACTGAAGATATCGCTACCTGGCTGATTACATCTCACCTTACCACCAGCCTTCTCGTGGCGGTCACCCCACCATGGAAAGGCTGATGGTAAGGGTGTGCTGGGGGCCACAGGAGGGCCCCTGCGCTGTCTGTGCAGTGGGCAATAGGCTGTGCAGGCCCCCCCCACCCAGCACCCTCGGAATGCACAGACTGTCTGCTTTGCTGACAATGCACATTCCAAGAGTGTTGTCTGCTACAATATTGACAGTGACTGCCTTAAACACACAGAGGACAATATCGTAGCACTGTTTCCACTGATCAGCCTGGCGGGAATGTGAATTACAATGTTTCTGCTGGGCAGCCCAGTGGGATCATTATAATACACTCAGGGGGATGGCACCCTCATGGCGGTGGCGTCCTTCCTGTGAGTTTGGCAGTCCCGCTGTGGGTCCGGCAAACTCATAATTAGACCCAAAGTCTTTTGCCATTCAGAACTGGAATACTGTGCCTGGAATGGGTACACTTTTGACATTTTTACAGTTTGGCATGGATAGCCCTCTGCTAATCCTGTGCTTGAGGACTTTGCAGTGGAAAATTATAGTTGGGTCTGCTTTTCTAGAAAATTAGTATTTTTTAGTTTGCTAATAACTTTGATGGATACTCACAAAACTTTCCAACAAAAAAGATCATCCTACTCAGCTCCTTTCTGGAACGATTCAGGGTGATCTGTCAAGCAGGGGCAGAGAAAAAGGTTGTGTTCCAAAACGCAAAATCCCCATGCATTTTCCATAGGTTTTTTAAGGCAGCTTACAGCAAAAACCGCTGAAAGGAATTACACCAAATTCAGCAGGAAGCTAGATCTTGGTTTGCAGATTGATTGAGTTTTTTGTAATTTGACGCAAAGCTGTTCAGCAGTTTGTGGGATATTAAGTGGAAAAGAAATATTGGTATTTGGACGGTTAGGCTTGTGAGAGTTTCTTGGGAGTCCAGTGAGAGTGCAAATTAAAAGGGGCCCTGTGATTGATCGAGAGGCCCCTGTTTTCCCCGTGAGCCTTCACGCTTTCGATGGAGCGAGAGGATCCTGCTAGTCTCATGAGACCGAGTGCTCTGGTTGACTGGCTGTTGGAATTTTAGAAATGAAATGGCTGCTATTATTGCTTACTGAGAAAAATTGCAGACATTGGGAAATTAAGTTAAAAAAGCTGTATGAGGGGGCAACAGAAAAGCATCCTGTATATCTAGATTTTGAAAAGAGGCCTGTAAGGTATAAATACTGTAATGAAAGTAAATCTAATTGTTTAGAAAAAAATGTGGGGCTTTTGCAGGAGTGGAACTATGATCAGTACAAAAATGTAGGTGAGTTGCGAATACACTCTACTAAGAGAAATTAATGTTGTGCACCTTATTATTGAGAGTAGGTGGGTGAGATATAAGTACTGTGATGAAAAGAATGTTAATTATTTGTTAAAAATTTGCTACAATCTCGCAAGTTTCTGCCAGGATCATGAAAAGTGGGAAGGAGTACTTGATCTTTAAATACACTCTAGTATATACATTTTAGGAAGGACTGTTAGTTGAGATGGTATGTATCAAGGCCTTCTTTTCATGCCTACCTTGTGGGAAGAGTTCTGACCAGAGAGTTCAGTCTCTCCTCACACCCTACTATGCACACTTGTCATACGTTAGAAGGGTCTCAGCAAAGAGGCCAGTATCTCCCCACACCCTACCATGCACATGTCATCTGAGAGAGAGGTCTGAAAAGAGAATCCCTCCTCATACACTACTGCGCACATCTGTCATCTGACAAAGAGGTCTCAAAGGAGAAGCCGGTCATTCCCATACATCTACTAGTCATACCCATCATCTGGGAGAGAAGTCTCAAAGTAGAGGCTAGTCCATCCTTACAGACTACTAAGCTTACCTGTAATTTGAGAGAGAGGTCTGAAAGGAAGGTCCAGTCCTTCCTCAGCCACTACAATGCACACCCATCATTTGAGAGAGCACTCTCAAAGGAGAGGCCAGCCCACCTTAACCCTACTACACCCACACATCATCTGAAAGAGAGGTCTGAAAGGAGAGGCCACTCCCTCCCCACACTCTACCACACACTTGTTATCTGACATTGAGGTCTGAAAGGAGAGCCAGTCCATCAACACACCCTTCAATGCACATACATCATCGAAGAAAGAGGTGTTACGTAAATGGCTCTCCCTCTCATCAACCTACTATGTACACCTGTAATGTTGGCTATATTATGCAGTTATTTTGCCATACATACACTCAAAAAATATTAATTTACATTACAAAAACATAGGAATTTTTAGAAAAATCAAAGGTTAAAGTAATGTCATAGTTAGGTTTGATAAAAAAGATCTGTTTTTGTTTAAAAACATAGAAATTCACTGAAAAAAACAAGGGTTAAAGTAATGCTATAGTTAGGTGAATCTTTCAGTGACAACATTAACATTTTGAAGTAGAATAAAACACAGAAATTCAACAGTTATAGTTAGCAGTGCCAACTATAGCTTGTTTTCCCACCATGCACTGCTTATGACTTCACATTGACATCATTCATGACATGCTCTATAGCATCTTTTTTTACATCACTGATGACATCTAAAATGAATTAATTTATGACATCACTAACTGGTGACATCACCCAAGCTTTGTTTTCCCACATATTGCTGTATAAATTACAATGGCATTAGAAGCCCAACAGTAAATACACAATTACACAATAGCTCACGAGGGCCACAGACAGTTGAGCGAAAGTTCTAATTATGAAGTGTACAGGAGGGAGGCAGTTGTAAAATCTGATGACATTTACTATGAGAAACTCATTGACCGGTATGTGGAGTGGGAGGAGAACCAGTTTCTCAAGCGTGAGTTTCCAAAGTTTCTAGCCCTTTATTTTCTTCCAAAACTTCATAAAAACCCTAAGACCTCCTCCAGGCAGACCCATTGTCTCATCAAGAGGTAGTCTGTTAGAAAATACATCAAGATATGTTGATTTCTTCTTGAGACCTTCTGTGGAAACCCTTCAATCCATAAGGGACACTGTGGATTTCTTACATCTGGTTAACAATGTCACTTGGGAAGGCAGCATAATTTTGATGTGTCTGAATGTCAATGCTCTCTACACGTGCATACCCCATGACTTAGGCATCCAGGACCCCAGAAATTTTCCCTGGGCTTGTTCCCTCTCTTACCTGTTGCATACAGAGATGGTGCTTGACATAATGTGGATTTGTTTAACCAACTATTTGTTCATATTTAACAAGTGTATTTATCGCCAGATCCAGGGGACCAGGATGGGCACTTGTTTCGCCCCCAACTACATGGGCCCTCACTTAGGCTCATGGGAGGAACAGATGGTTAGTAACATCCATCACTTTGATAAACGTGAGCCTCTCGGTACAATACACATACAGTATCTTCTCCTACTGGATGAGTGCTATTGAGATGGCCGAGTACTTTGCTCATGGTCTCAACACATTCAATTGTAAATATACTAGCCAGATGTACAAAGACAAAATTTAGTTTCTGGATTTAGAATTTGTAGTACAAGGAAAGAAAACTTAAGGGTCACCTATTCAGGAAGAAAACTACCGGTAACAGCCTGCTGCATGAAAACAATAGTCATCCATTATGGTTGAAAGATTTTTGGAGAGGGGATATTCAAAGGAAACAATAGGGTAAGCTCTGGAGAAGGGAACACTGGTCAGAATGGATGAATTATTGATTGCCAAAGAAAGATCAGACAGTGAGCCACAGTTAGCTTCATCACCACCTTTAGCAGAAGGGCATCTGAGATGAGACAGATTTTTCCAAATTTTGATATGTCCTTCAAACTGATGATTCTCTTGCCAAACATTTGGAAGAGCAGCCCAAGCTCACATACAGAAGGAGTTCTCCCTCACTTGATTCCCTGAGCAATAACATGAGCACACAAACATCCTGAAAATCTCCGGTCCCGGGCTTTTCAACTTGTGGCAATTGCAAAACATGCCAACAAGAAAGTCATCACTTTTCCAACAATTTCAAAACCCTTTCAGATTAGGAAATATCTAACATGCAACACTGATTACTATATTTATGTATTGACCGGCCCTTGTGGCAGGTTTTCCATTAGTAGCTCCATTCACAGGGCCATGAAGAGAGTATTGGAGCACATGTGGGTTATTATACATGAGGATAAACAGTACCCGGTTGCCTGCTGTTTCCAAAAGGAGCATATCAAGAATACCAGCCTTATGAGATTTGTGGTACTCGGCAGGATACCACTAAAGGAGAGAGGGGTCAATAGATCCCTGGATCTGAGGAGAGAGATTCATTATTAGGTATTGCACCCTGCAACTGGTGGGACTCAATCCTGACAAATAACTCTCATTTCACTTAGGATCAGACATCCAAGAGGACTTTCCAAACTGTCCAAGTCTAATGTTCCACGGGGGTTGTTTGAGTAATAGTTTTTTTGCCTGTCTGGTTTACCGTTCAGGGTTTTAGCGTTTTCCTGTTTTTTTAAGGAGACTGTTCTCCAGTTTTTAGATTTTATGAACTGTGTTGTTTTCTTTTTCTTTTCTTTGTTTATGCACAGGATTTTCAGGGACTAAAGGGGTAGTGGAGGACAAGAAAGTAAATGTCAATTTGCCAGCCAGTCTTTGGGAAGCCAGGGACATGGAATACAAAAGAGCTAGGATATCTTGACCTATGTAGCTGGAACTGACATCTTTGTTGCATGGAAAGACATAGCCCTATAGATACGAGAGTTCAAGCCTGACCAGGCTTGATTAGAATGAAATGTGGATATTTTAAGAAAATCTTGGTTTTGATGGGAGATCTTGGAGTCACATTACTTTATGAATCCAAGTTTGACTGGTTATTGATCAATTTTCCAATGTTGTGTTTCAATCTTTTGACTTGACTTACTTTAGACCTTGATTAATTTTGGTTCAAATTATTCTTTGCACTTTGATTCACTTATCAGATTTCTGTACTCAGATTAGTCTTTTTTTTTTACATAAGGCGGTTGAGGAGTATATAAACTTTACTAAGCACATAATATGGTACTGAGCAGAGGCAGGTAGACAAAGTATCTAAACCACTGGGGGTTCAATCCTCACCTATTGACATAAATATATCAATGAAAATGCATGCTTCTACTCAAAGTTTGAATCTTTTTCTGTATCAATAGTTGTTCCATTAAAATACTTGTCCTTTTCTTGTGATCATTTTTAGAAGTGTGGAATACTGTCAGTTTAACAATCTTGCTGTCATCATTGGATACAGAGTCATGGTTTTAATGAGTGTTGTATGTGAAGTAATGTCATGACTGCCTTAAGAAGGTTTTGTCAGTGAGTTATTTGTGTTGGCCTATTAGCTGATTTAAAAAACATGGATTGTGAATGCTATCAAGTACTGGATGTAACTGTTATTTAAGCAGTGTTTGTGAGAGGCTCCTTGCTCTTCATTCTGTTGGAGATGCTGGACGGTGAACAAGGTATGCGCACCGATTGTGAATAGCCATTAGTTTATGAAGATTAAAACATTATTATTAAAAGTTTCTTTCATGTAGAGTCAATTTGACCAAGTCTGGCTTAACAATTTGCGATTGTTTGCAGCATCTCCTTGCGATTTTGATTTTGCGAATCGCAAATTGCGACTCGCAAAACCAGGTCTCAACGCAAGAAATAGCAATGTTTGCGATTTCCTATTTGTGGTGTGCGAATGCCTTTCATGCATCGCAGACCACTTTTTTGCACTCGCAAACGGCCGAATTTTGCGATTCGCACCGTTTGCAAGTGCAATTTTTTTTCATACATCTGGCCCTTTGTTCCAAATAATTCTGTTTCACTGTATGTAGGTAATCACCTATAGATGGTTTTTAGTATGTGTTCTTGCCTTCCTTTTACTCGTATGGGCAAATGACACCTTGGGGGTCATTCTGACCCTGGCGGCCGCCAGGGCCACCGACCACGGGAGCACCGCCAACAGGCTGGCGGTGCTCCCACGAGCATTCTGACCGCGGCGGTTCAGCCGCGGTCAGAAGCGGCAAGTCGGCGGGCTCCCGCCGACTTACCGCTGCTCGGGGGAATCCTTCATGGCGGCGGAGCGCGCTCCGCCGCCATGAGGATTCTGACCCCCCCTACCGCCATCCTGTTCATGGCGGGAAAGCCGCCATGAACAGGATGGCGGTAGGGGGGGTCGCGGGGCCCCTGGGGGCCCCTGCCGTGCCCATGCCAATGGCATGGGCACGGCAGGGGCCCCCGTAAGAGGGCCCCGCAAAGTATTTCAGTGTCTGCCTTGCAGACACTGAAATACGCGACGGATGCCACTGCACCCGTCGCACCTTCCCACTCCGCCGGCTCGATTACGAGCCGGCATCCTCGTGGGAAGGGAGTTTTTCCCTGGGCTGGCGGGCGGTCTTTTGGAGACCGCCCGCCAGCCCAGGGAAAAACTCATAATACCCTCCGCGGTCTTCTGACCGCGGAGCGGTATAATGGGGGCGGAATTCTGGCGGGCGGCCTCCGCCGCCCGCCAGAATCAGAATCACCCCCCTTGTGTCTTAATTTAAATAAAACATATTTTATATGTCTCATATTTTCAAGAGAAGCCTTATGAGATATACCCCGTAAGATATATATATATATATGGGGGTGGGTATGGGACAGTGAGAGCAGGACCCACTAAAAAGGCCAAACAGCACTGTGCCACAGTTGAACACAGAAAAAGGACCAGAACTGTTTTTTCAACGCAATATATATAAACAAAATCCAGGTCTGGTTTAAAATAATGAGCAGCACAATGAAACTCCCTACCAATTGTATCTTTTTATTTTATCTCATTCTCCAGTGCCGAACAACACAAGTGGCGACACGTTTTGGCCAGAGCCTTCGAATGGCCATAGAGTTGCTATCAATACTGAGTGTTCTGTAAGGAGAACAAACCCCTCCTCCTAACACCAATAAGTGACATGCAAAAAACACCAGGAAACACCCATACAAAACATTTGCTTACTAGTTCCTCAATATTGGAGAGAACGAAAGAAAATATAAATAAATAGATGTCATTTAACATTATTCTTCAACGCGTTTCCTCTATCTTGTTTTACTTATTCACTTCTCTTTCAACAACCCTCTTCTCGTTCTTTAACATTTATTTCCCTTGTTTCCCTATATATTATTTTCATTTATTTTATATGCTCGCATCTCTATTGTAAACTCTATTTCTGTATTCTGGAGTGAATATGCAATTATGTTTCTATTCATATCTACTCTTGTTCTTCTCTACTCATGTCGTGCAAACCTGCTTTGACAATCATAGTTCATGAAGGGCATGTGCCAATTATAAGAGTGTAAATATTAATACCTCTGCGAGGCATTGGTAAACCATGTTTGGGGGGCCCAGTACATTCTACTTGCAAAGTACCCAATCATCTTAATTTCTCTTACGGTCAACCCATCATGTTCGATTCACCATGACATATCCACTTTTAATCAGCACTACATTCTTTCTACATTTCCATTTAACGGCAATCTAAGATCTTAAATACATTCCATTTCATGACACTATTAAGATGTGACTGTACAGAACTTTAACACCACTTGAGCATATAAGAACATCATTGAAATATTCCTAAGGGCCTTAGTGCTGTTTACTTGTAAAGTACAAACTCATCTCGTCCCTTTTTGACCAACCAACATATACACTTATCAAGCAGGTTCATTATTTGCAAGCATTTATACATTTGATCTATTCAAAGCAAATCAGAGGAGTATACTTTTCTGAGGAACAAGTGCTGAATATAAATAAAGACTATTTTTAACTGCACCTATGTAGTACCCCATTCATTAAAGTGCACTGATCTGCAATGATCATCCCCTTACCATACCCCATTCAATATATTCTTCTTCAAAGGGAAGAAGGGGGGAGAAAAAGGGGCAGAAACAAGAAGATCCGTCTCGAAAACCCTCAAAGCTCTATATGTAATAAAGTGTAGAACACAGAAAGTGCTACCTGCAACATTAAAGTGCAATATGCATATAAGTGCAAATCACGATAAAGTGCAAATAAGTGCAATAAATTTTATAAAGTGCAGTAGTGCAAGCCTACTCAAGCCCAGGGCTTTATAAATATCCCAGTATAATATCCCAGTAGGCTTATACACGCACCCAATCCATGAGTTCATTATACAATTGTACCACTTGACCAATCTCATAAAAAAGTCACTTACAAAGTGTAAAACAACAAGTCTTGTTTGATCATGTTGTGATAAAAGCTTCCTTATTAAGTGAGGACTTCCCAAGATTACATTATATTAAACTTCCCAGAGGTGGAATACCTACTGTTGAAGTCCATACTCTGTTCATGTCCTGACGAACTTAATATCTTCAAGTTAAGTGTACATGGAATTCAGCATCTACATTAAGGCCACAAGGCACCTCTGTGCCTATCTTGGTGATCCATCTTGACTCTGCTTTCCTTAACGCTAACTGATTGCCTCCTCTGGGTAATTTCCAAATCTTCTGTATTCCATAATAATGACATGTTTCCCTCATGACATTCCCAGGTATGTTTGGCCATGGCATAGGCGAGATCCCTGTTGGTAATCGCTCCCAAATGTTATAAAATATGTAATTTTAGTTTATTGACAGCATTCTTTATATAACTTTTTTCCACACATGCACTCCAGGATATAAACCAAACCATGTTGTTTCATATGTTATGCTTTATCTAATCTGCTCAGTTCACCAATTGTGCAGTATGAAAGTTGTTCTGTTTTGCCCAAGTCAACAGTGCGAAAAACCTCTCTGATTTTCTGTCAGCCAATTTGAGCCTTTCTTTTCTTGGTTCCTCATGAAACTGCAAGTTAATTTGTTCAGGTCTTCATCCATCTTCAGAAGTTTTTAATTTTCCATGATTAGTTTCTTTATCTCATAGCAAGATACATTAAAATCCATAATGTACCTAATATCAGTCTGACCCTGTTCCTTTTTACTTTCTTAAACTCTGGGGACGAACAGCTCTGCTCGTTTCCGCTGCCCTGCCCTTTTTAATGCATCTTCCAACACTGATATCAGATGTCCTCTCCTCACATAGTATTGAAACATGTCCTCTGCTTCTTTGGCAAATTTATAGCCCTTTGAGCAATTACGTCTAGCTCTTAGGAATTTGCCAAATGGGATACTCCACTTTAATGCATGTGGTTGTCCACTCTTGGCATGTAACAAACTGTTAGTGCTGGTGGGCTTCCTGTAGAGCTTAGTACAGATTTTAGTTCCTCAATATAAAGCTTCTCATCAAGGAAAGTTATTTCTGTACTGTGACTTTCATGGGGAAATTTCAATCTCCGGGGGCTATCATCCAATTATCTGATAAGGACAGTGAGTTCTTCTTCACTCCCATTACAGATTAAAAATAAATAATCAAAAAAACAGACAAAAAAAATCACATGTTCCAGGCTTGCAGCATTGCTTTCCGTCCAGACTGTCTCTGCCTTCCACTATCCCATCATTAGATTCAGGAACGTGCGGGCAAAATGCATGCCCATAGCTGTCTCTTTCTTTTGAAGATAAAAAATATTTTCAAAACGAAATACATTATGTGTAAAACAAAATTGTAACATCTCTATAAACATTTCTGTGTGTTCAAGCAGGCTGACAGTTCTGGACCTCTAACAATCCCTGCAGGCTTTTACCCCATCTTTATGTTCAATGGACATTGTTAGAAATGGGGCTTTTGGTTGGCAGTCAGGTTACCCTCTGTTCAAGCAAGAACCCTCACTCTAGACAGGGTACGTCACACACAATCCAAATTATCCTGTGCCCACCCTCTGGTAGCTTGGTACTGAGCAGTCAGGCTTAACTTAGAAGGCAATGTGTAAAGCATTTGTGCAATAAATCATACAATAACACAATATAGCACCACAAAAATACACCACACAGTGTTTAGAAAAATATATAATATTTATCTGGGTATTTGCAGTCAAAACGATCAAAGATGCAACATGAATTTGTAAAGATATCACTGAGAAGTGATACGAAGTGTCTTAAGTCTTTAAAAAGTAAACAAAGTATCTTTCAAGCACAAAGTACCTGGTTTGGAGTGGAAAATCTCCGCAGAGGGCCGCAGAAGAGGAGATGCGTGGAAAAATGGTGTGTGCATCAGTTACGCCCCTTCACACACAGACTTGCGTCGTTATTTTTCACGTGGGGAGATGTGCGCCGTTCTACGGGAGGAAAAATGGTGTGTGCGTCAGTTTCGCCCCTTCACACACAGACTTGCATCGTTATTTTTCACTCGGGGAAGACGTGCGTCGTTTTCTGGCACGCGGGCCGTCTCCTTCTATGGATCCCGGGATTACCAGATGTCCCAGGGTTTGTGTGTGGATTCCTCGGCTTGTTATCTGACTGCGTGTCGTTCCGGGAGGCTGTGTGTGGGATTTTCTTTTTCACAGCAGACGTTGCGTCGATTTCCTCTTTGGAAGTCGGGTGGCGCTGTCCTTGCGAGGCCGTGCGTCGAAGATCCGGTCGCTCCACAGGCGTCGCATCGAGCGGCGTCTTTCTGGATCGGCGTGCAGTGAATTTTTCACCGCAGAGCAAGCTGTGCGTCAAAACTTTCCGCGCACAAGGAGTCCAGTTGAAAAAGAGAAGTCTTTTTGGTCCTGAGCCTTCAGGGAACAGGAGGAAAGCTCTATCCAAGCACTTGGAGAGCACTTTTACAGCCAGACAAGAGTTCAGCAAGGCAGCAGGCCAACAGCAGGGCAGCAGTCCTTTGTAGAAAGCAGACAGGTGAGTCCTTTTAGCAGCCAGGCAGTTCTTCTTGGCAGGATGTAGGTTCTGGTTCAGGTTTCTTCTCCAGCAAGTGTCTGAGGTGGTAGGCCAGAGGCCCTGTCTTATACTAACATGTGCCTTTGAAGTGGGGGTGACTTCAAAGAGTGGCTAAGAAGTGCACCAGGTCCCCTTTCAGTTCAATCCTGTCTGCCAGGGTCCCAGTAGGGGGTGTGGCAGTCCTTTGTGTGAGGGCAGGCCCTCCACCCTCCCAGCCCAGGAAGACCCATTCAAAATGCAGATGTATGCAAGTGAGGCTGAGTACCCTGTGTTTGGGGTGTGTCTGAGTGAATGCACAAGGAGCTGTCAACTAAACCTAGCCAGACGTGGATCGTAAGGCACAGAAAGATTTAAGTGCAAAGAACTGCTCACTTTCTAAAAGTGGCATATCTAGAATAGTAATATTAAATCCGACTTCACCAGTCAGCAGGATTTTGTATTACCATTCTGGCCATACTAAATATGACCTTCCTGCTCCTTTCAGATCAGCAGCTGCCACTTCAACAATGTATGAGGGCAGCCCCAATGTTAGCCTCTGAAGGGAGCAGGCCTCACAGTAGTGTAAAAACGAATTCAGGAGTTTTACACTACCAGGACATATAAACTACACAGGTACATGTCCTGCCTTTTACCCACACAGCACCCTGCTCTAGGGGTTACCTAGGGCACACATAAGGAGTGACTTATATGTAGAAAAAGGGGAGTTTTAGGCTTGGCAAGTACTTTTAAATGCCAAGTCAAAGTGGCAGTGAAACTGCACACACAGGCCTTGCAATGGCAGGCCTGAGACACGGTTAAGGGGCTACTTAAGTGGGTGGCACAATCAGTGCTGCAGGCCCACAAGTAGCATTTAATCTACAGGCCCTAGGCGCATATAGTGCACTCTACTAGGGTCTTACAAGTAAATCAAATAGACAATCATGGATAAACCAATCAACAGTACAATTTACACAGAGAGCATATGCACTTTAGCACTAGTTAGCAGTGGTAAAGTGCCCAGAGTTCAAAAGCCAACAACAACCGGTCAGAAAAAATAGGAGGAAGGACGCAAAAAGTTTGGGGATGACCCTGTCAAAAAGCCAGGTCCAACAGACATACATCAGGCAACCACATCAATGGTCACCATCAAATATCCTTGTTGCCAGAGAATCCCATTGATTCTGTTTGGGAAATCCATGAAGTCCCAGATTTATGAGGTCAAATTAGGTACAAATGGAAACAGAAAGACATCAATAAACCATGAATTCTGTTCCAACAGTGAGTCAATAGAACTCACTAGAGGTCTTCCCAGTGGATTTATTGAATCTTTGTGCACTTTGGGAAAAAAAAAATGTTGGTCTAATTAGATCATCATTTCTCAGGTACTCATATTCATCATCATCAATTACACCCCTTTTATGCCAAACATGCAGCTTTTGATGATAGATTCTCATATGCTCATCAGTTGGATCATGTTTGAATTTTTCATAATTCTCCTTGTCAATGATTTGCATTTTCACCTCTTTGATGTATTCATTCGTGTCCATTATGACGATGTTACCCCCTTTGTCGAAGGCTTTAATGATCAAGCTGTCATCTTGAAGCTCCTTAAGAGCATCTCATTCCGCTTTTGTCATTTGGAATGTTCATAGCTCCTTTCCTTACCTCTAGGTGCCCTCTGGGATATCCTATGGATACCCAGGTCATAACCTCTTGAAATACATCTACTTTATTTCCTGGCTGTAACTGCAAGCAAAACATTGAACTCAATTTACATTTACTGCTGACATTTGCATCTGTGGTGATCCCCATACTTGCACAATACTCCAAATCTGTTAATTCACCAATCATCGGGAATCTTCCAGTTTGTAAAATTTCCATTGCCACTTCCATTAATGTTCTATGATCAGCTAGTTCTGCAGTTGTCGTGGATGATGTTGCTCTTCCAGCATTTTCCCGTTCTTATTTTTATTGCAAAAAATGTTTTAACCTTCAATTCTTGCTGTTGCTACATCCATAGATGTTAATGGGCAGAAAGTCACTGCTTTGTTCAATAGAGTCATATGTTTTTTCTCCAATTGTTTTTAGGAAAGATTGATAACCACATTATCCTCCATCGAAGTCAGATCTTCTTGTTGCTTCCTCTTGTGGGCTTTCCCCTTTGATCTTTTAGTATGCTTCCCATTGCTCCAATTTTGTTAACTTCTCCTTTGTCTCTCTTCCATGTCTGTATCTGATAGAGTATCATTTCCCCTGAGAAGTCTTTTCTTGGACATCCCGATTTCAGGGTCTCGTCCCTTAAACTCCTTTCATAGCTGTCAGCACATCATGGTACATAATCCTTCTCTATTACTTTCTCCATTGTCTGTCTATCGTACGGTGAATCAAATCTTGTCACAAAGGTATAGATTTGACCTGCTGCAAAATCCAATTTATCAAAATTTCTTTTTTCCTCTTTTTTGCTTGTACTTCCTTACATGTTTTTTCTAATCTTTTCTGCATTTCATTCAGTGCACTATTTATGTCCTCATTCATTTTAAATAATTCTCTATTTCTTTGATCTTTTCAGAAACTTGCTGTAGCCTCCGCATAGCATGTATAATTAGAATATTCATCAGTTTTACTGAACATTCGGTTGTATCCACTTGCCATTGCTTTAGGAAATCTTGGTCCATGTCATTCAAAGTGAGTAAGACAGAAATCCTGAGACCTCCTCGAATACGTCCACATTCTATATATTTCTTCAAAGAGGTAATTTTCCACCATTTATTCACCTCCATTATGTGTGCCTGTTCAAGTTCTTTCACTAACTTTTTATGTGCAATATCTTGCTCTTTTCCAGATGCACCTTGTATTCTAACAGTCTCTCTTTTGTCATCAAAAAGAGTTTTCAATACTTGTTTGCGTTTTGCAAACATGTCCGCCATATTTGTTTTGTTTGATGTGTCCCTGAATTCATCAAGTGTTGAAAACACAAAAATATAATATACTAACTCTACATAAACCTATGTGTCCATCCTGCATTGCTTTGTACTTTGGAGATTAATTGGAATTGTAGATATGTCTGCCTCCGATCATTTCACATAAATCCCATGAAACACACATCTTTATTTCCATCCTTTATCATGGGCAAAAAATGGCTTCATAGCTCTTTCCAACATTGGCTGTAAAATGTCATAGCTCAACAATTTTTTCTTTCACATCAATTCATCTCAGTACAAGATTACTTGTTCTGCTTGTAATTCCCCCTTATTTTTTAATGGAGTCCTTTCCGTTATTTCAGAGGGTTACTCAAATTTCAGGGGAACCAAGTATGTTGTGAAAACTCATTATACTACTTATGACAGCATTTGTTGCCTGTTTTGTTAATTTGGCAGAGTTAATTGAATAAGCTGCATGAGGTGTTTTATCGCTTGCTCAAAGCAGGCCACAGTGCTTGTGCCACATGTGTGTAAAGCATTAAGGGGCATATTTATACTCCGTCTGCGCCAAATGTGCGTCAAAAATTTTAAACTTTGACGCCGAGCCTGCAGACACCAAAATCCCACTGTGTGCGTCATTTTCTGGATGCGGGAAACCGCCTTGCGTTAATCATATGCAATGTAGGCATTCCCATCCAAAAAATTACTTCAACGTCCGTGCGTCGTATTTATGCTACCAGGCAAAAATCCCACACAGCCAGGAGGCGGAGGCGAAAAATGCACAGCCCAATTTGAGTCAAAAATTAACTCCTGGGTCAGGGCAGGCGTTAAAATGGGGAAAACACACCTGTATTTAATCAGAACACACAGAAGCAACAGCAGAGCAGCAAGAGGAAGACATGGAGGTGCTTCTCATCCAGCGTGCATGCAGACGCAGAGCACAGCAACAACAACAGCAGCTACCACAACACCAGCAGGGACCCCAAAGGCAACGCAGAAGGCAGAAGAGGATGTTCCGCACCAAGACAACCCTTCATGGCCTCAGGGAACATGACATCATCCAGAGGTACAGGTTGAACTGGCAAGCAATTCAGCAGCTGCTGCGCAACATTGACCCACAGTTGGCGCCCAGCTTGCTGACACCCCGCACCACCCCAACAGAAACCAAGCTGCTAGCTGTACTACACATGTTGGCAAGTGGCTCCTTTCAAACCACCCCTAGCGCCCTGGTTGCTGGGATATCACAGCCATCATTCTCCGCCTTCCTGCCCAAGGTGCTGGATGCCATCATCAGACTCACACCCCGCCACATCTGCTTCCCAAACACACAGCAGAAGCAGCAAGAGACAAAACAGGGGTTTTACCTCATTAATGGATTCCCACACGTCCTTGGTGCCATTGACTGCACACATGTACGCCTTGTGCCACCTGCTGCAACTGAACACCTATACCGCAACAGGAAGCACGCATTTCAACAATGTGCAGGCCATTGTGGATCACCAAGGATTGATCACCAATATCGTGGCAAAGTATCCTGGGAGTGTACATGACTCATTCATCTTCTGTCACTGTACCATCAATCAACACTTCCAGGATGGACGATATGGAAATGGACTACTTGTTGGTAAGTACAGAAACCTACTTATATACACACTGCATAGCAACCTTCTAGGACAAACAACACATACACCACAACAGCAACATGTGAACAGGAACACACTGAGGTCGTGACACCGCTAGGCGTGTTTGATAGGTCTGCAGTGAACCTGTCACACATCTGAAATTAGTTTACAGTCTAATGTCAAGACGTCAATGATCACCATGTATGGAGAGGTTTGGCTAATTGTCACCTTGCAAAATGTAAGCGGCTCACTGATGTTTAAATTAATCCGTTGGCTATGTCTAAAAGTATGAGATGTCCAGGGTACATTGATGACGTGTTCCCACCACTGTCAAATTGAATTAGTGTATGGAACTATCATCTCACCCCCAGTGAAGACACAGGAACACCTGTATCACAAGTCACAATGCTAGGGAGTGCACACTGTACTGCAAATCACAAAACATACTGCTGACAACCGGTCAGCAGGCAAATACTCTTTCAGCCAAGGAAACAACCCAATGCAGATGGTACATCCTAGAAGCCTAGGAATCAACACAATAACACAAAAGAGTCACAGACAACACAGGACAACTACTGCCATGCAAGGTGATATTAATGGGGCAAGTTACATCAACATGATCCCAATCATTTTCTCTTTCAGCTGATCAGGGGTATGGGATCCAGCCATGCATTATGACACCATTTGGCAACCCAAGCACTTGCAGGATGGATGTTAGCGCTTGCATGGCTGCTGCCTGATCTGCAGATGACATCATGCACGAACGCATCCCCTCAAGGCTGGATGCCATATTTTGCCTCCCCACCCGCACCTCCTTGGCCAGCTCCCGCTGTACTCCCACTACAGTTCTCTCAAAGCTGGTGCCTGTGTCGTCTGAGTCCTCAGCTGTATTGGAGCTGGCAGGTTGTACAATTGGGGTTGTGGGTGGGTCCTCTGTGATGGCTGCTTGGCCTGTGCCCCTCCTTGTGACTAAAGGTGGGGTCTGGAGGGTTCCATCGACATCTTGGAGGGTCTGGTGGCTGACATTTGTTAGCTTGTCATCCATGTCATCAGGGTAGTCCTGGACAGGCATATCTGCAGGAGACCCATCATCCTCTGCAATGAAATAGGGTACAATTAGTGTGTCTGTGTTGTGGCATTTGTGATGTGACATGCCTGCCTTGTGATGATTTCACATTGTGATATTGGTTCCTGTTCATTGTTCAGAATTTCAGATGGGCATTCTCCCAGGCCTATGCCTCACCTGCATGTCACATGTATTGTGGTCAGTCAGTAGACTTGTCAGCATCACATCCTCTAGGAGTTGGTTTTGGCCAAATAGTGAATTGCCACCTTCTTGTCCTACTCAACCCTCCGTCTACTTCCATTCTCATGGTGAGACCTTTTACTGGCTGTGGGTGCTCTGATGGCACTAGCAGCACACTTAACAATCTGGACTTGTCCCAGTCTCTGATCTTTCACATCCACTTATATGTAGTTTAAATGTAGTGTATACTATGCATAGCATTGTTGTGGCACGATATGGATGTCAGCATTGGTAATGTGTACAGCTGTTGTTGGAGAATGTGTGGTACATTGGATTGCCCTGATTGTCGTAGTAGTGTCCTATTTCCTCCTCTGACTGTGCAGGTGTATTTCAGTGACCATTTACATGTGTCCTCCCCCTCAATGCTGTATTCTGAGTAGTATGACATTTGGGATGTTGCATTGTGACCCAGGCACAATTGCTTATGTAGTTAGGTACCCTTGTTCTAATACTCTCCTAGTTTCTGCAGTGTGTTCTCCAAATTTGACTCATAATGAGTGGGGCGGAGAGATTTGCCATTAGAAATTATATTGCCTAAACTGTAAGTACAACAATGCTCCATAGTTCTCTTACCTGAATAGATTAAGCTAGGGCTGTATGGTTTCTCAAGGTAGCATAGTGGCGTAGTAGTAGCATGCTAGCGAAGCTGTGATGGCATTGGAAGCGAGGTCCCACTCTATCTAGGTGAACTCAAATGAAGATCCTGCACACTGAGTTGGTTTTGCTTTTACCACATCCGCCCCATCAAGTGAGTGATTAATCAATGGTGTAAATTATTAAGTAACACCTCAATAAATCACACAGCCCTGGGGAAGAGGGTCAAGGGTTTGATGAATGCATGGGAAAGGGATTTAGAGAAAGGTGTGACGAAAAGACATACACCACACAAAAACAATATTTATCTTGGAGATGATCAGCAACCTTTGTGGGAGGAATAGAAAAAATGTGTACGTATGACACTGATAACTTTGCATTCAGCCCCAATGAGACCCAAGTTTTTATATATCTAAAAATGTTTTGATCACCTACGTTTGCAAAATAGTAAATATAATTAATGTTGGGGTGAAGCTAACACACACAGTTAAAAAAAAAGATTATTGAAAGAAAAATGATACTAGTCTGTATTGCCAAATTGGATGGTACATCTGCATTCTTGTTGGATTGTCCCATCAGTCTTCTTGGGTGCCTGCCGGAATCGGTCTGATAAGGTAAGCTTAAGTGCTATGGTGCAGGAGAAGTGAAGGCCTGTGGATAGTAAAAATGGATAGAAATAATTATCATGATACATATTGTAGAATCAAGAAAGATTGAATGGAAGGTAAGCTTCATGAGGAGTAGTGTACCAAGAAGAGTCAGATGTGGCAGAGCAAGAGCAATGTCCTTTGCACTCATTCATTCCAGGACTGATTTGCGATCAATTAAGTGAGAGCAATTACAACAACCAACAATCAGATAAGTGGCTGCATGTATCGGGATGATCAAAATTGCAACTGTCATGATCATCATCACATTTAACCTAGAGCGCGTGCATAATGTGACATCATCCATCATACGTCTCCTCCAGTTACTTACAACAGGCCCCCCCAATCAACCACATATTTGCAAGTTTGAGCCAGCCAGCAAACACTTGCAGCAGCATTGCAATTCCCTAATCAAGTAATCAATGCACCTCTCACCACCAGTCCACAGATTAGAGTAGGCCTCTTAGACTCATTATCCATGTTGATTTCCATGAAGTTGATAAATTCCTTATTCTAGCAGTTGTTTAAATTGTCAATTCACGCTTTGAGTCATTCCATCATAATCCAGACTCTGATTAAAGATTATGTCCAACTCAATACCAACTGCTGCCAGTGTCACCCTACTCAATTGAGACAGAACAACCTGAGCACATAGCTTTGTTTAACAACAAGAGAAACATTGAGTAGTTTTTTTTGTCTAGACTAGATTTTTGTTTGTTAGCTAAATAAACTGGTTGGGTCTTCTTTGCCAAATGTGAACCAGAAAACAAAGCAGTGAGAAAACACAACTCTCGCTTAGTGACAATGGGGAAGGAAAAAAACACTTTCAGGAAAAAAATATCACCCATTATTAGGCCACCAACATTGTAAATCAATCAAAACACAAGCAAGCATAAAATATAGTTAAACAATAAACACCCACTCTCGGGATCTGCCACCACTAGAAACGAGTCACAGGAACCATCTCAACATTGAAACAAGAATTCCCCTATATTACTTGTTGGAGCATATAGCATTAATTACCTGTTCCAATCAAGTATAGTGGCACATTGCTGATCCTCTTTGATTCATGAAACTAAACACACATTGGCCAGTAAGTTGTAAATCAAATATCTGGGGCAGTCCTGCTAGGGGACAAAAAGGAAGGATTGGCACAGAATGGATGCAGACGTTGTCTCTCAAATCTCCTTAAAGGGATTTTAGAGGTGGGAGGACTTCTTCAATGCACACTGGCCCAACTTCAACCCAGCCACACATATGGGTGAAACGGTTGTGGTTCATTAGTCATTTAGATAGAAACAAACAATATAAAATAATAATGATTTCCCAGTTAGCTATATTCTTTTTATTTCAAAGCAATTCATCGATAGAAGAAAGTAGAAGGTTCTATGGTGCCCTAGGTCTAGTCAGGGAAGTCGTTTCATCCTCAAACTCAGGTGGTTCACCTAAAAGTTAGTCAGCTAAGTCACTACCATGAGCTGAGTCTGACCAATCAACCTAATCTACCTCCTGTTGTACTTCAGGTATGCTGTTATTCAGGGGAATAAAGTGCTGATTCATTTTGATCATGGTCAAACTATTGACGTTTTGGGGCAAGAGACTGGTCCTTCTTGTTGTAACAACTGCACCAGCTGCATTGAACTCATGCTCAGCAGTTACACTGGCTACAGGGCAACTCAGATACTTTGTTGCCAATCTGCTGAGCACTGGCCAGTGGCGCATCTTCCCATACGAATACACCAAAGGATTTGATCCAGATAGACCTCCGTTGGGTCATTCAGGAAGGCCTGAACCATCCTCCCAATAGTCATGGGTGTTTCACCTTTCTCGACCTCGTTTGCCTTCATTTCTGCAGCGGACGTAATCCCTGCCTTCAGAATCAATCAAATGCAGATTTTGGGGCTGCTTCTGTTCCTGTAGTTGTTGCTGGTGTTGATTTTGGCAGCTGTGAGCCAACAGCACTGACCTCAGGCTCTATGAAAGTTGTAGGCTGCCCCTCAGAACTTCTGCCCGTGAATGACCCTCTAATTTCCAGCCGTTCTTTTTCTAGGTTGCTGGCTTGCTTAGCAATCCATGTCTTGTAGGTTGAAACAACCCAGTCTGTAAAAGGAATGAAAGTGGCACAGAAGTAATGTTTCGATGGCACCTTGTCTCTTTGCAGCCTTGTATTAACAAATAAGCGAAGTATTAAGCTCTCCACTAACTCCTATGCATCTGTTTTTTCATCCACACCTGTGTACGTTTCAGACAAATCCCTCAGCTGTATCTGCAGCATATGCACCAATGGGATAGCTTGGCCCATGGTACAGTCTTCTTTGCTGACTTTCCATGCAAAATTTTCAAAAGGAAGCAGCATCTCTGTCAGGCATTTGACCAGGCCCCATTGGTCCATATTAATGATCATCCCTTTCACAGATGCATCCCATCTTTGCATGACATATTCATTGATCAGTCTGCACTGCTCAAGCAGATGTTGCAAAATGTAATAAGTTAAATTCCAACATCTTGGCACCTCCTGTATGAGGGATTTAACTGGCATTCTATTATCACGCTTGATAATCTTCAACAGCTTGCGGTCTTTGAAAGAATGGCTGAAATGAGTGCAGGGTATTCTGCATGTGGACAGTAAGTTGCTGACTCAGGGTTCTTTTTGGAAAAATTCCTGTACAATGATGCTTATGCCGTGCACCTAACACATATAATCAATGACTTGGCAACTGGTCCACATGTCTGTTGTCAGAGGGTCTGTGTGGACAGCACTCTGTTGCAAAGCTTGTCCAACCAATTGCAGCACTTTGTGATATAGTGCTGGAACAGCAACTCTGGTGAGATAGGTCTGGCTGGGAACCTTCAATTTTTGGACCCACTCCTTCCACAAAAGAAAAAGGGAAGAGGTCCAACATTAACTTTTTAGCCAGCTTCCCATTAAACAAACGTGAAGTTGGGTGGTTGTGTTTGTACTGCCTCTCCGGCTTAAACATGGCAGGAATAGTAGCCTGGATGTTTTCTTTACTGGTGGCACTGACGCAGGAGACTTCAAAGCAGAAGGTGGTGGTAGGCTCAATTTGCATCTCATGGGGGCAGCCACTGTATGTCCTTGTCTTGATGTTTTGACCCGACTCTGAGTTTTTCCGTGCCATTACAATGTTGCTGATGTGGGCGATGATTCTACTGCACTACTGGGGACAGGGCTGATTTGTGTAAAGAAAATGTCACCCTCTTCTTCACTTTCACCTTCCACCATGATCGGATCAGATTCCCTGGTTTCAACACCTTCACCAATACCACTTGCACACCTCCTTTTCACTACTCGTGTAGAAGTCCCAAACTGGGGAGGTCAACTTTCTAATACAAAGGCCACTGCCAAAGTATGAAGAAGTATCCGTAGATGGATGTTGTATTGATAATGCTTGCCTCTCTGCAGTGCCTACTTCTACTGAGGTGATTGTGGATATAGGTCACAGCCGGGGCCTTGTAAATATGGAAGCTGGTGGAGGTGGAGGTGGAGGTGTTCCCTTGGAGCAGGTTGAGAAGACGGGGTAATGTCAGACTCCACTGGGGCTGGACTAACGTCCATGATGACTGGCTCATCATCAGACTTGTCATCCTCCTCTTCTTCAGCCATTTCGCTGAGGCTTTCAGGAACCTTTTATTTCACTCCTTGCCTCTCCTGGCATGTCTCTGACTGAGGTGGCATCCAAGTGGAGTCTTGATCATCATAAGGGGGAATTGAAGAAGAAGCTGATGGCAATCTGGAAGGCAGTGGATCTTATGAAAGAGAGGATTCTTTGGCTTCCTCAGTATGAAGCTCAAGATTCTGATGTGCTCCTACTTCAGGAGGAACTTCTAATGCTGGCTTGGGCTGTTGTTGTCGACTCTCCTGAGTTAACGGGAACAATTGCATACTACATAGAGAAAGAGATAATTCCAATTCAACATCACTGCTCGTTAGCGTTCCTGTGATTAAAGAGGCTGCCTCTGTGCCAGACATGGGTTCTAGTTTGGAGTGGGGCCACTGATGTGGGAGTGCTGCTCCCTGCTTGCTCCCCATGGTGCGGCAGGCACACGTTTTTGCCTAAAAACCATCTGGGGCAACATTACAGTGGTGGGACGCTCCTTCTTATCACTGGCCTCTTTCTTGGTAGCACATTTCTTTGGGGTCATCTTGAAGTTGGCAGTTGGCAGTAGCACTTAGCTTCAGAAGCTGGAGAAATGTCCATGTGGTCGTTAGTGTGGTCACAAATCACGTTGTGCACAGGCCTTCTGTTTAGCAGTACTGTGGGTCTCTTTCTCTTTGTGCACCTAAGAGCAAACATGCAAGAAGGATATCAGTGAAACGTGGCATTGTTGTAGTTGTATTAGTAGTGGAAACAATATAATTTAATGGTTACTTAACTTAGAAATAATTATGAAATAATACAGTGCAACCACACCAACATTAGCTTTCATTATCATGTGCACTCATGAAGGATAAGAAAGAGCAACAGCTACATTACAGAATGTAACTGTTAGCTTTATGTACATCAAGTTGGCATGTGACACTCAAGGAGGTGCTGGTGACAAATGGAATAATCCTTGAATAAGGTAGCCTAGCACAATTGTACACCGATGGCAGACATGGGGCTAATGGGGAAAATGGAAAGAACATTTAAAAATAAAATAAAATAATAACAAAGTAACAAAACAGGTTAATGTATTTAAAAGACACTTCTAAAACCAAGATTTTAAAAAACAAATAATTATTAAACATTATTAGTCTTCTTCTTCTTCATCTTCTTCGTATTATTATTATTATTATTATTATTATTATTATTATTATTATTATTTATTATTATTATTATTATTATTATTATTATTATTATCATCATCATTATTATTATTATTGCTATTATAAAATTAAATAAAGCAAACAATAACATTTAAAAAACATATAAATCAATTGCTGACGTCCTAGGGGAAGGGGACTACCATGAAAAAACACAGGGGTTTGAGAGGCAAGGAGTGGTGCAGGTGAAAATGGCAAAAAAGTATATAATAAAATATAAAGCACTGCTTCTACAGTACATTTAATAATACGCATTGACCTACCAGACCTTAAGCATAACACACAAAATGGCCACCAGCCTCATGGTCAAACAACAGCCAACAAGGAGGCATGGCCACCACAACAAAGAACACATGCAGGCCTAAAAGCACTCTGGCTGCCTACACAAAATGGCCACCAGCCACATGGTCAAACAACAACCAGCAAGGAGACATGGCTACCACAACAAAGAAGAACACATGCGGGCCTATAATCACACTGGCTGCCTACACGAAATGGTCGCCAGCCACATGGTCAAACAACAACCAGCAAGAGACATGGCCACCACAACAAACATAAACACATGCAAGCCTAAAAGCACACTGGCTGCCTACACAAAATGGCCACCAGTTACATGGTCAAACAACAACCAGCAAGGAGGCATGGCCACCACAACAAAGAAGAACACATGCAAGCCTCAAAGCAAAATGGCTGCCTAAATAAAATGGTCGCCAGTTACATAATCAAACAACAACCAGCAAAGAGGCATAGCCACCACAACAAAATAGAACACATGCAGGCCTACCGGCTGCCTACACAAAATGGTTACCAGCCACATGGTCAAACAACAAGCAGGATGAATAAAAAACAAAAAACACAAATAGGTATAAGAATATAATTGACTATTAAAAAAGGGACCCTGGCCACATGGCATGGGGAACAAAGTCAAACGGTGGCCTATGACAAACACTCTCATGCACTGGCCAGACAATGAAGGCATTGGTACAGAAGAAAAAAACAGCATTAAGTCAGTAATTGAAAAAACAAAATTAAAGAGGCTAAACATTTTACAACAACAACACACATCGTACAAAGGTATCAAATATTACCCTACCATGCACTGTTTGCAGAACAAAAAGTGTAAAACCGCTTAACAATATTTTGTTATATTTAATCCAATGCCATCCATGATGTTTCAGTTCAACAAACACCACAAACAGTTGTTTCATTGTGCACCCATGACTAGTACTGGGCCTACAAACGGAAGGCTTATTCCATTAACAGACTAGGCCACTTAATATTAACACAATTAATTAAATCAAAATTGCAAATGTACAAACCAAAACATGGAGAAAATTAAGTGAACTTTAAAACATTTTTTCCTTTATAGAAGAAAAATTATGAGTAAAACTTTAACTAGGCCCTAAATGCAGGTTACCCACCACAATCAATTTAAGAAATTGAATAAAAGTACAGATAAATCCTGGTGCATGCCCTCTATCAAACAAACAAGTTGTTCAACACCCTTTGTACAAATGGTTTTGAACTTACTTGTGAAATCTCAAATACAACAAAGTCCTTAAATCCAATGATACATCCAGGAGACAAAAAAGTGATCCTCCCAGCTCGAAATCCAAGTGAAAAGTGACCAGGAGATGGACAAAGCACTGGGAGGAGCCAACTGGACTGGGACAGGAAGTTGGAGTCTCTGGGGCATTTCCTGTTGTTAAAAAAAGAAGAGTACTCCGCGTACAAAACAAACAACACAAACAGTCCATTAGAGAATATTTTTAACTCAAAGTTGTAGATTTTAGCTGCTTGAGCTTTGCCAGTTTGCAGTCACAGTCGATCGCGCTCACTCGCGCTCGCCTACATCACAATAGACAAATGGAAAGTCGCTAGTGCAGTGCTGAATCTCGCAGGCGGGTAAAAAAATATCCTTTGTTCTAGGGAGTGATCCGAATTCTCTCGCCTCACTTCTCGCATGTGTGAAATGACATCAAGCGCACACCAACAAGGGAAAAACTCTGCTCTGTTACGGAGTGAAGAGTCTATCGGTAACTCAGCGTTCTCCGCAGAATGCGGAGTTGCTGATTCCGCAAACTCCGTCAGCGGGGCAGAGTTGTTCTCCCAAGCCTAAGTGAGTGTGGCTGTGAAAGTGTCTGTCTGGTTGTGAGAGTGCTTCCATCAGTGTTTTAGTGGATGTTTCAGTGTGGGCGCAGATCTGTGAGTGGGCGCCTGAGGCTGTAAGTGGGTCTGTGAGTGGGTGTGTAACTCTCTGAGTGGGCCTGTTAGTAGGTGCACAATGGTCTGACTGAGGCTTCCCTCACAATGCCATTGCTTCAACAAGCACAGAGCTACTTTGACAGCAGCTTCATGCTTGCTAAAGCATTTCATCTCTGTCCCCTGCGTGAGTGCAGGGGACAGAGATGAAATCTTCGGATTTTGACAGCGGGACATGCTTCACAGGTCCCGCTGTCAAAACCCGAAGTGTTTGCTGTGGCTTGGCTGCAGCTTCAGAGCTGCAGCCAAGCCACAACAACAACTATGTCCCAGGGTGGGTATCCCGGGACATAGCAGGAGGTGGCCCTGGGGGTTTCTGGTACCCAAGGCCATCAGTGGCTCAAATTGGGCCCCCTTCCAACATGCAGATAGCCCTAGGGACCCCCTGTCTTTTTTTAAATATTTGCACTGGGGAGGATGTGGTCACAGGGAGGCAGGGGGCCAGGCGACCCCCCCCACATATCAGTACACTAACTTCTCAGAGAGATAGTGGCCCCAAGGGCAGCAGGGGGCATGTGGTCCCCCTGCATATTTATTCAAAGCCCTGGGAAGGTGGTGGTCCCCAGGGCAGTGGTGTGGCACAAGGCCCAACCTACATATTTAATCACACCCCTTGGCGGTGGTGGTCCCCAGGGTAGCCTGAGGGCATTCAGCCCCCCTGCATATCAATTATAAGCCCCAGGGAGGTGGTGGCCCCTCGGGCAGCGATAGGAGACCGGGTGCCCCCCCACATATTCAAGTCACAGCCCTGGGGTGGTGGCAGTCCCCAGGGCAGCGGGGGTCACGTGGTCTCCCGCATATCAATTATAAGCCATTGGGAGATGTGGTCCCCAGAGCAAAGGGAGGGGGCCAGAAGCCCCTCCGCATTTGTAAAGCAATGCCCCCAGGACCTGGCCCACTCGGGGTTTATGATAACAAAACGTGGGAGACAGCGCTTCTTTTTTGAGAAAAAACAACCATGGCAGATCCGCAGATCCACCATGACTCCGCTTGTAAAATAAAAAAAAATGCTTTTCTTACCTTGGCCCCTTTTCTTCATTTTACATTTTTTGGGGGGACTTTGCTTCAGCCAAGTTCCAAGATGGCTGCCAACACTTCAACACCTTCTGTTTTTGAAGTGTCATAAGCCAATCAGATCTCTGCACGAGATCAGAAGTGTTTGCAAATCCTTCACATCCTTATATATACAAATTTGGATTTTCCGTATGTTTCTAAAACTACTGAATGGAACTACACCAAAATAGAAAAAGGTTGCATTCTGGACCAGGACCTACCTTTCTGCCAAATTTGGTGTAAATCCATCCAGTAGTTTTTGCGCTATTGCTGTTCAAAATCCCTATGGAAAAATGAATGAGGAAAATGTGTTTTGGGACCCCCCCTCCCTTTTTTTTGACCCCCCGGATGGATCACCTCAAAACTTTCCAGGCATCAGCCGACTGGCAACATTTTTGGGAAAGTTTTATGAAGATTCGTCAAGCATCATCAAAGAAATAGGCAAGTAAAAACCGCTTCTTATATGGAAACTATATATCGCCACTAGGTCCAGGCCCCCAGAGACTGCCCAACCAGGTAGTGCGTCCAACTCCCAACAGACAGCCAAGACCCTGTTGATGGCAAACCCTCATGATTTTGCAATGCCTAAAGTTCTTATTTTTTCCCTCCGCTGCCGCGGTACTACAGCTAAATGGGCCAGGCTGAGTACCACAGTAGTGCTGCAGCACTGTGGAGTCACAAAAAATCTTTTTCATTTGATCCAGAAGGTGTTCCACTAAGACCTACCCACAAGGGTCAGAGGGTCAGGGTACCTGATTCCTGCCACTTAATACTGACACATGCTTGCTTTATATGACACAGAAATCTAGACTCAGTCATAAAATGGTGATAGCACCTTTCTCTTGATGTTGCAGCCAGCCAATCAGATTATGTGTCTGGACTTGCGATACCAAAGTAGTACAGCGGGAGTACCACACCAGACAATCTGACTGCATATTTTGAGTTTGCTCTAATGTGGTACTCCAAGAACTAAAATGAAGGCACTTTGTTGCTCCTCAATTTCTGCAAAACTACGGAATAGATTTACACCACTTTACAAAAAGCAAATGGAAGTACAGGTTTTAACCAGAATTTCACATTCTATTCTCACACGGCTGAGTAAGATATTGTGAGCTTACTAAAAATGTGCTCTCATTTAAGCTTCTGGAGCAACTTCCAAAGTCTTTATTAGAAAAACATGTGAGAAAACTGTTTTCTGTCAAACATTGTTCATATAACCTCTGTAGAGGTTCAACATTTTCACAGTCTAAAATAACTTTAGAACACCACAATTCATAAATTAGTATGGTGCCATCAATAAATGATTAATATTGTGACTAAAATCTGTTTACCCTTTTTATATGCTACATTTTGTGACCCCCCCCTAAAAAACAGGCTTCACTATATGCAATGGGGATCATGTCTCCGATTCCTGTCATGGTTGCCACAATATGTTTCCATGATGTGACCAGCCAATTAATGGGAAGGATCTTTTGGAACGCCCACATAACCTTTAAGGCAAGGGAGTGCTCATCCTGACCTCATAGCTTTTTAACTTGTTTTCAGGATGTAGGGACCATGGTCCAGATGTAGAAAAGGGTTTTTCCCATTCTGTGTCAATGGGAAAATGTGTTCATACATATGGCCCCATGTCCCTGAGCTGTGGAATTGCAGCTAAAACATATGGTTTCGGTTGTGGCCAGCCAACAAAGATTGGCTACCCCCCTTTAGACAGGCCAATTGGAACACATCTGGACACCAGAATTCCAGATATGCCTAACATTTTTAACTCCTTCATGACATAGCAGAGCACTTTTTTAAACACAAGTTTCTCAAATGACTTAAAGGGTTCATACCAAATAGCGAAAAGAGTTCTTTCTGTGAAAAGTTCTAACCGCCTGTCAAATAATTCATAGGTTTTACTATGCAATCTTATATATGAGAAAGAAATGTATAGAATCTAGCAGTTGAGATTTGTCAATGGAGGTAATGACTTATTTAAAAATGGTATAAGAGTAAGCAAAAACATGATGGAACAGTCAAAACACTTTTGTGGTTGATTGTATAGTTGTTGATTAAAGAACAATGCAAAAATGCTGTCAGAGTGCCTGAAGCACAAACCCTTTGGCTGCCAGTTTTCAGAGAAGGGAACTGTCTGTAGGTAAGGTAAAATGTTTGAACTTGTAGTTGTGGTTCATTAATGAAATGATTTTATTATTAGGGTGAGCACTGTACTTAAACACATGTTTTAAGGTCACCCTGCACTACTGACAGTGGTTCCAGTAAAACAAAAAGTGTATACATGTTTTGAAAAGTTTAACAATATAAGGCTAAGTATAATGTTCCCAGAATTGTCTCTGACTAGATGCAAATGTTTGCAGAAGCCTGTAAGCAAGAGTGACAATTCTTTGCTTTCAAAACAAAATGTCCAGAATAAAATGCAAGTAGAAAAAAATTACATTTCGCTACTATGAAATCTAGGTGCTATTGCTTTGATGCATCATTTAAAAAATGTGTTGATGCATTAAGTATTTCCCAAAAATATTTCTAAGGGAAAAATTAGCGTAACCATTTCCAACAAGATTATGGAAAGCATGAAAATAAACAGGCATTGGCAAGGCCAACATTTGTTGAGAGTGTTTTGGTTTCATCAATGCGCATCCTGTTTTGATATGGCTAGAATAACACTTTATTGTTGTGAGAGCTGTCAGGCCCTCATCCTTGTAACAAACATTGGCAAAAAGCAAAAAAAGTTTTTTTGATCTCAAAAAGCAAACGTTGCTGCCAGTGGAGTAACAAAGGCACCCACGGTTCCAGTTTTGTTATGCCACACTGATTGCCACAGTAGTTCCTGGCACTAAACAAAACTACCTTGTGTGCCAGTATGCTCTTTGTAGAAGAGCAGAATATAGTAAAGCCAGCCAATAGATAAATAGAGAGAGAAATAGAAGTGCAATGAAAACAAAATATCTTGGTGAACGCCAGACCTAGTTAGGGATTTAATTCTTAAACAAAGTCACAAAAGTGCACCCATGGTATATGCCTTTGAATTAGTGGCTTTCATGAATTCACAAGAACTTACAGAAGTACAGCACGAAAATGTAATCCTAGAAAATATTTCTGAACTGTATTTTGGCTTGAGCAAAAGTGCATGTGTAGATTTGCTCATGTAAAAATCTGTTGAGTGTTTACAAGTTTGCTTTCCCTCCAACCACTTCTTTCCCAACCCTGGAACAACCTCTACTTCTGCCCTTGTCAGGAGTAAACTTCCAACCTTTCTCAGTATTGTAAAATAATAGAGAAGTGTTGGTGAAAACCCTTAAAACATGCAAGTTAGTAGGTCTGCAGACACAAAGGCATTCCAGCCCTGGAACTACTGCTTAGTGCTTCCTCCCGCCCCTCTAGTGGATCCTTTTTAGTTTTAATGAAAATCAGGAGTTTAGCTTGGCCTTCTGGTTTGCAGGCCTGTGCTTCTGTCACCTAGTGACTTTTAATCTACTTAGCCTGCTCTATTTTAGCGCATTTATTTAATTATTTCTTCCAAGATGGCTGCTATGTTTATAGTTAGAAAGATGATGATTTCACGTTATCAGTGCCACTCTGTGAAGGCATCACTATCAGTGCCAAAGACAAGTGATATACGTAGGTATTCACATCATGTTCTTTCCCACTTAAGTGGGACAGAAACATAATGCACTTTTGAAGGAATTATTCTGTAATTGCCGACCCAAGCATGCCTTCTTACCTATGTTGTTTGGGAACATAACTGCGTCAGGGGTCCTACAAACTCTGTATACATACATCTCACACAGACAAGGCTATCAGAGGGATTCCCACCAGATGGCATCAACGCAATCAATGCTACACGTTGCCTTGATGCAGACCCAGCCTTCTTGTCCCCATGGAATCTGATCTAGAGATCTCATTCCAAGGTAACTAGGGTTGGAGGGCTCACATCATAGACATGGTACTGGCAGACTAGGTTTATCTCACCTAGCTCTCTTTAAGTTATCATACTAGGGTATAGGGGCTTTATTTATCATGTTGTTGCAAGATGGTGTGGGTCTTTGTATTCATGACTCTCATCTTCACAATTCTGTTTCTTGCATTGTTCATTATCCTAATCATTGTAGCCCATGCATTTTACAGTAGACTGCAGTCTTGTAAATAAAACCTATGGAAAACTTTACTGCATCTCCTTCATTGCCTGTGCATGACAGAGACTTGTTGCTCCTGTGAAAAAAGGGTAATCTCAGTTTAATCATGACTCCCCTGAGATGTCGCATTCTAGAGTCTATGAGTAAAGGTTGCCACAAATCACCTTTTAACATTTGGGTTTTTGGTGAAGTACTGCTTGTGCGCTGGAAGACTTGGGACGACAGTTGCAACTTGTTGTAGGATTGGCCTAGTTGCCTACAAACAAAAATGCTGTCATTCCTAAACCAGAAGTCTTGCCTCGAGCAAGAGTCAAACTACGACATCCCAATTGGTAGATCTGCTGGAAGGTGGAAAAATAAGGAAATTGTAAATATTCAAGCCCTATTGTAGTATTAGCCCTGGCATAATCAGGAAGGCTATTATCAGAGCTCATAAATAATGAGATTGCTGCTATAATTTGTTGCTGTGCAACATGGTACCAAAAGAACAAGTAGATTTTTTTACAGGACAAGTAGATTTAAGAAGCAACCGTGGACAAGTAGATATTTTATTAAATTCCTCACCAACATATATATATGTCTTTTTATATATACACACACACACACATATACAGATATATATACACAGACACCCAAAAACACACACACACATATATTTATATTTAATAAACACACACACACACACATATTTGTTTTCATGAAAAAGCAAAAGGTTTACCTTTTTTACAGTGAGGTAAACTTTATTTATTCTTTCCACGTAAACCAAACTTAGACCACACAGACATTAGAAATTTTTCACTTATGGATATGCCTTTCATTTATAATTTAAGTACCACCTATAAATTAATCTTACTTTATTCATTCTTTAGCTACAAACAAAAGTTAAAGTACACAAGAGTTTACGTATCTAAACTTACACAGATACAGTTAATTTATAATTTATACAACAGCTTTACATTATTAGAACTCACACATTTCCAAACACAGTGTATTCCACTCGATAGCCACATTACTATAACTCTACCTTGTGTCATCTCTTCAAACTGCTTACAATATCATATTTTACCTCACTTATACCATGTTAGAAGTTGGGTCTCTGGTTGGCAGTCAGTTTACACTCTGTCCAAGCAGGGACCCTCAGTCTAGTTAGGGTAAGGAGGTTATACTCCTAAAACAACCCCTTCTCACCCCTTTGATAGCTTGGTACTAACAGTCAGACTTATCTTAAAGGCAATGTGTAAAGTATTTGTACCAAAACACTCAGTAATACACTGAAAACCCTACAAAATGGACACCACATCAGTTTAGAAAAATAGGTAATGTTTAGGTAAATCAAACAAGACCAAAATGACAAAAATCCAAAATACATAAGTAAGGATATGAATTTTCAAATAAATAAGAGTCTTAGTCCATAGAAACCAATAGAAAAGTTGATTTTACACAAAGTACCTGGTTTGCGTTAATAACAAAGCTGCATGGATGAGAGAGCTTTGGAAAAGTCAGCGATGCCTGGATTCCTTACTCGCAAGTGCGAACATGTGTCATTTTTTCTCCTGGTCAGGTAGACGATGCAACTTTTTCCTGTCTCACAAGAGAACGACGCGTGGATTTCCGGACAAGGCACCTCGGACCTGCGCAGGTTCACAATTACTTTGACACCCAGTAACGACACGTGAGAAGTCCGGTTGCACGGTGTTCGAAAAATGCATTATATGGTGTTTGCATCATTATCAGCAGCCGCAAGTGGGTGTTGAGTTGTTTCTCCAGCCGTGATGCATCGATCTCCCAGCCGCAATGCAGGTGGAGCATTGATTCTAGCCGCGAAGCGGGTGGGGTATCGTTTTTCAGCAGCATTGCAGGTGGTGCATGGAAATTTCCCTGCATGGTGTTCTGTCAGTGGATTTCAGTCCTTGTTCTGCCAACTTCACTTTTCAAGGGTCCAGGGTCTGGATGATGCACCAGTAGAGAGGGCAGGAGTCTCATCTCAGCATTGAGCCCAGGTGCTGGCAGAGGAAGTATTTGATGGACCTGAGACTTCAGAACAGGAAGCAAGCTCAGTCCAAGCCTTTGGAGATTCTTCTCAAGTAGGAATACTCCAAAAAGTCCAGTCTTTGTCCCCTTTCACAGGTAGAAGCAGCAACTGCAGGATAGCCCAACAAAGCACAGTCACAGGCAGGGGCAGCACTTCTCAGCAATGCAGCCCTTCTCCTTCGCTGAGGTTCCTCTTGAATCCAGAAGTGATGTAAAAATCTGGGGTTTTGGGTCCACTACTTATACCCCTTTCTGCCTTTGAATTTGGCAACTTCAAAGGAATGTCTTTGTTCTTCACAAGATCCTACCTTGCCCTGGCCTGGTTGCAGAATCACACCAGGGGATTGGAGACTGCCTTGTGTGAGGGCAGCCACAGCGCATTCAGGAGTATATGACCATTCCTCTCTCCACTCTAGCTCAGATGGCCCATCAGTATTTGAGGCTACACCCAGCTCCCTTTGTGTCACTGTCTAGAGGAGATTCACAAACAGCCCAACTGTCCGTCTGACCTAGACAGGGAATACACAATCAGGCAGAGTCACAGAATGGGTTAAGCAAGAAAATGCCCACTTTCTAAAGGTCACATTTTCAAACTGACAATTTAAAAACTAAATTTACCAAAATTTGTATTTTTAAATTGTGAGTTCAGAGTCACCAGACTCTATATTTCTATCTGCTCTCACAGGGAAACTGCACTTAAAAGTTATTTAAAGGCATCCCCCATGTTAACCTCTGAGAGAGATAGGCCTTGCAACAGTGAAAAACTAATTTGGCAGTATTTTACTGTTAGGACATATAAAACACATCAGTGCATGGCCCACTTTTAAGATACACTGTACCTTGCCCATAGGGCTACCTAAGGCCTAACTTTGGGGTGCCTTACATGTATAAAAGGGGAAGGTTAGGTCAAATAGGTTAAAAATGCCCACACAGACACTGCAGTGGCAGGTCTGAGCCATGTTTACAGAGCTACTCATGTGGGTGGCACAATCAGTGCTGCAGGCCCACTAGTAGCATTTAATTTACAGGACCTAGGCACCTCTAGTGCACTATACTAGGGACTTACTAGTAAATCAAATATGCCAGTCATGGAAAAGCTAATCACACATACAATTTACACAGGGAACACTTGCACTTTAGCAATGGTCAGCAGTGGTAAAGTGCCTAGAGTACCAAAAACAGCAAAAGCAGAGTCCAGCACACAGTCAAAACATGGGAAGCAGAGGCAAAAAAAGACCACACCAAGGATGCCAGGTCTAATATACCATATAAAATAATATAAAATAATAGTAATTACAAGAACAGTTATGGCATTGCAACTCAAATCTTTTGTAGAGTGCCGAGCTATAGGTAATGTAGTGTGGCTATTGAGTTAAACACATTATTTATTGAGGTATGGGAGTTATAATAATTTGAAGGTGTTGTGTAATTAATTAATAAATTTGGGGTATAAGTTTAGAAATGTAAATGTTTGTGTAGGTTAAATTTTGTTTGAAGCCAAAGAATAAATAAAGTTATATTAATTTAATGGTGGTTCTTAAATTATACATTTAAAGTATAAATATAACTGAAGAATCTTGTTTGTGTATTTTAAGTTTGTTTTGTATAGAAATAATAAATACAATTTTCCTAACTCCAATAAAGGTTTAGCATTTGTAATTTTCTTGGAAAATCAATATGTTTATTTTTAATAAAACATTTTTTTTTAAATCATAGAGTTTTTTGTCATTGAGTGGAGTGTCATTAAATGGAGTGTGGTACAGAAGTGTAGAAGAGATTGTCATAAAGTGGACTATTGTAGAGTATAAAAGAGTGGAGTAGAGAGTACAGTAGAGTGGAGTATGGTAGCGTGGAGTAGCTTAAAGTGTAAGAGTGTCTAGTGGAGTGGTGTATAGTGGAATAGTGTACAGTGGAGAATTGTAGAGTGGAGTGGCGTAGAGTGGAAATGCATACAGTAGAAGCATATGGCACAGTGGCGAGGAGTGCAGTGGAGTAGCATGTAGTGTGGTACATGTAATAGCATACAGTGGAGTAGAGTAGAGTGCAGTGCCGTAAGAGTGGAGCAGCGTACAGTGGAGTGAGGTACAGTGTAGTGGCATTCAGTAGAATAGCGTAGAGTGGAGTGTTAAACAGTGGAATGGTGAAAAGTGGAATAGAGTATAGTAGAGTGTCTTAAGGTGGAGCTTTATAGAGTGCAGTAGCATAGAGGGGAATAGCATATAGTAGAGTGTCATAGAGTGTAGTGGCATGGTGTTGAATGTAGTGGTGAGTTTCAAGTTGCATACATTGGAATAGCGTAGACTGGAGTGGTGTAGAGAGAGAACTAGCATAGAATGCAGTGGCATAGAGTGGAGTTTTGTACAGTGGAATACCATACATTAGAGTGTCATGCATTGGAGTGGCATACAGTGAAGTGGCAATGAGTGGAATAGCATAGAATGGAGTGCATTACAGTGGAATTGAATAAAGTGGAATAGTGTAGCGTAGATTGGCTTAAAGTGTAGTTGTGTATAGTGTAGTGGCGCACAGTGAAGAGTGTTAGAGTGGAGAGGCGTACAATGGAATAGCATAGATTGTAGTGGTAAGAGTGGAGTTGAGTACAGGAACTAGTGCAGAGTGAAGTGGCATAGAGTGGAGTGGCATACTGTCATGTGGTTTAGAATGGTGAGCAGTAGAGTGACATAGTGTGCAGTGACATAGAGTGGAGTGACATACAGTGGAATGCCATACATTAGAGTGGCATACAGTGAAGTGGCATACAGTTAGGAGGTAAAGAATGGAACAGCATAGAATGAAGGGATGAAGGCATTACGTAAAGTAGAATAGTATAAAGTAGATTGACGTACAGTGTAGTGGTATACAGTGCAATGGCACACAGTGGAGTGTGAAACAGTGGAATAGCATAGAGTGGAGTGGCATACAGTGGAGTGGCATGAGTCTAGTGGCATATAGTGGATTGTTCTAGAGTTGACTGGCATAGAGCGAAGTGAGATACAATGTAGTGACATACTGTGTAATAACATAAGGTGGAGTGGCATACACAGGAGTGGTATACATTTGACTAGTGTACACAAGAGTAGGGTAGAGTAGCAGGGTACCATGTCCCGAAACTGCACCTCCACACATTCTACTTAGCTAAAAGGTCACCAACATATTCCATTGATGAGTCACCCGTAGTTCCCTGATACCTATATACAGCAGGATATATTACCATGCATAGCCCAATCACCCCTTACCACAGGAGATCTATTCTTAGATGGCCACCTTTTTTCTTTTGAACACTTAATGACTGACTTCTACCTACCGCCAGGTCAATTCCTCCTCCACAGGCAGATGGTCCGAATCTGCCAACTGCTAGGCACACCACAGATACAGAACCGACTATCCATCCAGTCATACAAACCATACTTCCTGCGGTAAATGGTCAACATCTCCTTATTTGGCTGTACAAAGCCATCAGGGACCTCTTGTCTCATCCCCTGAATTCCCTCCAGCACAAATAGGAGGACAACTTTGGAAGAGCATTGCACAGGAAAGAATGGCATCAGGCCCTTGAATTCCCCCAGCATACCTTACCCCATCCTGAATCAACCGTTATTTCCTTGATGCACAAGTGAGCTGCCCACACAGCCAAGTCCCAGACAAAGACCTGAAAGACACGCCATGTTCTTGCCTGACCCTTCAAAGTTATTGGCAAATCATCCACAATGGTCTTAGAATAATCACAGATTTGCTCAATATCCACACTTGGGAAGTATGTTCGTTAAGCATTTTTATATGCTATAAATGCCACAAACTCAGCACTTGTTTTGCCTCTTTGGGCCACGTCCTTCCTAAATGCACACTCACCCTCCACTGGTGTTCTCCAAGTGCCCCTCCACTTGAAGCCTGGTATGAAGCAGTGTGTAAATGGTCAGCAGCGGAAGAGGGTGCGCTCTGATATGAAGTCAGCCGCTTGCGCATACAGCCCATATCTCCAAACTGGGTGACTCTGGTTACTCTGTTCCTGGAATTCAATCAGCATACGTAAAATGACGACCTACTCCCATAGCCATGCCAGCATTGTTCACAACCTCTTCCCATAGCCTGAGATCCAGATTATTCTTCATAAAGTACACAATTATGATGAGTTTGCTCAGCATAGATCTCTCTCCATGCCCCTCACAATCCCACCTCCTCTCAGCTCATTTTACCTCAACTGTCGTTATGTCCTGTCATTCCCCCTCCCATTCTCAGTTCAAAACGGTTCCAACCAGTTAATTAAGAATAGTACTTCGTTTCCTCTTGTATATTCAGCATTCTCCAGATGACATGACATACAGTCGCTCTTTCTTCTTCACTCATAGACTATTACTGTACATTGTTGTTCAATTAACCCACAGGTGACTGCTGAAAGTAGACCGTCCTGCAATGACCCATATGGAAATATTTTTTCTTTTGACATGCACTGCGATATAAATGTGTAATTGTAATATTCTGGTAAAACATAACAAAAATAATTTACAAAAAAAATAGAATGAGGTAGAGTGGAGTGTCGTTGCGTGGAGTAGTGTAGAGTGGAATAGCATAAAGTTGAGTGTGGTACAGTGAAGTCGAGCACAGTGGAGTAGTGTAGAGTGTATTGTCTTACAGTCTACTAGTATACAGTGGATTGTCATGTACTGCAGTGTGGTACAGTTGAGCAGCATTGTATGATACTCTTCTCCACTCTATATAACCCTACTATATGAAAAGTCTACAACACTTCACAGCACTCTAAAACATTCTCCCCCACACTAGCCCCGTATACTCCACTGTTCAACTCTATATACCACGCTGTGCCCTTACATTCCAATGTACAACACTCTATTCCACTATACAACACTTTTCTACATGGCACAGCACTCCACTCTACTGTACAAGAACCCACTCTAATTTATAAAAGTTTACTACCTATACTACACCAGTATATTCCACTCCATGTTACTCTAATCTATGACATACCAATGCACTCTATTGTACTTTACTCCATACTAGATTACACTACTCACTCAACTCCACTCTACTGTAGAAGACTTACCTCACTCCATGCTAAAATACAACAATCAACTCTATGTCACTTTTTTACACACTACTGTACTTTATGCAGTTTCACTCTACAACAATTTACCACACAGTATGCAAATTTCAACCTTACTCCTATCTATACCTCTTCACTCCACTGTGCAAGACAGTACTATACTGTATGCCACTTATGTAATAGCTTAGTATGTATTTTTATCTCGTTAATGTTTTTAAAACACTTGGGCCCTCATTATGACATTGGCGGTAAATCCTGCTTACTGCCACGCTGAAGGCCCCCAACTTACTGCTGCCGCGGCAGATATCTGTTCACCATATTATGACACACACACACACCAGTCCGAAAGAATTCAGCCACAGACAAAAATCCGCCAGCCCAAAGGTCAGTAATAAACTGGTGGTATCAAAACCCACACCGTTACGCCAACAGAACAACGCCCACCACATTATGACCCACAAATCACCTTGGCAGACATTCAACGGCGGTAAACCATTGGCGGTACATACCATAGCGCTCACAATAGACACCAACAGACAAAACAACACTACATTGGACAATTTAAACAACACACACCTGAAACCCATACCCGCACCACACCCACACACCCATACAACTATAAAACACACACCCACATTACCCACAACCCTTTACGATTACAATTCATTGGCACGAGACTGACCAAGACCACTGACACAACTACATACACACACCACATACACCCATACTTCCCTCACGCAGCCCACTTCACACGCCCCAACACATTACACAACACGCATCACATAACACTCATGGCACCACAAAGGCACCCCCATTTCACTGAGGAGGAGTTAAGGGTCATGGTGGAGGAAATTGTCAGGGCAGAGCCACAGCTATTTGGAGCACAGGTGCGGAAAATATCAATAGCCTGGAAGATGGAGCTATGGTGGAGAATCGTGGACAGAGTCAATGCCTTGGGATAGCACCCCAGAACTAGGGACAACATCAGGAAGAGATGGAACGACCTACGGGGGAAGGTACGTTCCATAGCAGCAAGACACCAGCTCACTATCCATAGGAGTGGCGGTGGAGCAACACCTCCTCCCCCACAACTCACAGCATAGGAGGAGCAAGTCTCGGCAATACTGCATCCTGAGTACCTGCCTGGAGTTAGAGGAGGAGTGGACACTGGTAAGTCAACTTTCAACAATTATCACCCCCATACCTGCATGCAATCACATACCCTCACCCTCACTCCCATCACTCCACTACATCCCACACACCCCACCATCACTTCTCAATAATCCCAATGCCAAGCCCTGCATTCTGTTCCAATGCATGGACTCCCCTCACAGCACTGCAGGGACACTCATAAGCATAAAGAACTAATAATCCCACCATACACCAACATACACAAGTAAAAGCTGGCATGTACAATATGTCATACACATTAACCATAACACATCATTTACATCTCCACAGGTACCCCAGCCAATGTCACCGGAGAGGAGGTGCCAGCACTATCCAGTCCCCCAACAGAAGAAGCCCACAGTGATGACAGTAACTCTGGACTTCAGGATCTGGACGATCTACCTGGCCCATTAGGGACCACTGGACAGCCGGTTACCCAAGCCCAGTCACAGACCACCACAGAGCCTTCCCCATCAGTATCCAACACCACAGCACACACCCAGCGTACCCAAACTTCTGTCCCCAGGACACATCAAATAGCAGTGTGCCCACCTGAACATGGACCTAGGCTACACCTCGCACCCAAGACAATCAGGGAACTGTGGTCAGTGGAAGTGGGCCCACCATTCAGGGGACAGAGGAAGGCCAACAGGGATACTTAACATTGACGTGGGAGATATACTGGTCCGCCAAGCACACCATCTGCACATTCAGAGAGTGTAAACCCTTACGATTCCTGAACACCTGTTCATTCTGGCAGTGGGGGAACAAATGCAATATGTGTCCTGTCAATCGCCCCAATTATACTGGGGATATGTCCCATTGCATAAAACTCTGCCTCCACAGTGACCAAATCCTCAACCTTGGAGAATGCAATGTAGCTGCACATGTGTTTTATCAGGGCAGACAACACTCTTGTCAGCACTTTTGAGAACATTGGCTGTGACATTCCTGCTGCCAAGCCCACTGTCACTTGGAAAGAACCAATTGCCAGGAAATGGAGAACTGATAGCACTTGCACAAGAGGGGGGATCCCTGTGGGGTCATGGATAGCACATATCAGATCATGCTCCAATTGGACACCCTGATCTGTGATCGTGGCCCTGTCCAGTCTATAGGTGAGTGTTATGTGCCAGTCCTCCAGTGTAGCCAAGTCCACCAGGGATCTGTACATGAGGATATGTCTCCATCTCCTATTCATCCGCAGCCGTAGGAATCTAAGGGACAAAAGATTGAGGAGGCTGTCACAAACTGAACAGTGGAGCCACAACAGTAGTCTGCAATCTGTAAACATGTAATGGGTCAGTGTGATTTGTCCAGTATGTGCCTGTTTATCCAGTGATGCAGCATTATTCCATGCGCCTGCCCCCCTTGAAATGGCGTCTGCCTGTCCTGTGTGGAGGGACAGGTGGAAGTGAGGTAATGCCGCTGACGTTGTACGCTCTGGCAGGAGGCGATCGGGAACCCCGTTCAATTCATTTGTTAGTATTGGGTACAGTGGCCAATGGTGATCTATGCCTGCGGTGACGGTATGCACCACTGAGTATGTGACTGCCATTTTCTATCTAATTCCTCACTTGTTTCTTCCATAAGAGATGACCTACACTGCATGTGCTGCTGTGACCTGTGTATGGAATCTACCATGGCCCGTGTGGCAAGGGAAAGGGCCCCAGCATTCACTTCTGAGGAGTTGGAGAGACTGGCGGATGGGTCCTACCGCAGTACAGACTACCATATGGGCCTCCAGACCAACACTTTGAGCACGATGCATGTAGCATGAATGTATGGAGGTGTGTATGAAGGCATTGTGTAAGGGGGAGGGATGTCCTCCTGGATGGGTACATATTGAATGCTTGGCTAAGTGTGCCAATAGTGCTGGAAACGGGTATGGTGAACCATTGGTGTTACTGGCTGGACTGTTTGTCTAATGGTGTTCTCCTGTCTGTATTGCCTCAGCAGGTCAGTGCCCATCAAAAGAAGGGTATATGCGTGCCATCGCCAAGGACTTGTGCACCCTGGGGGTCTATGGCTGGCAGAGCATCCACTGTCGGAAATGGTGGGGGGACCTAAGATGCTGAACACGGAAGACTGTGGTGACCCAGCTGGGGATGGCCTCCCAGCGAGAAAGGGGTGCCCGTCGAACCCTGACCCCCCTGATGGCCCGCATACTGGCCGTGGCCTATAGAGAGCTGGATGGGCGCTTGGAGGCAACACAGCAGCCACAAGGGGGTCAGTACAGGGGCCATCATTGAAACAAATGGCGGGAGGGGTGGTAACTGGGTGGTGGGAGTGTGTCAGTGGGTGCCCCTAGGCCAGGCCAGACATAGCAGCATAGGTCCTCTGGTGGCTAAGGTTCTGAAGGGGAAAGACTGCCTACCTAGCTTGTTAGCATCCACTACTGGTCAGGGCTGCATGGGTCCCGGGTGTGCTGCAGTTGGCGGTGTGTGCTCGTCCTCATGCCTTGGTGGCTAGCAATATCACTGGTAGTGCAATGCATAGTGCTTAGGCCTGTACCCTGTGTGTGAGGGTGCTGTGTACGCCAACGGTCGTGTTGGTGTAGTCATTGACTCATTGTATCCTTTGTCTCTCTCCCCTCCATTTCTTGTTTTGTCATCCTGTCCTTATGTGCATTAGCATCATTTGGCAGAGGAGCAGAGCCACCGGCGACGGAGGGAGCTGCATCCCACAGGACCCAGGAGGCAGAGTCCACCGACGCTGAGGGCACCAGTGGGATGGACGGCAAGGGGAGCACCACTGCGGAGACTGAAGGGGACAATACAGACTCAGATACCTCCTCCTATGGGAACTCCCTGGTGGTGGCAGACACCTCTGTGACCACCCCTGCTACAGGTACAGCCACCACCCCCATACCAGCACCGCCCTCCTAGCAGACCCTCAGTGAGTTGCCCGTGCCCGCTCACCCAGGAGGGTGGGCATATCCTTTGCCCCAGGCACCTCAGGCCCTGCCCCAGTGAGCCCTGCTGCCCTGAGTGAGAAGGCTATTGACCTCCTGAGATCCATCTCTATAGGGCAATCAACCATTGTGAATGCCATCCAGGGGCTAGCAGCCCATTTGCAACAATCCAATGCCTTCCTGGAGGGCATTCCCAGTGGATTGGTGGCCCAATAGAGATCGATCCAGGCTCTAGCCTCCTCTCTGATGGCAGCCATCGTCCCTGTTTCAACCATCCCCCCTCTGGCTTCCACTTCCTAGTCCCATTCTCCTCAACCCCAACTCATCCCAAGCACACAGCCAGACGAGCATGCCAGACGAGCATGCACACAGGACAACACCCAAAAGTGTCTCAGGCAAACACAAGCACCAGACTTCATCCCACAGGCAGTCACACAAACGGCATTCAGTTGCAGACACAACAACATCCACTATTTCCACTGTCCCTCCTCCTCCTTCACCTCCCACCCAGTTACGTCCACACCTCACTGGCAGACACCTCCACAACATCTATGCACACGTCCCCTGTGTCCTCTCCCACCGTGTCTGTCCCCCCTCCTAAAGTACACAAACACAAGCACTCAGACACCCAACGGCCATCCACCTCACAACAGCATACAACCCATTCACCTGCACCCAAATCCAGCAGACAAACACCTCCAACAACCACTCCCTCATCCTCCACTCCCATTTCTTCCCCCTTCCCACCCCAATGTCCCTAAAAAGCTTTTCCTTTCCACCATTGACCTCTTCCCTACCCCTCCCCCCTGTCCTGCACATATGGCCAAGGTATCAAGACCCCAGCCAAGCACCTCAGCCAAACAGTCCCCAGGCCCAGTTCCATCAGCACCTACTTGTGATGGAAAGGATTCCAGGCCACAAATACTGAAGGGGAAGGAGCCTGCACCAGCCAGCAGAAGGCGAAGGAGCCTGCACCTGCCAGCAGAAAGGGGAAGGAGCCTGCACCAGACATCAAAAATGGGAATGAGCCTGCACCAGCCATCAAAAAGGGGAAGGAGCCTGCACCAGCCATCATAAAGTGGAAGGAGCCTGCACCAGCCAGCAGAAAGTGGAAGGAGCCTGCACCAGCCAGGAAAAAGAGGAAGGAGCCTGCACCAGCAGCTGTCACCAGAAGCCCCACCGCCAGCTGTGGTTATGCAGCCATCAGTGAGTGCAGGGGCTGAGCAGGAGCCTCCCACTACCACTACCACCACCACCACCGCCACAGTGCAGCCACCAGAGGGTGCATGGTCTGAGCAGGAGCCTCCCACTACCACCACCACCACAGTGCAGCCATTGGAGGGTGCACATGCTGAGTAGGAGCCTCCCACTATCACCACCACCACAGTGCAGCCATTGGAGGGTGCAGGGGCTGAGCAGGAGCCTCCCACTACCACTACCACTACCACCACAGTGCAGCCATAGGAGGGTGGAGGGGCTGAGTAGGAGCCTCCCACTACCACCACCACCACAGTGCAGCCGTCACCACCAGCGGACGCCATATGATCCAGCCTCCATCGGCTGCTGTGCAGCCTGTCCCCACCAGAACCAGTGAGCAAGTCACCCACTTGAGAGACTGTGGCCTTGCACTCCCCAGGACCAAGCAGAGGGCATGTTGCACCCTCCAGAACCAATGGAATATTCACCCACTTGAGAGACTGTGGCCTTGTACTACCCAGGACCAAGCACAGAGCATGTTGCCCCTCCAGAACCAGTGGTCTTGTTTCTGCATCTGGCTGCGGTGCCACCCCTCCCCCTGAGGTGCCTGCCTATTTGCCAACTGATGCCCCTGCAGTGTTCTCTCCATATTGGTGCAGGGAACAAGTGGGGCCTTGGACTTTGCCCTGTGGCTCCTGTGAACTGCAGACTGGGCAGTGTCCCTTTTTTGTACATTTGTACATATCTGTTGCATTGCCAAATCTAATTATTACTTTTGATGGTGATCTTATTACATTCACTTTAGTCAATTCCTGTTGTCCTTGCATTATTCAGCCAATTTACGGGAATAACTTGTTTTTCTTGTGCAGCTGGTTGTGTGTATGGTGTGTGTGTCTGGTGTGTGTTGTGCGTGTGTGTGTGTCACTCTCATTTTCCTGCC